>NC_143012.1:250793653-251097653 GCF_055824585.1 Amblyomma mixtum
AACAAAACGCTCCCGCAATATCTCAACAGGGTGGCTTTATTTTGAGACAAACGCAATAATTATTCGAAGAGGTCTTGTCAGACAAACATAAGGGTAGAAAAAATGAACTATGGTGAAATTTGAAAAATGCTTCAAATAAAAACTTCCCGTTGCAACCTCCAAATGTTTTCAAATTAAGTGAAATACTATGCTGCAAGATAGGCGACCGCACACAGTTTTGTCAAGTCCGCAATGCGTCTGAAATCGTTTAATCTCTCCTCCCGCACTTTATATAATGTGCCAAGTTTAGGAAGGCAAATCACTCGACTGTGGTGGTTAGCAACTAAACAACCGCTGTGGTAAATCAGCGGTGATAGGACTGTGGTACGGAGCAGGCGCCAGAGTATTCGATTCCGGTCTGCGGTGGGCGCATTTATATAGAAGTGAAATCCAAAACTGCACAGCACTTAGATTTCGTTGCGTGCTAATGGGCCCCAAATGACACGTCGAAACTGTACCTAACCCCACCAGTGCAGCTTACCGGACAGTTCCTCTGTCAGGTCGGCACGAAAATGTTAATCACAATTTACGTAATAGTTTATGAACGGACTAAATGGAGAAGTGTGTTCTCTAGAAATCGGCACGTGGGTCTTTCGAGTGACTTAAACATATGATGATGTTTCGTGTTTGTTCTGCGTGAACGACAGGGTTTAGCTCCATTTGCAGTGTTCCGAATTTTGGGACAAATATAATTCACGCACAATAGGCTGAATTGAAGGGGATACGTTAAGTTTCAGCTCAGGTGTGCACGCTGACGAACTCAGGTTATCCACAAGAAGTACTCACTTCTGTGGCGAAAAAGATGTTCCGAAGCATTCAGCGCACGAATACTAACGCTTCAGCCGACGTGCGGCAGCGAAATAAAAAGGTCTCCGTTGTTCCATATATGCACACAATATCGCATAACCTTAAAAAAATAAGAAAAAAGGCAGGTGTTGATGTCGCTTTCACGGCCCCCCAGCGCCTTTCCAGACTGTGCCGGAGAATCAATGCAAAGACAAAAATTAACTCTGGTTGTACCCCGCGGCACAGAGATCCCTTGGTCACGTGTGCTGAGGGTGTAGTCTACTCGATCCCTCTTTCTTGTGGGAAGGCGTACATCGGCCAAACATGCCGATGTATTAATGAAAGATTATTGGAACATCGTAGGGATCTATGTGGTTCATCACTCAAGAACTTGCCAGTGCACTGTAAGAATTGCAAACTTAACAAACTAGGTTCTAATGAACAATGCACCCCTATGTTCAAAAGAACAACCATTCTGAAGAAATGCCCCTACCTGCTGGCTCGCGAAATAATAGAAGCAGCCAAGATTTGTAACCTCAAGAGTGAATGCGTTAGTACACCTTCTGTTTCTCTTTCAAACAAAGAGATAGCGTTCCTGTCTGGTTTTATGTGATTTTGACCTGGTTTTTTCCGGTAGTTCTTCCTTCGTTTTTACTTTTACCCTTCTTTTTGTACCTCTGTTTTATCTCTTTTAGTCTTCGTGTTAGCACTTTTTACATCTCATTTGCCAACACTTTTTTAGCCGTGTTAGTTGTTGGCCCTCATGCACTTCAGATGTTTTTCGCCTCGGTCATCATCATGCTTAGTTACCGCGATTTGTGCTTTTACCACTTTTTAAAAACGATTTCTGCACACTGTTTGTTACGCAGAAAAAAAGGGCAAGTGAAATAATTTCTTTTCGCTGCTTCTTGTAATCTTTCTTCTTTTTTGCGGTCTTGGTCACCCTTCTACTGTATGAATACTTGAATATTTTTTTCTTGCTTGTGGCTTGACACGTGCAGTGATTTTAGGTTTTACCCTAGTGGGCGGTTCCTTGAGGGTATATATGTAGAGGTTGGCGCCTTTTCTCAAATAAAGTTGCAGTTCAGCGCTCGTGTGTGTGTTTCCTCGTCTTGTGTCCTTGTGTAGCATGCGCTGTTGAAAAAATTATTAAGTTAAGTTAGCCTGCGTTATAGCTTCTATGGGTATGATTATTAAGCAACCACAACGTGATAGTTAACCCTGTGACTCTCCATAATAGATAGTTTAATTGCATGCAATTTAATCTTTCTTGAGTCAGCACACAGTGACGATGATCGCGATCTATAGAAAATGTGGCTTTTCGGACGACAAATCGGGCCCCTACTGATGAAAAATTACAACTGTGCAACATTTCGTCGTGAGTAGGAGAATTGGTAACAAACTGGGAAAGCGTCTAATTGCTGTTGGAACAAAATTCGTCGTCACTTGTGAACAAGTCGTTGTAACTGAACATTGCGCTCAATCTTTTTTGCGGTGTTTTCCGAATGTAAGAAGTTGAAATGGCAGTAAATGATAGCTTATTCTTGTTACAAGATGTATAAAATGGTCTTAAATATCTAGGTGGGGTGAGAAGTTTGTGCAAAACATTCGAGAGCCATACAAAATCGCTGTAGAGAAAAAACACTACAGATCAGAGATTCGTTCAGTTCAAAATCGCTTCACCTCTGAAACCCAAAAAATATGTAGGGAACGCCACGTATTAATAGGATGTGCTCAGAAATGGGAGCCACATTCAGCTACAGCCTTACATAAAGATTTTTGTTGTTTCTGCAACAACACAGGTGGACGTTTAATGTATCCAACCCCTGTTTTAAACATGTGGTATGCCTTGAAACAGAAGCTCTAAAAAACACTTGACTGTCTGTGAAAACCAGTCTATAGCCGCAGTATTTCAAATGCATCATCATGTGTGTGCACTAAGTGCCTTTAAAAAGAATGATGCTGTGCGAGCCTTATGATAACACACAGCCAAGTGTTTCCTACACCCACAAAACAAGGGAAGTCGGTACAAAAACATCTTTTTGCACTGTAAGAAACAGAATGAAAGACGCACATGGCAGCACTATCTCCAGCAGTAATACACTCCAAATGCGCAGAACTAAAGGACATACGCGTTTGAAGCTAACCGCAGCCTTGGAAACGTCCACTGCAAATATTAAGCCTACTTTTCTCATCCCGTGGACCAATTTTACCATATTTAAAATTGCTACAATCTTAATCCACACTCACTATTCATGTTGCATGGTGGTTTCGCCTGTCCGCTTATTTTACCTACTCAGAAATTCAGCAAACAAATAACCTTTTAATAAGCAGGAAATCAAGTTTACTGCCGACACAAACATTCACAAAAATAAGGCGTGAAGAAAACTCCTCACGATAAGATTTAGACATTTTCATTACATCACCATTGAGTAAAAGGTGACAGTGACAGGAAAGAGAATTACCAAAAGATTTCCCATTTCTGACAAGTTCACCGAACAATGATGTACTTGTTAATAGACGATTTGAAATTAAGTGTACATGAGTAATTAAATTGAAATTAAGTCTACAAAGAACAAAAATAAGCACTGAAAGCGTCATGAAAAACAATAGGAACATACTAAAAGTGAAGAAATAAGAAGACATAGAGAGAACTCATTAGAACAGGGTGCTCCTAGAGTCCTAATTCAATTTTCGGACTTTGCTCGACCACAAGTAAAGTGCACTTCACATTCGTTCTGAATGGAGGGAACTCATCGACCGGAGAATCCTGGTGAGGGAAAAGAAGTGTTGTAATGGCGCGCACACAAGAGCTTCAGGGACGCGTCTGCATCTCAGAGATGATGTGAGGGCCGTCGCGCACAGAAATCCGGCGTTCAGACAGCGGACGAAATAAAGCGCACACAACTGAACAAAATGCCAAAGGCTCGTGAGAAGAATCCTGATCGGACGTGCATGAGAAGGGGAATCCGATAAGACTTGACAACAGGATAATTAGCTTAGGGAAGAGGCGCGAACTTCGGACGCAAAAGGAAGCCGCGGCAGCTGCTGATGAGAAGTAAGAAATGAAGATTCCGAGGACGAACATCAAAAGAAAAGGCGGCAGGATAAATGCGTGCAACAGGAATGCCGTTCCGCTTAGTGGGATGCCGCGAGATCCTCTTCAAAGCGCCGTAGCCCGATTTCCTGGTTGTTCGTGGAGACAATTCTTGTTTTGTTTTTATATTCACACGCCGACAAAAAGAGCGGAATCCGTTGCGCTCAAATTGCTGCTAGAGTGCGCAGTGGTGTCGCAGTCTGGAGATAGGTGCCTCCTGTCATTAAGGAGCGATTGGTACTTGGCAGTCAGTCCCACCTTATTGAACAGTAAACCAAAGCAAATCACCTGTTTTTGATAAAAATTTGGTCATTTGTCTCTGAGTATGTATTTCAGGATGAAGGATTGCAGCAGTTATGTTTATTCGAAATGAAAAAGTCTTAGCTGTTGAGTGCCAGAGCTTGAATAAAAAACGAAAAATATTTAACAACAATCTCCTCCTCGAGAAACAAATCCTCGCAGCCTCAGAATACTTGGTGTATAATTACTGACAGCCGCAACTAGCGCATCTGCTTGAAGTCAATTCTCATTCGTACTGACGAAAAGAGAGTAAGACGCATCGCTTCAAATGTGTTCTAGTACGAAGCTGTACCTACATGATACAAAATTGCTACTGAAAAAAGAAGGGGGGCGTACCTTTGCAAACTGCATCGCGCAGTGCTGTTCGAAGCGCTCATTTTTAAAGCGGAATGAGATAAATATAATGCACCTTACCAAATGAATCGAAAAAGCATTGTGCCGGGAAGTATATCAAATATAAATCAATAGTCACAGACCAAGTCGAGCAAATATAAAAAAATAGCTGGAATATTCGCTGATTTGGCGGCGATTAGCTTCTTGCAAAGTACTACCGAAAATAGCCGATCACCAGAGGCGGCAGAGGCAGCAGTGCAGAACGGCGCAGTAACCTGTCGAGTTCTAACTAGTATTATGAAAAGACGCATTACTGTTCATGGGGACGGAACAACATCTTGTCACACGCGTCCTGATATGAACTTTTGTGACTAATGACAACAGTAAATAAACTGGTACTGAATATGACAGACGGCTGAGAGTGAGAAGAAACTTTATCAAGCTTCTCATGCCCTGGTTGCTGATAAAAGGTGGAAGCTATGAGCAAAGTCTCAGATCAGGCATCCCGGAAGAGTTTACTAAATGTTGGCGCATCGCGCATACTTGGAGCGCACATATGAGCATCACGAAATTCTCATTAATGGGCCGCCCCTACTCGCTATACCCTCCTCGTCCGAAGAGAACGCTCGTGTCATCATGCTTTGCGGCGTCAGAAGTGACTCTATCTTGAAAGGAGTCTTCGAAGAAAACTACGCACTTTCTTGAAAGCAATTTTTTAACTCTATACGAAAGCCTGGGATGATATACGAATAGTTTGTGGCGTGTCTGCCACAACGTTGTCAGCGTTAACGCACGTAGCTCACATCTCTCTCTTTCTCACCATCCCATGTACAGTGTCGGTCAAAATTTCCAGGCCACATGGTCAGTTTTTGAGCAGTATAGCAGGGCAGTTACGATACCCTTGAAGCTCAAAATATCTGTACCGGGTCGAAGCAGTATCCTTTTAACCTCCGAGAACCTTGATAGATTTATCGGCGCTTTAAGTGACAGGATAGAGCGACGAAAAGCAGACTCTGTGGCCTGGGAACTTTTGACCAACCCTGTACCTCAAAGGCTATTTAGGCGTCGACTGACCCGCGGAGGCAGTTATGCGCCTAGAACGTAAGCGCCAACGGCAATGAACAATATGAACGCCGATGGCCTACGCCTTCAGTGCCGAGTTTCTGCCACACCGTTGTCAATCCTGACGCATGCAGTGCACATCCGTCACTACCGCCACGTAGATTAAAGCGCGACTAAAGTGTCTACTGTCCCAAGGGGCCAGTCGACGAAGCCTGGCTTCTTTCAGTGTCTCCAACTCACTTTCCGTATCTGTCGACGAATCTCCTAAAGCCACTTTTCTATATATAAGATGCAACGCCAGCTGCTCCTCTGACGTCATGCCAGATGGCGCGACGAGCGGCGCTGCCAGCTGCGGCGGTTGCTAGGCAACGGCTCAGCTCGCGGTGTGGCCACCGGCCAGAGCGAAACGGCGAGAATTTGGGCAATGTAGCTCTCGCTATAAAACTTGCGGCGTCACCAGGACAGTCGCGACGACGGTGCAGCAAAGCTCAAGGAGAAGGAGGACGCTGCACGTGTCGACTGGCCACGGCGAAGAGTCTCCGGCACTACTGGAGTCCTCGGCAGACGGTTACCGGCGATGACGAAGAATCATCATCATCATCAGCCTGACTACGCCCACTGCAGGGCAAAGGCTTTCGCCCGTGTCTCTCCAATTAACCCTGTCCTGTGTCAGCTGCTGCCACACTATCCCCGCAAACTTCTTCATCTAATCCGCCCAACTAACTTTCTGGCACCCCCTGCTTGCGTTCTCTCGGAATCCTCTCCTTTACCCTTAAGGAGCAGCGGTTATCTTGCCTTCGTATTAAATGCCCTGCCAAAGCCCATTCCTTCCTCTTGATTTCGACTACGATGTCATTAATCCGTGTTTATTCCCCCAATTGGTCTGCCGTCCAGCATAAAATGGTGTTGTTACCTTTATACATTGTCACATGCCCGCACAAGGGAATCGGCCAAGAATTGGGGTATAGAGAATTTTCAGATTATTATGGACGAAAATAAAATGAATTCTGGGTAAGAGAGAAATGAACAAAAGGAAGACAAACCGAAATAAAACAGGAGATGCATTACGCACGCAGGAGATGAACAATTCAGGATTTGTAGCCCAGTGCATAAAAAAATAGCAATAATAATTTTGGCAAGGCAGCAGTTTGATTCCGGAAGGAAATTTTGAATGGCGGTAAAAACAGACCTGTGGTTGTACCCATGTATCGTGGCGCGAAACGACAAAATGATCGGGCTGCTTAAACTAAGGTCACGCTGTTGATGATGATGTCGTCAGGCTTAATGGCACATAGCAACGGCTGCGGGGTATTGTTGTTGTTGTTATTGTCCTCTAACAAATGGCGCGTACCCACTGCGGGGGATTAGCCAAGACACAGGCGGCACACCCAAGCATCGGCATCGTCTTCAGATTTGCACAAACGCAATGAACTCCAATACCCGCAAAATCGTCAAGCATAAAATGGTTTTATTATCAACATAGCATCACTGATGTTTTACAGACAAGCCCGCATTGAATTAGTGCCTTCTTTCATTAAGCTTGAATTATTGCTGCGAACACGGTAGACAGTTAGTAATACGATAAAACGAGAACGAAGTGCTTGCGGTGAACGTTGTCTCGAGCGACACCGGCTTTTAGGATCGTTCGGTGTACGGCGCCTTCGCGTTGCCCTGTGACGTCTTCCACGATGACCCACGGCAACTGGAGGGACGATGAGGTGTACCGTGACCACTTCGAGAACGGTGAGCGGCATCCGCTTCTGGGCGCGCCGACTTCGTCGAGCGAGCTTTGCTCGTCGCGGATTACGCACTTGATAACGCTGCGACCTCCGTTCTTTTTTGACTCAGGACATCGCAGCTTAATGGGATAGACTCCTTTCCTGGAGGGCTACTGATTAGGTAGTTTTGTCCAGTTTAAGTTCGTGACGCTGCGTCAGATATCCGAGCATACAGTAGCCTAGACACTTTGTCAGTGAAAATGCCACTGCAGACTGCGCATTGTACCTGCTGTTGCGACTATGGAGCGACTACGGTGGGGTTGTAGCTTCGTTTCTTATTGGAGAGTATCTACTCCGTAGGTGCCGTCGAGTCTTTCTTGATTAGTTACACACGGCTCGTTAGTCATTCGTACCTCAACTTTTCAGCTTATAAACAAGGTGAACAAAGGCAACAGGCGCGGACGTTTTGCCATGTCTTCATACTGGCGCAGTTTTTAGCGCTGAAAGTCGCATTACTGTCTCTTGCGTGATTCCATGCTAACAGGCAAGCAGTAAATTCACGCAGCCTGGCCACAGCATTTAGCGATACGTTCACAAGCCAGCAGTGTTAAGCTTGTTGTAGGCCCCTGTGGAAGACCCGCAACTTGTCCAAATCACGGATAGCAGTAAAAGCAAATAAATGTAGAGTGAACGTGTTACGTACACGAGCAGATAGGCCACTTCGCCTTTTTTTCATTTTTCCCCGGAATGGTTGCAGCTGAAAGTTGCTCAGGAGTGTACAAATTAAAAAAAAAAACTCTCTGAATAGGGCAGAAAATTTGATACATGATAGGAGAGATGTCTCGTTGGCCCCTCTTTACAGCGTTATGAATGCGTACCATTGGATGTTTCTTCAGGTCTCTTTCTTGAACTTAATTACTGTTCTCCGAAATGTTGATATTTCATTATACTTTATAAATTTCTGGGTCTTATTACGCATATAATGATCTTCTCTATCAAGGCTACATAAAGAACTTAGCGAATCAGCTCAAGGTTCTTCCAGGAATTCTACAAATTTGAAGCACGAAATATAGAGCTGCTTACTGAGTATTTTAGAATCCAATCCCCAGTTTATTGCTCATGTTAAAGAGACAAGAAAATTCTGCCACATTACTACCTCACTCGTGATTGTTAATGAAAATCCTGTGGGATTCATTTCCTGCGAAACGCGTACAGCTTCGATTCACTCAAATGTAACCGGTTCTGTTGGCAAAACGGCAAGTGAGCAAATACTGTGACTACCAGGTTTTCAAGCCAGCACCTTTGTTTTTTCTCGGCATAAATAGAGCGATAGAAAGGCGCGTTTTTCGATTTGGATTCGGAAGCTCACAGGAAATTTTTCTTCATCTGGCAGCGCAGTACCTTAACTGCAGCCATTCATTGCTCTGCAGGTGTCTACGTGTGCTCCAATTGCGAGAACAAGCTCTTTGAGAGCGGATCTAAGTTTGCCCACAAGTCGCCCTGGCCGTCGTTTAGCCAGACCGTGCACGCGAAGAGCGTCAAGAAGGAGCCAGAACCCGGCAAACCTAAGGCTCTCAGAGTAAGCTTTGGGTTGTACATGCAGACATTACACGCTTGCACTACTGTTGGCGAGGAATGCGCTACGGTGGCTTAACACAGTCAGGTAACGGCCAAATCGCCATGATTGTTACTTATCAGGTGTGAACGCAGAGCAAAAAAACAAGGATATTTTTTTAAAATCATCTCTTAGTCTGAATCATGATGTAATGCTAAGGTTTCCCGGTTGCTTCTCAACTCATCCGTTTGTACAGCTAGCGTGAAACCATTATACGGGTGACTCAAATTATTGGCTCAGTAGCAGAAACGCAGCTTCTTCAGTCCACATACATATTACAACACATATTCACTCGAAACATAGACATTCAGAATTATAGAGACCAAATAACTAATTAGAAAATCAGTGATTTGGTTCAGACTCTAAATTCTCCGCTTTCGAGTACGCCCTCGTCGGAACCGAAAACTTGGAAGTGAGAGGATGAAGCAGGAATTGGGGGTAGCCCGTCAGAACACCGAGAAACCATGTTTACAAAGAAACCACAACAGAATATTAGATCAAATGGATTTGTTGGATGCCTTCTTGCGTTTCCGGGGCAGTTGTGTGCAGTATACGTCGACAGGCACGTAAAATAAGATTCATTGGCGCGTTTTACCGGAGCATCAATCAACTGCTGCTCTCGTGTGCCCGACGGAAAGGTTCACTGGTTTCAGTGCACAAGCTGGGATGGAGGCGGTTCTTTTAAGCTTTATTTTTAGTTTTTGAAATTTTCTCGATATTTTTGTTTCTTCATTTTTATCAAGTTTTTAGTGTTTGCTTACTACTAGCTGTGCATGGTGGTTCAAAACTTTCGAATATTTTCCTATTGAATTCAGTGAACGAATCAAATAAGACACATTAAAATTTATTCAAAATGGGCTGAATATGCCCCAAAGTTTTTGAATACTCTTCGAGTAATGGGCGCCAATTTACATCAATGTAGGTCATAGTTTTTTGGAGGACTGTTTAAAAACCAGAAAGCAATTTGACTGAGAAGAGCGTGTTGCCATGATCACAGTGCTAGATGTGGCCACGATCGCTCTTCACAGGATAGTAAGTTCAGCGTTGAGATGCTTTCAATTCGAGCCGCGGCGTTCACAAAGCTCATGCACGGTCCCTAAAATTTTACTGCACCTAACTTTATTGCACCTCCGGGGACTACCCTAAAGCTCCCCAGACTAACTGCTTTTTCTGCCTCAAATGCCCATCAATTCGGCCTTGCCCTGCCATGTGTTAGCCTCCCTGTTTGGCTCAGGTTGCACAATGACTGTCCAGGACAGACAGTGGTCGGAGTTCTGAAATTCCATCCTGAATGAATTTTCCTACAGCTGCGAAGTTTTTGTGACAGCTTTAGAGTCAATTTTTTAGCCGTATTACTGAGTTTGGGTGGGTGCTAATGAGTAATAAATGCCTTATTACCGAACTGATTGTTCCGGTTCACGCAGCACGTCATGAAGCTGAAAACGTATGCACTCAACTATGGAACTTTTTCTGTCACACCTTCTTCAACCAGAGTTCCAAAGTAATGCCTACAATAGACAAGCGCTATAAGCGCACACTCTAATCTCATATCTATTTTCAACGAGCAATAGAATCGATGTACACTAAAATCACAAAAAAGATGAGTATTAAGCATTTTCAATGTTATTGCAGCGAAACGTCTACGTGCGTTGCACTCATGAATGATTAGACAGAACATCCACCACGCGTTCAAAGCCATGGAAACTGCTACATAATGTAGGCTGCTAGAATTGCATAAGCGAAAGGCTCGAGTTTCCCAAGAGAAGACACTGATCCTCAACTGCTTCATCATTACGGTGTCTTAATTCCTGCCGGCACTTGCCGCGTCCTTGGCCATGAAAACAAATTATGGAAAAAGGGAGGGCGGCTTCACACATCTAGATGAGGATAAGGTCACTGACCGTCATATGCCAGAAGTGGCTTGTTTCCTTGCCCGGTGAGAGGAAACATTACCGATGCACCGTAAACAAAGCCTAAATTGTGTTTTAGTGAGCTTTTCTTGAAGTCAACAGCGGATCAGAGGAGAGGCGGTTACCGCTAAGAATGAGTTACCATCTAACAGGTGAATCTCGTGCCTACTACTGCAGTGCCAAAAAAATGCGAGGGGGCTTGGCTTCCACTACAGATGCTAATTCTAGACAAAAGAAAATACCTGGGAGATTTAAAGAGTAGCTTCGTTGATCCGGTATCCCTATTCAAAAAAGGAAAAATGAAACGCGTTGTGATTGTGTGATTGCTCAGGATGATAGTGCAATCTCTCGGACACGTCCCTTGAGCAGAAATTAAGTAAGATATGGGTCGCCGCTAAAGAGAACGTGAGGGCAATGCCATCTGCTTCTCTTTCTTTGTACAGACAGATCCTGCGTCTCTTTCTGGCCATGTTGATATTTGTCTGGCAACAAAATACGAGTGTTTGTTTGACAAAACGGGATTTAAATATAGCGGCGCCACTTGATTCAAAGTCTTACTGTCTTGACCGCAGAGAGTTAAAAGAAATCCGTGCATGTAGTCTGTTCGGATATGAATGGCGGGAATAAGGATCCGAGCCCAAGAAAACAGCCTCAACGCCCAGCCGTTTGCTTGCAATAGTGGGCGGCGATGGCGCACCTTGATCTAAGCTTGGTCGTTTTCTATATTATAAAAGCTGTATTTTCAGAGAAAGCTGTGTTTTTTATAGTAATGGCGTAATTTATCTATAAAAGACCAAGTTGAGCTTCTGAGAGTTTCTTTAGTATTCCAACTTTTATGGCGCATAAAAAACACTGCTTTCTAGGTGGATTATGGGGATGCGGCAGTGAACATCGGTGAGCAAGGCTATTGCATAATCTTGCTTCTCATCGAAAAGAAAACCTTGTGGTCCACTGCTTTGCTGATATACGCTTACCTTGCCCGACTTCGTGTACATGAAGCTGAGTCTAGCGTTCGTAGGCATCGCCACGAAAAGCACGGTTGCCACGGGCCGCGTTGATCCTTCTCACACAATCACCCTTCCCGCAGATGATTGTTCCAGCTCTTCCTGCAGGACGATATAGACAGATGTCATCCTTTCTAAGGCAAGCCAAACACCACGTCTTAGATTTCTGTCGAACTCCTAAAATAGAGCACTTAGCTCAACGCGCAAAATGCACTGCTCTCACAGACCACGGCTAGTGGCAAACTAGAGGACCATTGCAAGGTCTTACCATCGGAACATAAACCTTTAAACTGTAAAATGTTGCATTTGCTTATGGACAAGATGCGACAAAAATTTAGTTGCCATTTTGGACATGCCAAAGCATTCTGAAAAAAAAAGCAGCTCTGCATGCTGTAGGAGGCAAGTCTGATAGCTCATGTAATAACACTGCCTACTGAAAAATCTAGTAATTCTGCATGAGGGGAAAGCCTCCGAAAAGAACTCGTTACAGAGAAATAGGTAGAGAGGGCATGCTGGCACATAGAACTGAAGTTTCAAGGGTGTCTTATTACAATTTTGTACATGACTGATAACTGGCTGTGTGCGCATGACGCGATAATGCTGTGAAAACATAAATACCCAGTAAAACAAAACGAAAATAAGACAAAAAGCTATGCTGAGAAAACACACCGATATCGGTCATACATCTCATGTGCCATTAGCTGGTGTGCCATCAAATCTGGCGAGACAGTTTTCGGGTCCTGGTGTTTTTCTAGGGTAGTTTACGCACTTCACGGAAATAGTCTATTCCAAAATTGGTAATTGCAGTTTGGAACACAACTACAGCCATTCCTTTATTCACGCGCAGGTTACCCATTCTGAGAATGCATAAGAGAAATTCAACTGCCTTCGCTGCCTTGTGAGCACTATTCAATACCTCAGGCTTTCGCGAGCAAGACATTCTGCGTAGTTGATGCGTCGTGAGGTTGGCAGCTTCACCAGTTCTTAGAAAGCATTTGAGTCACGGGTTTTTCGATCTACTGCACATCTGCGGGCGGCAACGTTTCCAAGTGAAATTTAAAGCGAGGTGGCGCGTCGTTGGTCCATATTTCTGCTTGAACAAAACTACGCTGGCCGCATTTCCTTTTTGAAGTAGAAACGGTCCTACGCTTTGCCACTGTAGCTACCTAGTTTACGTCATGATCAAATCCTATGCATTTCACCTCCGCCTGTTCTGTTTTGTCATGTTTTACCATGTTTTGCCATGTTGACATTCTGTGGTTTTATCCAAGTGTTCTACGTAGGGTTCCTCAGTCTGGCGTAATCGCATTCATTGTGCCGAATTTTACATCACAGTATGTCGTTTCACTTCGTGTACCGCCGACAACCTTATTTACATAAACCTTGTTTTGGCACTCTTTTGTTTAGTGACCACTGATCGCTCAAGCTCCGAACTGGGTAGGTAGTGAAGCGTGTATTTCAATGATTTGGCAGACTTAGCCAGAGGACAACATTTGGTCTAGCTGTGTTCATTTCTTGTTTTCTTTTTCGCTATTAGATTCCACATTAAACCGATACTGAAGATGTGTTGCGAATCACAGTTGTCGCAATGCGTCGTACCATGTGCAGGTCTACTGTGGCAAGTGTGAGTCACGTCTAGGCCACGAGTTCCTGGGCGAGGGACCTAAGGGAAAGTCACGTTTCTGAATAACGTCGGAATCCATCAAGTTCGTCGGCACTGGTAAGAGGTGCATGGTGTAATAAACTTAGAGTTAAAGGTGCACGGAGGAAAACACAATCAAATTACTGTTTTGGGGAAAAAAAAACGATTCTCATTTAACTATGGCTATGCTTGCTGGGTGGAAAGAGACGCGTTTACTGCATACAAAAGTGTCCTTAAAAATGGTACCTTTTCCCTCCGCACTGGATATAAGCTCAGCACGCAAAGGTCGAAAAGGAATCCGTGATCAGCATTCTAAAGTTAAAGGCCGTGCTGGATAGCTTCAAGTATCGGCGCCAAAATAAACTGTCTTTATAAACCGTAGCTTGCATGTTGAAGGGGCTTGTCGTGGGGTTCTTTTCAGCTATAATGTTTGCCTTTTCTGGCTATTAAAGCTCCATTTTCAATTAAGGTACCTTACGCGCAATTGAAACACTGTAATCTACCGGCACAGGGCGAACAGAAGTACTCTTCAGCGTACCTATAAGTAGTATTTACAAATCCCATCGCAAACTTGTATCTCAACGCCCCTGCCATGTTCTACCTTTTCCTTTTCTATCATTTCCCGTCTTTAAAGGATAGTCATGGGCTTCAGGAAGATCTATTTGGGTCATCGTATATACCACGTGAAGTACACTAGGTTGTGGCATTTTATTGCAATTGCTGCTTTAGTGCGGTGCGGCAGATCTCCAGCATGCTAACACAAGCGAAGGGTGCGCGCAAGAACCACGCCTCCAACGAAGCATGGTTCATAGCGGAATTGTGAAGCTGATCTGATCTCTAGCAAACAATTTTTTAATTTTGAGTAATGAGGCTTACTTATATACCATAAAAGCTGAAGCATAGCATTAATAAAGGCATAAAACACAATGAAAGGAGAGGCGGAAAGTAAACTGCGACTGAAATGAAACTTAGGGACGTATATTGAGAGGAGAAGTGCTGGAGGCAACAGCGGTTTTTAATTAGACAGCTGTGTCGAGCCAACTAGAGGGGAAAAACTATGCATTCGTTAGATTGCCTGCAAATCGAGCTGCACAGCGAAATGGTATAGGAAGAACTAAAGCAATACTACAGTAGCAGATGAAGTTGTAATGTAGCGCAAGTAGGCTACATGTTGAAGAAAAGCACCTTGGGAAAAGGGTGCCATTATGGCTGTGCATTTCGCTGTTCGGCCAAATTGACCTCGTAGTAATTAACTCTTTGACATGCTGAGTACACAGTTCTGCATAAAGCAATCTCGAAGCTTTTAGTGCGCTAGCATTAGATGACATACTAGCAGAAAGCCGATATTTCCAGGTTAAGCTCGGAGTAACTCGGGTAAGCTCGGAGGAGCGTTGCGCCAGCTGCAGCCGAGTGGAGAGACGGTGGAGATGAAGAATGAAGAACGAAGAACGTGGTTGCTTGCGCATGGAGACGCTTGATAGGAGAGGCGAGGGATGAAGTCGCTGGAGGAACTAGCTGTGCTGCAAACGTAGATTAAGCGTGAAGCTCACCCAGATTCCGAAGCCGAACTACGTACACAGTTAGATGAGCAGGAACGTAAAAGAAGAAAGCGCTAACGTGAGTCAACCGATACACCGGATATAGATAGGCGGCTAGCCGCAGCAGAGCTGCGAAGTCAGTATAACCTTGCTAAATGGATGTGGAAAAGTTGAAGAGCGAGAAACACGAAGAGACAAAAAGAAGATTGAATGTGAAGTAGCTTGTGGAACGTTCAATAGAGAGGCGGGTACAAGTGTCCTCAGATACCACTGAACGGAGGGACCGACGACTCGATTCGCAGCGTGCAGCTCAGGCGGCTTATCGCGATAGGAAAGCCGAGCAACGGCTCGATAACATTTGGGTGTGACTCGAATTTTCAAGATTATAAAAGTTAAACAAAGATAAAGAAAGGTAGACAAGAGCAAACGTGTTTGCGCACCTACTTCGCATTCAGCTTAACCAGGTAAATCCATAGCGATAATTTTTATTCTCGGGAATGGGCTGCAGCTAACAGCGATTTTTTTCTTTCAGGTCAATTTTGCGCCCTTAATCTCGCAATTACGCTGATATTTCACGCGATGTAGCGAACGGCGTACGATATTTGCAATACAGGGATGGGGGCAGCACGGTTATTCCATTTTTTAACGGACATATTTTTCCACCAGTAATAAAATGTTTTCTTGGAAATTTAAACCGCAATGTGCGCCTCCGAAATGAATTGCTTTCACGATTGTATCTGATAGTTCACGGAAATAATATGTTATTATCATCAATTATGGGACTTTTAGGCATTTAGCCGCTTATATTTGGCGCTGGATAACTCTTATATACATTCTCTTCCTTAAGAAGTTAGTACATTTTTTAGGAGGAAAAACGCGAATTCTTTTCACGATCGTATTTGATAATTTGCGGAAATTATATGGTATTTACTTTAATTATGGGACATTTAGGCCTTTCACTGCTGATATTTTGCGCTGGATAACTGTCACATCGATTATCTGTCTTAAGAAGTTAGTATATCTTTTAGGAGGAAAGAAATGTTATTCTGTTGGATACACCGAACTGCGTGTCAAAGGGTTAAGGGTTCGCCGATAGAAAGGCCTGCTATTGCTGGCACACCGGTAAGATTTAGGGTGCGCCTTGAGCTGGTAGAAGAACTCCTTTGGTTATCGCATTTTCAGAACTTCGGGTAAGGGAGGCTGACAGGATGACCTTCTTACTGTTCGTCATCACCTCGCGCGGTCGTTTCATAAAAGAACTACCATATAGACCGTCTAGCTATTTTTTTCAATGATAGCGGATAATTCAATACGATAGCTTGCTCAGCCCTTCTTTTCTATTAGGTCATTGCAACATCGCCCGTTTAATCTCTTTCAATGCGCTGAAATTTGCCAGGCGCTAGCTTTATATCCAAACGCTGTGAGCCACGAATCTGCTCCAGCATCTGACCTTGACACGGATATCACTCGACTTCCCTAGCAAATAGTGCGAAAGAACTCCCAATAATTTCGGGAGCTGGCATTGCGTTTAATGCTACGGGCCACAGTTGTCGCATCTAATGGGGAATCTGTTACGCAGATGAAGGCGTCACTAGCCCACCGGGGCCGAGCAAGGGCGGATGAGGAGGGAAGTAAGGGCAGTGATGCCACGATGACTGCCCTTGGTTGAACGACGCCGACAGGAAACAGAGGCTACGGGCGGCGCGGCGACGCACTCGTGAAGGTGGCTGGCAAATCCCTACGAAAGGAACCGGACCACTGGATGGAAGTCGCCCGCGGCCTCGGCGAGTTTACGGAAGCCGTAGTGTGCATCCTCATGGAAAACTAATGTGAAAACAAAGGGCTTAAAAATTCAATAAATTCAAAGAGCATGCGTTCCCACGCTCAAATATTTGAGTTTCTTGTATATTCATGCATTATGCAAGTGTCTGGGCTTAACGAATGTTCGATGAGTCAGTATAAAACCTGTTAAAAGCAGTACAGGATATCACCTGCAAACAAGTAGACAGTGTGTTAGTGTGTCAGGATCGGTGCAACCAGGAAGCAGGTATTATAGTAAGGTCAGTAACTACACAGCTGTCCATTACGCTTCAGTAAGGAGAAACATACATTTGTATATAGTATTACGATCCCGTTGCAACTTTGGTGCTAATCCTCACAGCTACGGGTCTCATCAATTTCAGTACGGTTGTAATGTCCGTGAGCGTGAAGGAAGTCCCTCAGGAGGATTTGGCACAGGAAGTCTTGTGCACGTTGCACGAAATAAGTAACCGATTAGCATCACAATTACTCCGTCTGATATGTAACTGATTGCCGTCGTCAGTTACAGGCCTCAAAAACTAACTGATAAATTTTAGAAAACTATTTGATCCCTATTGCGTGATTTTCCTTCCAAGTTCTATTGCCTACTGTGGCTTGCTTGATGTTTTTTACACGTTGTGAGTTTTCAAGTGAAGTTGTTTTTCGAAGTTATCTTGTCTAACTTTCCCACATTTCCTCGTGAAGTGACCACCAGCTACACTGAACACTCTGTCAATGCATGCGCTGAAGTGAACTGTGGCATTACAACGTATGAACACCTTTCGCACAAGCTTGTGGTTGCGCATTACTTCAGTGATAGTGTCTAAATCCCGTACGGAGCGCCGTGCTTCGTTGGTGCTCCTTGCTTTGTGTGTGAGCCTCTGAGTTGTATGTAAGGGGAGGTAAGTTGCGGCGCCATCTGAGAGGATGGGTTGCTCGCAGAGCGGTCATGTGATATACATCGCGACGAGAACTGCCGTAAAAGACTGTGGTGACCCGGTTGTCCGGACATAATCACGCGCGATGCCTCTCCCCAGCCGATCCACTTTATGACGAAGAAAACATCGTCATGGTTGTTTTCAGGTGGTGCAGGTTCTAAAAGTTGTACCATTCGTTATCGCCTTTTGGCTGACGTAATCTTTCACCCTCGCTCAGTATGACAGCTCTTCCAAAGCGCAAAATAGCTTCTCGCAAAACCTACCTGTTAATTATTATCCAAAGAAAAAGTGCGAGGGAGGAGGCTGATGTCAGCCAATTTACACTCGCAGCCGGGGAGCGACGGCCAGCGCCGGAGACCGGAGCGCCACCGCTCGGCTGCAAGTCCGCCGACGCGGCAACTATTATTTTCGCAAAGACGGTAGGAGTAGCAGATAACATATAGCATAGCCTGAGAGAGTAAAATTTTAGAGCTCTGTTATTTATGCAACTGCCATCCTGGCATCATTCACTCAATCGCTGCTTCAATCGATTGCTCAAAAAGTTTCTCTGCTCTTAAAAGGCTTGTTCAGCGGCGTATTTTCCTCGTTCTCCTTCCCAGTCTCTTCAACATGCCCAGTGCTATTGTATGACAAGGCTTGTCAACTTTTAGCTCTATTTACCTTAACGGAGCGAAGTCATTTTTAAAATTATCTCTGCAACACTAACTCATGGTTTTGAACGCGGCTCATTTCGTGTTGTATGACTCTGGAGGCTATTTTATGGCACATATAGCACAGCGAAAGAATGGAATCGTTTCTAATCGGCTTATCACCACCTGCTCGAGTTTGCACTGCTGAAGCTACGCGCTGCATCGTAAAATGGCGCCATGACGTCACATGAATATATCAGATATACTGTCACGAGTCGGTGACGGCAGTCCGTCAGGGCAAGGCTTCGAAAACAAACTTTTCACTGAGCTCTCTGCTGTGTTTAATTTACAGGTGAAGAAGAAGTTTAAAGATAGGCGCGTAAAGCACCTACGACAATGTCTTACAACCCAAAGCGATCTCAGAGCGACGAAAGCATTCCAGACAAATCTCGTCAAAACTTTCGGCGCAAGCAAAGCGCGCACGCTTTGAGCATGTGGATTTGTGTGCAGCATGAACTAAGAATACCAACTTTGCGGCAATATGCTTCTGGCGCGCCTCTTCACGACAAGAAGCAGAGCAAGGTAGCGGTTTCATTGCGGTCGTCGAGTGCTCGAGAAACAGGGCGTAGTGCGTTGCCTTCTCACAACCTCCTACCCCTCAACGATCTCTGTTTTTGGGTGATTTAGGCTGGTCACATGTTGCATGAAGCTTATAGTTACACATTCTATTTTGGCGGGCTGCGTCATCTGTTTTCTCAGCAACTATTATGCACCTAGAAGTTGCCAGCCAGCTCACCCTGGCATTTTCACCCCCAACTCGTTAAATAAAACGCCGTTTGTACCTTGACTTAAGTTTGCGGTTCTTAGCTACCACCACCGCCACTCACCTAGCTGGAGCATAGTTTTAGCGACGCCTCCTAACCGCTTCTGTAGCTAAGGTTTCAAGTTCTGGCTCAACAGCAGGTCTTTCCGTGGATAATATGTTCTCTCAGAGAGGGCTTAAGTTAGGTATATCGACGTGCGTGGTTGTCTCAAGCACGAATGTAACTTTTATTGCCTTCTCTACTGTGCAAAGTCAGAAGACAGTTTCAGTAGCACAACTTATTGCAATGTCAAAGATACGGCGGACATGGCTAAAAGCGGCTTCCTCTGAATACCTTGGAGCGTCGCCCACTTCCATGGAGGGATTCCACTGTTTCGCTCAATCACGAGTCTCATAGACGCGCGCGGTAGTCTTTTTCTATACCTGGTATCAGTCAACTCTAAAGGTGAATCTTGGCCGAGCCTAAGTGGCGTGCACTTGGCCACTAAACTGTATACGCGGAGGAATGGTTTGTTTATAGCTCGAGTATGACCATTCAGTTCCTGCATGATATTTCCTTAATTTTCTTGTGTGTGTGTGTGTGTGTAACACGCAGATATCTAAACAGAGGCAAGCGTTTTTCATACTTGCACTCCCCAGTGAAGCCTTGTTGCTCAGCTGCGTTTTGCTAGAATTTGGCTTCAGTACAAACTACACTGCAGTGGCCAACTACAGTGCGTCCTGTGCACGTTCAAACCTTTTTATGCTGTTCTTTTAAAGTGAGGTTGTTTGAGGTGTTCCTCCAACTAGAATTTGATACATATATACAAAACATGAAAACATGCCGCTTATTAAGTTCCGCGTTCCTAAGGCTCAAATTTTAACCTGAAGTAAAAATACCATTCGTCAACGCGTAGAGGTTTAGTTGCTTAATACGGCCTATACAATGAAAGGAAAACATTATTGGCATCCCCAAGACTACAGTGCAGAAATAAAGCGTCCAGTGTGCGAGCAATGGGTTCCTTCAGTCCAGTTAACACTGCTGCATTGTTGCAGGGCTCCATAAAGACAAGCCACCAGGATTTTGTTCGTATCTACGTAGAGATGGTACCGGCACAAACAAGAGCTTTGTGAGCTCAAGACACGTAGGATAGAATCTCGTCCTCAGCGGCCCTATTTCGAGGGGGGTGAGAGGCAAAAAGCGTCTGGGACCTGCACGATATGAGCGCCCGTTAACAACCTCGTTGTTATCGAAACGACCCTCAAGACCTCTACGATGAGTTTCTCGAGACCATGTGTACGTTAGTAGCCTTAAAGATCACGTACTACATGACATGCCACGAACCAGGCGCCTTTAAACCTGTCCGCTATAACACCTCATCCAGCCGAAAGAAAGTTCTTCGCACCTTCATTCACAGGTTCAGCGATTTTGCTTTCGTTAACACTGTTTTGAGAACTATCCCCCGAAGACTTCATTAGACGAACGCATATGTTCGGAGGTTTTGTAACGGGGATGAAACAAAATATCTTAGGAGAAAAAATAAATAAAAGGGGAGTGGAAAAGTTATGGCAAGGAATGCGATTCAAATTGTGATTTGAGCGCTTCATGCAATTGTTTTTTTTGGCGTCCTATTGTTTGCACGGAGCCTGAAGATTCCTGTTCCCGAGTGCTACTGCTATTTTGTGAAGTTTCCGTGAGATTTGGTTAAAATAAAAGAAGAATGTGGCGTGATGTACGGTTAAGGCTTCCTTATGCATGTGGAAAAATAATTTTTTATTGCTGGAAAAAAGGGAAGAAGACAATTCTCTTGTAGAGGTAGTGGCAAAGGCAGTGACAGAAATCATCCTGAGCCACTCCTGTTGGCGTGTTTCTAGGCCTTGCTTTCTGCGCTGTAATGTACGAGGTCTGTTAGAAAAGTATCCGACCTTATTTTTTTTGCGAACACCTGATTGATATGAAACAAGTGCGCTTGCACCAGCAGACCTTGAAGTGTCGTGCGCATGCACGAATTTTTTCCCGCCTGCCGATAGCGTCAGTCGCTGGGAGGCAGCGTTTGAGTGAGGTAGTGCGCAGTGCTCTCGTCGGTTTTTTAGTGCAAGCAAAATGGCGGTGCGACAGGAGCAGCGCTAATGCATCAAATTTTGGCCAGAAACGGGGCGTCAGCCAAGTGGAAACCATTCGAAATATTCAGACGGGTTTCGGTGACGATGCTTAGAGCTGCTCACAAATTAAGCAATAGTACAACTGGTTTAAAGATGGCCGCACATCGGTGGAGAGCGAGCCACGCTCCGGTCGGCCATCAACATGCCGAAATGGGCAGATCATTGCCGAAGTGAACGCTCTGGTGATACGTTACCGTCGTGTGACTATCCGAGAAATTGCGGAAGAGGTGGACATCAGTAGTTTTTCTGCGCATTCCATTATCACCGAAGATTTGGCCATGAAGAGAGTTGCGGCGAAATTCGCGCCGAAGCTGCTCACGGTGGAGCAAAAGCAGCTTCGTGTTGAAGTCTCACAGGACACGCTGGATTCCACAAACAGTGACCCCGACTTCATCAACACCATAATCACTGGTGATGAGTCTTGGGTGTACGGGTACGACCCGGAAACCAAATCCCAGTCGTCACAGTAGAAGCATTCCACGTCACCACGACCAATGAATGCCTGCCAAATGGTCAGCAACGTCAAAGTGATGCTGACTGTTTTCTCGGACTCTCGCTGTGTGGCACACCACGAGTACGCACGCCCCAGGGTCAAACAATGATTAAAGAGTACAACAGGGGTGTCCTCCGTCACCTACGTGATGCTGTGCGGCGTATGAGACCGGAGCTGCGGTCAACAGGAAATTGGCGCATCCATCACGACAGTGCTCCTGAACATTCTTCGCACTCGATTCAAACTTTTTTCGCAAAAAACCAGACTATTGTAGTTCAACATACTCCTTACTCTCCTGGTAAGGCCCCCTGCGACTTCTGGCTGTTTTCCAAAGTCAAAAGGCCATGGAAAGGAGCGCGATATCCGACAAGAGAGGACATTATGGCTGCAACGACAGCTGAGCTAAACTCCATTCCGAAAAAGGCCTTTTCGGAATACTTCAAACAGTGGCAGCACATCTGGGAGAAGTGTGTGAAGTCCCAAGGAGACTACTTCGAAGGTAATTAGGTTTCCAACGCTCCAGTTATGCCATTTTTTTTTCTACGGCCAAAGGTCGGATACTTTTCTAACACACCTCGTATTTTGCTTTTGCGATAAGATGAAGTAGCGTTTTGTCAGGAGACGATAGTTCATTATGAAAACGCCATAGGAGAGTCATTTATTTGTTTATTTACGAAGAGAAAATTTTCTGGTCATGCATACCACTCTTCGGTACGAACATCCTTGCTACATTTCTTACAATACACTTACCGGTGAGGTCGCAAATCTTTTGTCTACGAGAATAACTTCTAATAGTAGGTCTGGCTTATGCAATTTATTTTCTAAGAAGTAGGTAGAAGAACATACTGTTCCCGCTTTACTTGATGAGTTGCAGCACAGTGTGGCACAGACACGTCCCCAGAGATTTTTTTTCCATGTCTGGTGTAAAGAACCTTAATGAAGCGTCTTGTCATAGGCCTCGGCCGAACAGAGCTCCAGAAGGATACTCCTAAACACAGCAGGTGCACAACCCGCCTGAATAAACGCAGCTTATAGCGTGGACTCTTACTAGAGCTTGTCCGTGGTGACAACATCACTGCTATCAGTTCGGGTTATAAGTGTACTTTGATGTTTCGCTATTACACCATAACATGGCCGTGTAAGGGGAAAGAAGGCTTTCGCATTTTAAGGAAGAAGGAGAAGATTGTAATGCCAACCTCAGCAAGCAGTGAAAAAAAAAGGTTCGCGAAAAGAAGACAGATATTGTTTCTCTATTTTCGCCATTTGCTAAGATGAATTCATACGAGCTAATCGAGGTTTCTATGTCTATTTTCTCAATATTATGATGTCGAATACGTTTCCCCGATATGAACCTGTGTGTCAAAAACCAAATGAACTCTACTGGAAGAGAACAGCAGTATAAACTATAGGCAATTTCTACGCAGGTTCTTTGAGTTATCAACGTTGAGCTTAATCCCTCTCTTTTCCTGTCTCTGTTCCTATAATAGCGTGATATGAATGCAGTGCAAACAAAGTGAGAAGCGGGATACGGGGTTTATGCATTTTCATCACGCAGGTTACATCTGAGTTGAGATTAAGATGTGAAGTATTTTTTGTCGATGTCCTCCTACAAGTACTGAAGGATGCCTAACAAAATTTCTGCTATGTTCTAGCAACGAAAAGCGGCATTTGTTATTCAGTCTGGGTAGAACAAAAAACGCAGAGTGAGTTATGTTAGGCAGTGGAGGACCCAGCATGGGGTGAGATTACTGAATTTTTTATGATGCTTGACATTTGCTGGTCTCACCAGCGCTGTCTAATCTTAGCCTACGCACAAAATTCTTGCAATGTGAAAGCATGCACTGAAAATTTATTCAGGAACCCCATGGGCAGAAAGCTTTTTAAAGACAGCACACTCGAAGTAGCGAAGAACGACATTACTGGAACAAAGCCGTGCGTTAAAAATATACAAGGGCTCTAACGTGCATACTTCGGTAACGGCTTGGTCTCCTGCTGCAAATACTAATATTAATCTTGAATCGAAAAATATGGAATGCTCAGTATTATCATGCCTTTCAAAATATATAGCTGTCTGCGTCTGAGATCTAAAAGAATTCATAGCTCACTGTTTTTTTTTGTGATACAGCACTTTACATGCGTTTAAAAACCATTAAAAATTGTACTGTTCATGCTGAAGCGAATGGTACAAGGACTGCCGATTAAGGTCGACTCGAACCGCGCTAAGAAACCCCTAACTTTACAATCCCAACTAGACTTAGGGCTTTAGGAGTGAGTGAACAATTCATCGGCTTTCAGATCGATGACAGGAGCAGGGCACGTGTGCTTGTTTAATGCAGGACTACATAGCTTCGGGAAAAACATGGTATTGTGGGGAAGTAACCGGCTGTTATTTTATGTCAGGCGAATCGGGACCGCAGCCTTGAATTTATTATCTGTCACATGTTGCGGGGAAGTCAGCACTAATGTAGGTGCTCAGCGTTCCTCGCAACACACCAAAAGCACTTAGATCTTTTTTCTTTGCAGATCTTTCCTTTCTGCTTTCTCTAAATCTTTCCATCCGAACTCTTACTTTGGTGCCGTGTGTATCCGAAGGGCGCTGCTTGAAACGTTGTGAAACAGCGGGCTGTTTGTTAGCGATAGACGTTCGAAGCGAGCTTGTACCGAGCAGCAGTTCTGTCAGCAGTACAACAGCGTTGCAAGAGCTTTAACCTGCGCTAGAGTGAACGAGCAAATATGCAAGGTCGACCTGCGATCGCAAACGAACAAGACACATGGGAAGCGCGCGTTGGCAGCCGCATCTAGATGAATTCGAGAGGAGTAGGTTCAGGTAGACGTCGGCTGAACACTAAGTCCACAATTTCGCGTTAAAATTGACTGTATACAACGGAATAAAGGCAGCCGTGGCGCAATGTTGAAGTCACAGTGGCGGGAGAAGTGACGTTTGCATCGGCCCGCTAATTGGTTTTGCTGGCCGACATACGAAGCCGATAAGACAGTGTCGAATTCGCTTTAATGGCGCTTGTGCCTTCAGGCAAATGACGTCCGTGCGTCCAAGGAATTTGTCACCGCACTGTATTGAAGAGCATGCAAGCAAGGCTTCCTGCCTGATGCTCGCCTCTTTTTCTAACACTGCGTCTTTTTTTTATGACTGGTCACCATGCGCACGTCACTTCACTTAGTAGCAATTTAAGTATCTTGCGCTAAATTGTGCACATTATGAACTCGCAGCTCTTTCTCAGAATTTGATCTACGTAGCGCTGTTTTTTTTTCTCGCGATATCAGCCTGTTTATTATTAAATATGGTGCTCCACTTATCAAAACGTCCTTTTCATTTTCTCACAGGTTTTGCCCGGAGTACTGATGTCAGTTAGATTTCAATGTGACATATAATGCACACCTTCTAGGCAGACAATGGTTCCTGCATCCCTTAGCTATTTCAGGATGCATGTGTTTTGATCTTTAGTTTCTAGTTACTTTGGCAGTTTGCAGGACATCTTGCATAAGCGTGTAAAATAAGTGCTTTCGTGTACTTCACTTTAAACGTAATGAATCGGCTTCTTGAGGCATGCAAGTACTAGCCAGGCGAAAAATATATTGTCTTCGAATCTAAACTATCACTGGCACCTGGAAGGCTGAAGATAATCTGTAACAGGCATAACGTTATGAATCACCTTCTAAAGCCACTCTCTTATTCATCAAATCCGCAATACGCACATGTAAATGTTCCGATCTAGGAGGTGTTTGAAATTTTGTTTCTTCTGTTGAATTTTCAGAACTCAAACTACTTTACGAACTGTAAATTGTTGAAAGTGTTGGGTTTAGAGGCAGAGATAACCTGCCCTGTATATAAAATAGAGAAATACACTGTACACAGGTTCCTTGTGTTCAGGATCCTGCGCCTTGATTCGGCTTCCATAAATTGCAGCCACTGCGTTTCTCCAGAACTTTGTTGTAGAGTGTGCTTTCAAGAAATAACTGTGCGGCAATGGTCCTCATCTGCAGTCTGGTTAACCATAAAAGCCGAACAGACGACAGCATAATCGTGGTACTCTTCCTGGCCTCAGCGTTCCTAACTTCAACGAAGTGGCTGCAAATTATTAGAGTACAAAAATCTGAGTTCAAAATGCGTCCTTATGTCGAACAAGCTACAACATATTCGAAAAGAAGCAATTAGGCTATTTTTGCTAAGACCAAGAATTAGATGGGGTTATTATAAGCGTCGCATTATGGGGGAATTGAGACTGACGGAACTAAAATTGCAGCATAAAATGAAGTTATTTTGAAGCGGCAACAGGACCTAAGAGGAGGGGGATAAAGGGCACAGTAAATAGTATATATGCACCGTTAGGAACAAAAATGCTGCTAAAATATGGTGAAAAACCTTTAACTTCTTGCTCGTATGGTTGTCAGAAAGACTAATTCTTTAACACGGAGCGTTTCTAAAGAAACTCGTGAACGCCTTGACAGAATACCTTTGCTATTAAATTTCCATAATTTCTTTTGTAGTTCTACCTCGCTTCCTGTCAACATGTTTTCAAACTTTGAAGGCCGTGAGGCAGCTGTCATCTCGACGGCTGAAAGAAAAAAGGTTAAATAATAGACTACACAATGCTTTTAACGTATAGAAAAGGCAATGAATTCACATAATGTGTAACCGGAGTTAAGGCAGAAAAAAATTGCGGCAATGGTGGGCTATGAAAGGAAGGTCTCAAGGGTATACTTTATGTTGCCTACTTTAGGAGCGAGCATAACTTGACCAAAGTCAAGCATGTCGAAGGGGAGTTACTTTCACCTAAGTTAGATCTAGACTCTTAGATGTTTTGCCTTCGTTTAAATAAATTTATTACATATAAGAACATCTTAGAGATAAGGGTTTGCTGTTCCTTTTATACAGGCATCGAATCTCTTCAGCTTCGTGCAAGCGACTTGAATTAAAACCAGTACTGTAAGAAGCCATAAAAGCAGCGTAGAAAACACAACCGCTATAAAGCAGCAACAGCGGAGGCCCGGCGAGAGGTAAATTGGAGATACCACCAGCCTGTTGGCTTCAGTACTTCCGTTTGGTAATAAGGTGCATTTAAAGAAGTGCATTTAAATATAAATAAATAAAGAAAAGTAAACTAATGAAAGCTGACTTTCCAAAGTTAGCTGTGTGATGCGGGGGCGGTTGTGACAGGATGCTGCGCTTAACTTGATTTGCGGCAAATGAAGCACGACTTATTCTCGTTAGGTGGCGCGCGTTCTCGACGTCTATACCCGATCGTTGTTTGTAGTGTGCGCTTTTAGACATCTCATTCTGGTTTTTCGAACGCCTTCGGCAATGCTCTTTTTTTATATAAAGGCATTGTATTTAATTTTCGACTTCTTTTGCTATAAAGAAAGGGGGACTGCCGCAGGCTAATGCTGCAAAAATTTGCGGTCTATGCCATTTCAGTGGTAGAAGCTTCGTTTTTCGGCGCAGCTAACCGTAGCGAAATAGGTTTTTCCGTGTGTTTGAGTTCTGGTTCTTCTTTCGCAAAAGTTAGAGTCAGCGGCCTCTCGATGGGTTGCCTAACGTTGATTCCTGAAAGCGCTCATGGATCAAACAATCGGTGTCATAAAAACGACAAAAATTTTGAGTACTTTGTGATGACACAAAAACACAATTTTTGAAGATTCTACAGCTCCATCCACCTCCTTCCAGTGGCTTCAAATATGACTGGGAGTTGGTTTTTCATTTAATGCTACGTTTTTGGAAACAATGAGGAAGATAGTCCAAAACTGACCTTTTCACAACACAGTTGCTCGATCTCACGCTTCAAGGCTACAAGCCAATGCGTACACACGTACGTAAACGTTCCGGCGCAAGAAAGATAAGCAGGACGCCAGATCGAAACGTCTTTAGTAACGTCTACTTTCTTTTAATCAGTTGAAATTGGAGAGT
Source organism: Amblyomma mixtum (assembly GCF_055824585.1). Classification (NCBI taxonomy): domain Eukaryota; kingdom Metazoa; phylum Arthropoda; class Arachnida; order Ixodida; family Ixodidae; genus Amblyomma; species Amblyomma mixtum. The sequence continues at coordinate 250,821,446 of NC_143012.1, forward strand.
CCATCATCACAATATGTACCCGGTGGTAGTGTTGGCGTGTGAAGTCTCGGCAGAGAGGAAGCAAAATAGATAGCCAGAATCAGCACCCCCTGTGTCTACTGTAGGGTATATTACGCGCAAGCGGGAAGGCCAACTACGGATGCATGTGGCTGAAATTGAAGTATCGGCGGCTGCACAGACGCAAAGTTCGCGGCGAGCACCCATGACGGAGGAGGAGAAGCTGGCCCAGAGGACTTCAGAATTTAATCCTATTGCTTTCTAAACGTTGAGAGAGCCTCCCCCTTCCGGGGACTTCGCGATACAAGGTATCGCCCGACGAGTGGCACACCACAAGCACAGAAAACACCATTTATTATGGGTCTAACAACGAAACAACCCTAAACTAAATGAAAATAAGCAAATGCACATGCACCACGGTCCAAGTGAAGTGCAGCGGTCGCCCCAGCTTGACAACACAGTAGCGTCTTAGCGCCTGGACGCTACGCTCAGATAAAAGAACAACACGCTGTGCGCCCCAACAGCATACTGCGCGACGACTCCCGAGCCTCCACGCTACTCAAATCATACGGCCATCGTTGTCGCGGCCACTCACGGCAGGTACTGCTGCAACGCTGCCGGTAGCCGGCCTTGGCAGCGAAGGACGCCGCTCCCACAGAACACGAACCGTGAACGTCTCGCTGGCTGCTGGTCCGTGTTACCGGAACCACGATGTGCGGAAGTGCGCGGGTAGTGCTTCATGATTAATTAAAATACGTCCTTCTTAGAAGTCCTCAGGTGCATATTGTTCGAGCATCTGTGATGGCATGTGGCGCTACAGTTCTGACGCGGCTGAGGTAGGTGCTCATTCCGTCGTCGCCAACAGCCCTAAATCTTGGTGCTAGAGACTTCTGCCGCAAATTCCTTTGCCCAGAGAGGAGCGATAGCAGTGCATTCGTGGGTTACTGATAGAACGGAGTCGCTGTACGTGGCTGGGCGAGAAGTTCTGCGAGCTTTCTTCTACAAAACTCCGAACAATGCTGGTAGTCCCAGACGAAAGGGGCAGCAGTCGCTGGACATTGGCAGCGACGTCACATGCCTTTGCCGTGGTCATTGTTGGAAAGCTTGTGTCTAAGTGAAGGGTTAGCACAGTGTCGACTGCGAGGCGGTGGGCCATAGGCTGCGTCCCTCTTGGTAGCTACTCCGGCATAGGAGGAATAGGGCGCGCCTACTCCTCTGTCCTTTCCTCTCGTTCTCCGCGGAGGTGCTGAAGTGGCTTGCGGCATCGCTTTTCGCAATTTTCTTGAAGGCTGAGGGGTCTACTGGGCAGTTGTGTGCCTGCTAAGGTGGTAAGAGCGTTCGGTGTGGATACTATTCTTCTCGCGGCTCCATGTTGGCTTACTCATTGCTTCCTGCGCTTGCGTGTGCAGGAACCCAGGAAATCGTCGCTGTAATGTCTAGTCTGCGGTTGAGTTTCTGAAACATCGCTAATAAATCACCAAAGATGAAATCACCTCACTTCTCTGCGCATTTCATACCAATGAGACAAATGCGTGGAGACGTATAGTCTCTGCCTGGAGTCATATTGGGGAAATGTTTGCAGGGCCCACTGCGCTGCTTTTTGAAGAGCTCTATGTGCTACTTCCTAAGTGTCGACGTCATCGACTATGAGGAGCGTGGCAATTTTTCACCATGCGACGGACGATGCCGGTCCGTACCATGTACCATACATGCCTAAGAATTCCATTATGGCTGGTATTATGCTCTCCAGCTCTGGGGAGCGCAGTCTCTGCAATATCGGTGTATATGATAGTGGTAGTAGCCGATGGCGCTATGTTACAGCCATGCGCCTTAGCGAAGCACTAGCATCGCTTCAAGTTTCCGGTTCGAGGAGCCAACTTTTAGGCAATGGTTTGCCACCTGTAATGAGAGCGTTACCTACGAAATGATCAAGGCTTCAAGCCGACTTGCTGTACGGAAAACATCAAGTTGTGCTTCGTAGTTTTCCTCTGCGATGCTTAGTCCGACACCTATGTTACGCTTGCTTTGTTGTTCAAGACAGCGCTTGAGCAAAGAGTCTGTAGACTGTAGAAGTTCCCTATGTAAGCCTTTTTTAAAACAGATACTGCGAAGCTTCCCTATGTCGTACACGATGAGGGACATGTTGCTATAGCTCATATTGGAGGTAGGACGCCCAAAGTAAGGCTGTCTCATATTATGCACTTCTCGCTTGCTTATATACGGTACTTGCAACTGGTTAGCTTGCAAGCACGCAAAAATCCTGCACAAAAAAAATCTTAGCAGCTGTGGTTTGGAAGAGCACAAGAAAATTAAAAGACGTCTGTAAAGTTTATTTTCTATTGGATCTCGCAAATTACAGGCCCCAGAGAAACCGGTTAAGAATATAAAAACAAGCCAAAGGAAAATAACGCCTATAAACTTAACAGGGAGGAAACACTCAAGAGTGCCAGTTTTGTGAAGAATGCTTACCGCTCGCGGAGTGCATTAGATCTTATTTCCCAGGGCATTAGAGCTAATTGCCGGTCCCAATAAGTGCACTTTGGCAGAAAAGCCTGTTATCATAACTGGTGCTCTCCATCACAAGGATCTAATGTTCCCATAAGCACACACGCAGCTATACAATCATAAACAGATGAGAAAAAAAGTATCGCCTGAAACTTTCCTTGATGCTCCTTGCTGAGCGGTGTTTTAGGTCCTACTTTCGCATCACTCACTGAATGCGCTGCTCACGGATTGTGTGACGGGTTCTCTGTCTTACTGCATTCATCAAAGTTGACGGTGGTGTGTGCCTTCTCGCCTACACGAAAAAAGTAGGTCATGTCACTGCCGGCAGCATTTGTGAAATGCCGTTCCTTTTCAGCCAGATCGACCAACACGCAGACGCGCCTCTAAAGATTGCGGCACCCCTGAAAAGGTCAAGGCTTCCAAACGGAACTGCCTCGTAGGTGTGACGCTCGTGTCTGCTTTGCGAGAAATAGCAAAACGCCGGAATTTCCTGCTGCCTTTTTTGCGCAGTGATTTCATCGTTATTACGTGAATGGCAAGAAACAGTGCTGCATGATTTCTTACGTTTTTCTGTGACAGACCTTCCTTGGGAGAAAATGCTCTCTCACAGCAACTTGTGGAAGAAGGAGCTGAATTTAGTGGCGACGATAAAAATTTTTTAGCCCTGGTGTGTTCATTCTGTGCAGTACATCACTTAAGTTTTTAAAAACGATTAATATCGATCCCGATAAGCACGCAATGGTTCACATATGTTAGACTTATTGAAACCAAGGCGAAAGACATGAAAAGATTGGTCTGGCTACGCAACTCAATCCAAGGTTGAACAACTAGAGGCATGAGTTGGGCAAAACACTCGGTCATTTCTCGAAAATAAAGGAAATAGAATGAATGATCAACCAAGTATGATTTTTATAAGTGATATATTACTGATCACAAAGTAGATGCCGTAATTGGCAATCTTGTGAACTCTCTGCAACCCTGTTTTCGATGGTCATGCAAATGATTTCATTCCTCGGGGCACCATAGTTTTTTTCCCGCCAGGGGGCCAACGGGAGGGGACGCTCGCCGAATGGGCTCCGTGTTTTACACGGTTTTTGAGAAAGTTTTGCCGCTTACATCGCACTCCAGCCCCACGAGACTTACAAAAGATTGTTCCGCATCGTTGGACACCGTATTTGTCACCTTCACCATCATTTCGGCAAGTTCGAGACCCAACGTGGCCGGCGGCCGGCGGCCGCGTTCAGCCGAACGCCGCAGCAACAGCGGCGGCTTGGCTCGCATCTGCCACATCTCTCGCCATGGAGTACACCGTGCAAGGTGAGTCCATTTCACCGCACGAAGTTCAAACTCCCGACTGGAAGCATGTCCTCGCCGTGCGAGATCGACATTCTCGAAAAGAAAATGAAGCCCACATAGCGCATTCAACTCAAGCAGCCAACGCACAGACGCCAACATCCCAAACCGGAGACGCGGCATGTGGTTCAGCTAAAAAACAAGACAAATTGCCTCCCGCTTCACCTCGCTACAAAAATTCACGGCCTTTACCTCCCTTGCCGCGCGACGACTACAAGATTGTCTTTAGGCCAAGGGCGGCGGTTTTGATGTCACAGCGTTCTCAGAGCGTGAGCTTCGAGCAGCTATACTGAACGGCAGCGCGGTACCAGTCGCGGCTGCTGAAGAGGACCTAGTGCGCAATAACCCAGTCAAAAACATTCTCACAATGGCGACACCCAGCAAGGAACGCGCTCTTCAGTACGTCAAACTAAAATCCATCACTGTGCAGGGACTCAAGGTGGCAGTGTCGGCCTACATTGCCCCCCCTGACACTGCAATCCAGGGAATCATATACAAGGCCTACGGGAATGAGTCTCCAACGGAAATCTTTGAAGAACTGAGAAGAGCAAATCCACTCCTTCCCATAGTGCAGGCACGTTCTCTAGGAAAGACGTCAACATCCCTTCTAATCCACTTCGCGGCGGAGAGGCTGCCCCAATCCATCAGGTACTTCGGAGTCCTGCATGCGGTTTACCCCTTCCGTCCGAAAGTAGAATCATGCACGAACTGTCGCACAGTTGGACACAGGCGTGACGTGTGCCCAATGCCAGTACAAGATCACTGTCAATGGTGCGGTGTTCAGCATCCATCAGAGCAAGTCTGCACCCCAGTCTGCATCATATGTGGAGGCGACCACAGAACGGGAGACGCAAGATGCAGGCATCGTTTCGAACGCACGACCAAAAAAGCATCGGGATCCTCGTGGGCCAAGGACCGACCTTCAAGACCAAGCTCCAAGGGCAGCGACTCGACCACACGCTCCAGGTCCAACTCATTCCCCAGGCTCAAGGGTTCCAGATCCTCCAGCAAAAGTCCAACAAGAAGCGGAGACTCCAGCGCCTCGTCCAGGGCAGGAACATCCAAACAGGTGAGCTGGGTGGACAGGGCCTCCCATCTTTTGCATGATCGATCAGAGTCTCAAAAATCCCAAGAGCAAAAAATCATACAGAACCTAATGGAAGAGAATCGAATCCTTAAACAGCAGATGGCGCAGATTCTCGCTCGATTAAATACCCTTACGAGTCCCACCGCCCCCTCCACAACCCACAATTCACCTCCTCCTAAGACAGACGAATCCAACCCTACAGATAACTCTCAGCAATTGGAGCAAACCTCTTTTCACCAGTCAGACCTCACTCCTCGTAAAAAACGTCCGCTGGTTGATGAGGGAACGCAAGTAGTAACAATCCAACAACTTCGGGAGATCGAGGAAAAAGCCAACAACACTGAAAAAAAAGTCGAGTTGGGCTTCACGCAGATCGCTGAACGATTTACTCACCTGGAGCAAGTACTTGATGATATTGTTAAGAAACTTAGCAGCCCCCCGTCTAACCCTTCCTCCCAACCAGACTAGAAATGGCTACCTCTTCCACGCCAACCCCCCGTCAGAATCCTTCCCTCCATATTTGGCAATGGAACTGCAGAGGCCTTAAAAAGAAAAAAGACAATCTTCTTCTTCATATTCAGCAAGCCTCTCAAATCCCAGACATTATAGCAATCCAGGAACCTAACAATACGTATAAGTTACCAGGCTATCAAGCTATCCACCCCTCTGATGCATCACACCAATGTGTCACTACATTCGTGCATCGCAATATCACCTACATCATTCATGACATGACAGACGTGCTCCATGACTGCCAGTACATTGAAATTCTCCCCCGCAAATCAGGTCAACCTACATACTTTGTCCTGAATATCTACAGCCACCCGAAGGATAAACATCCACAGCTTCTCAGGGCCTTACGAAAAGCCCTTTCTGTTGCGGCGCACTCACCACTAATTGTTGTCGGGGATTTTAACGCCTCGCACACGGACTGGGGATATAAATATACTCAACCCAAAGGGAAACATCTCTGGGAATTCATCCACCAAAATCACATGACTCTCTATACAGATCCCAATCAGGCAACTAGGATAGGCAACAGTGTAAGCAGAAATACCTGCCCAGACCTCACCCTTGGAAAACATCTAAAGCATGTTACTTGGACAAATACAGGCCAAAACCTCGGAAGTGATCACTTTATTCTTTCACTCACGTGTTACGCAAAAAACCTCACCCTGCCAGTCAAGATTAAACGCATAGTGGACTGGGATCTTTTCAGGAAAAGGCGAGAGTCCACTGCCACTCAAAAAATAGCGGACTACTCCTCTTGGGTTACCCAATTAAACAAAGAAATTGAAGCTTCTACCAAGGAAGCAGCAACTACTCAGGAGTCGAATCAAGTAGATAGCCGACTACAACATCTGTGGCAAGCCTATCAAGGGGTGGAAAAGCGATGGTTGCGGCAAAAACATAATCGCAAACTTAAACGTACCTTGGCCAAAATTCTAGAGCAAATTACTGAACACGCTGCCTGGTTAACCACTCAGCAATGGTCTCAGATATGTAATAGACTGGACGGCAATCTCAAATTTAAGAACACATGGCATTTCCTCAGATTTCTATTAGACCCCAGCTCACCTAGATCAGAGACCTCCAAAGCAATTATACGCTTAGTTCATTCCGCACAACAACAAGGTCAGGACATTATTCAAATACTTAGAGATAAATACTTCCCAGACACCCCTCAACTAACCCCTGTACAATATGAGGGATCTTGTAACTCTCAACTCGATGCCCCTATAGCCGAGGCAGAGGTTTGGGCAGCTTTACAGCAGCTCAGGACCACTTCAGCACCAGGTGCAGATCAAGTCACCAATAAGGCTCTGAGAAATCTGGATGGCAAAACTGTCGCGGCCTTCACAGAATTTATGAATCAGCATTGGGAAGCTGGCACGTTCCCAGAACAGTGGAAGAATGCCAGAATTACCTTTATACCTAAACCAGGCAAACCGCTAGACCTGCAAAATCTTCGGCCCATATCTCTAACTTCATGTGCGGGCAAGCTCATGGAGCATGTTGTCCTAAACCGTCTAATCCGACACATGGAAGAGAACAACATCTACCCCCATACCATGTTCGGTTTCAGATCCCACCTTTCAACACAGGATGTCATGCTACAGATCAAGGAAGACATACTTGATCCTTCGATTCCTCACCTCACCAAAGCACTTCTTGCTTTAGATTTAACCAAAGCATTCGATAATGTGCAACATTCAGCCATTTTACAAGCTTTGAGCTCCCTGCACGTGGGAGAACGCACCTATGCATATGTGACAGCTTTCCTTACGGGCAGGACCGCGGAGTTCCAAATCGGATCAGTCACATCTCCTACCTTCCCACTAGGCAGCCGTGGTACGCCACAAGGTGCAGTTCTCTCACCATTTTTGTTCAACATCACGCTCATCCCTCTTGCTCAAATCTTGTCTAAAATTCCCCACCTCTATCACACCATCTATGCGGATGATATCACCGTCTGGACGAGCGCAGGAAACTGCGGTGAAATAGAGGAAACATTACAAAATGCAACAAACGCGGTCCAAAAATATGCACAAAGTATAGGCCTGGCATGTTCCCCTGCCAAATCAGAACTCCTTCTAATCAGACCCCGATACCCGGATCCTGATCCGCCACAAATTGTTATCAAACTTGAAGACATTCCAATTCCAATTAAACCCGTCATTAGGGTTTTGGGTATGCTCATCACGAATGACGGCTTCAACACGACCACCATTAAATCACTCCGCCACACTGTACAGAATACGACTGCGATCATTCGTAGAATTAATAATAAACACCGAGGCATGAGGGAGGCAGACACGCGACGTCTCGTTCAAGCCTTCTGTATCAGCAAACTCATTTATACTCTCCCCTATCTGTATCTCACTCGGACAGAGCAGGAGCAGATAGATAGAATGATCAGGGGTATATATAAGGCTGCCCTTCACCTCCCGAATTCAACCCCCACGAGCAAATTCCTCAAACTAGGCGTGCATAACACCCTGGCAGAACTAATTGAAGCCCACCTCACGGGGCAATACTATCGCCTATCTCGAACACCTACCGGACAGAATCTTCTGAAAAGACTCAAAATCACCCTCGACGACCAAATTTCGGATCAGCATAACATTTCTCTAGACCTTGCAAAAAATCTTTATATTCCACCTCTGCCTAGAAACACTCATCCTGAGCATGACAAAGATCGTCGCACAGCTCGGGCAACAGCCCTACATAAGCACTACGCTAGGGATCGAGCAGTCACATACGTAGATGCTGCAGAATATTCTATCACCTCAGCCTATGCAATCACGGTACTTAACTGCAATCATAATCCTTGCTCATCCCTTACTCTCAATCGCGTTCAACATCCCGTCGAGGCTGAAGAAGCAGCTATAGCCCTGGCCATTACTCAAACAAATGCCAAATACATATTCTCGGATTCTAAATCAGCCATACGAAATTTCGCCAAACAACGGGTTCACACGCCAGCACATCGCATTCTGAACAGTGTTGCACCACCGAGTCGGCTCATCACACTCATCTGGGTTCCTGCGCATTGCGGACACCCGGGGAATACGGCTGCACACAATCACGCCCGAGGACTCGTCGACCGGGCGGTGGACGGCCTCCCCTGCTTCCGCAGTGCTAGGGAACGCATGATGACGTACCATGAAGTTACGCTTCACTACCGCGGTTCCCGACTAGTTTACTCCCCTCCCCATAAATCGCTAAATAAGGCCGAGCAAGTCGTTTGGCGACGGATTCAGACAGACACTTTTCCGAACCCTTACCTGTATTCCCTCATGCACCCAGGGGACTACCATCCGTCCTGCAAATTATGCCAACACCCTAAGGCGGATGTTCATCACATACTTAGGGCTTGCCCTAATACTCCAACTCCCCCTTTTCTGAGACTCGACGACCAGGAGAGATGGGAGGCCGTGCTGCACAGCTCACAGCCGGAGGTTCAGCTCCGGATGGTGACCTGGGCCACAGAGGTCGCCAGGGCCCATGGGCTCCTGGCCACCTAGCGCGACCGCGAGGGCCCACCTGTTCCTGCAACCCCCTTATCCTTATCCCCACCCTCACTGGCTTCCTTTCAAGGGTTGCTTAATAAAAGTTTTTCCTCCTCCTCCTCGGGGCACCATAATTTTTCAACGTTAGAAAGCAGCTTATTATTTCGCAGTAATTAAGACGTCGCACACATTAGCGATGGCCTTTTGCAAAGCAGTAGTACAGACGCACAATTAGCCGTTAGGCATTGTCCGCTGGTCGTTTACTAATGACCTATTTCCCGTTGACTGAGCAACTTTGAGCCGATACTCACTGTTCAGCATGTCGTAACCCGCCCGAAACAATCTGTCGCATTTGCAAGTTGCAACTGAGCACCGTTCCGAGCATTCCGGTGTACTAAAGTAGAATGACTGTGTCTCTGTTGGCAAATAGAAATATTGAAAGTTGAAAGACAAAGCTGTGTGAAAGCTCTTTTTTTGTTCAGAAAGTAAGAAAAATGTAAGATTGCCCTCTTTGAATTCCCAGGTTTTTCCTTTCTTCTGATGCGTCCATGCTACATACCCACTGGGCTGTAATTTACCGTCCTTTACCATGCTGTTGTGAATACATAATCAACTCTGTTGATTGGGCTGAGGTGAGTGGTACACATGCAATTGAATTTTGCGTATGACGGAGTATTTGTTCGTGCTTGCTTTCAACGTCTTTCATTTGTTGTCGTGCCTTTGAGGCCCTCTTGGCACTTTATTTACAGTGCTCTTACACTGTGTCTACTTCCTTGTGGACATGGTCTGCACTGCTCAGTAGTTTCTTAGTGAAGATTAGGCTGTTAGCCACAGCTCTTTATTTTATTTTTTTTTGGCATAGCAGTTGTAACTTGTTTTATTTTCTGTAAGTGCCTTGTCCATGATGTCGCCGCTAGTGCCGGCGATGTCAGAGAGGTCACATTGAATGAAAAATGAATTTGATTTGGGGGAATTACGACGGCTTTCGTTACCTCCGTTTAACGCAGAAGCTGCGGCATACTACTCTGTAGTGTCAGGAATCAACTCTTCCGACACTAGAGAACATTGTAGAAGTATTCTTGGCTGTGTTTGCAGTTGCCATACCCAAGAATTCTGGACAAAAACATATTTTAACGGGAAAAAGTTTATGAGCAGAAGCTTTTCAAATGTTGTAAGATTTATATCTGTAAATCAATATATCTGTAAATCTTTCGTCTGCAGGCTTGAATTCTTGTTTGCTATTGACATTTTTCAATCGTCAAAAGTGTTCCTATTGGTTGTCTGTGGAAGTCTTAACTGCTCGATGCGAGTAATGGAAACACTATAAAAGGAAGACTTGCAGGTGGTTGAAATTATTCCGGAGACCTCCACTACGGCACCTCTTTCTTCTTTCACTACTACCTTCCTCCCTTCCCTTACGGACCCGATCAGGTGTCCGCCGAGATATACGAGACAGATACTGCGCCATTTCCTTTCCTCAAGAACCAATTTAACCAGCCAAAGCCATTGAAGTCAGCAAATATTCTTATCTCTTTCATGCCACCTGACCGTATTCCGTTTCCAGCTAGTTCTATGTCTCTTCGGGATATAATATGTTACCCAAAAATTGCTTTCAGGTGCGTATTCACCGCATGCCATGGTCTGCCCAAGCTAATTTCCTCCTTTTATTGGATAAGACTTCCTCGAATTTGTTTGTTTCACCAGCTGAAATAATGAAACAAGAAGGAATACCAACACTGAAAACTCGTCCTAAATTCCCGTGGCTTAAACTCATATATCAACTGATTGATCGCCAGTATATACTTGATAATGCAATAAATATTTCATTGTCAGGAGCAAGACTAACGCGTCATAAACATTTCGGTGCACTTAAAGAGTATTAATTCAATATTGACTTCTTTAAACACCCATTTTTTATGTCAACGAGTAGAGTATCAAACCGCTTACATTCTTCAAAGACTAACACTTTGTCATTAAAATTGTTTGGTGCTGCAGCTAAGAGCATAATAGATAATTAGCAATTGATTCAAATGTTTTTTTTTGTTGCTGATATTGCATTTTTGCTAGTGCACGGTTATTGGCTTTTAACTTCGTAATTCAACTGCATGGCTATACGCCAGATAACAATACTGTTTTCGCGTAAGGAGTGTGCGTTATTACAGTCATTTTTTATTGCACCTGTGTATTAAGAAACTTTGTCTCTTCTGCTGCTGTTCGTTTCATGGTGTAACCCAAAGATGTGTTAATTTGTGTACTTTCTTTGGTCAATTCAGACTTTTCGTACTAGATTAGTTAATTCTTGTGGCTATGCTTTACCGTTGCCATGCTGCCAACTAAGGTATTCTGTTCACTCATTATGAACTCACCTTGTAATGCACGCCTGCCACAAGCTCTTATTGGATTAGCAGTATGTTTCAAAAATAAATAAGCAAATAAATAAATAAGCCTTGCTGATCTGCCTCCCGCGGTTAATGCATTAACTTTTGTTTCCATAAACCAATACATAGCATTTTTCGTACCACGTGCCTCTTCACTGTCCACTATTTTAAGCCTGTTAGCTATATTTCAAGTTTCGGCCTCTAAGGAGACTAGTCGAAGAATGGCCCATTGCAATGAGCTAAGCGTTGTTTTTTTTACGCTTTACTAGGGAATTGTATTTTTCACACCGCCATACAAAGTAGAGGCAGTGACAGTGCATGTAAACATGTCCCCTCAAGCCATCCAGCGTTGCGCTGTCTTGAGTATTGCATGCAAACTACAGAGGCAAATATTTATGGTGCAATAAACCTTCTATACAGCGTGTGCGAAAGAAATGATTCTTTATGGTTGCTGCTTGCTTCTAGAGTCAACACTGCCTTTTTGTTCTCGAGAAGTATTGCTGTTCGTCTGTAGTTTTCTCTGTGTCTATCACAGAGTATCAGCCCCTAACGACTTCTCTTTTCCCCAGCGTGAGGGTTAGGTATTCTCGACCCTTTGTATGTATGACCTTCGCCGGGATGATTCATCAGGGCTCGCCTTCAGGATTAGGAGCGCCATGACGGCCCGTTCGGCGCAGGGCCCGATGCGAACAATGCTGCGCAATTTGTTTTCCCGGGACACACAGTCTGTCTTCTGCGCCGAGGATCTCTCGCCTTTTCTGACGCGAATGAGCGGTGCCCCCGGGGGTCGTCTTCGGCTCAGGCCTGCCGGGAAGATCTGCTCGCTTGAGACGTCTCTATTCCTACGAGGACACGTGCAGGATTGAAAACTGCAGATGTGCGGGAAATAACCAGCGATGGTAACGTAAAGACCCTGAGTTTTCCGCGTTGATTAAAAGGACAGAAAAGTGGTACAGTGGAATATACTTGGTCCCTTAAAGGTCGTTTAGCTTCTAGGATGTAGACGGAGTCCTAGCTGAGAGGAACGTATGGGGAGAAATGAAGGATGCCCAAATGGAAGTCCTTACATTTGAAGAGTAGACAAGGGTGTCTGACGCCTCACCGCTTGTGAAAGGCAGCTTTTAACACTTTTAAGGCAAAAGCGTTTAATGCCTCATCGTTGACGACAGATGGTTGTCAGCAGAGGTGTCACGCTTTTCGGTTGGTTGAAATGGTTATGACGTCAGAGTGCGTGGATTCGAAGTAGTGAGGTCACCCACGGATGCCTGACGCCCCCTTTTGGAGCGGACGGCAACTAATAAAATAAAATAGTTGTTTTAATAGTTGTTAACAAGAACTGTTAAGCAGTTTGTCACTCTTGGGAGTGAAGCATTCTAAATTCCCTACTTTCAGCGTCAGTTGAGAGCTTCCTCTGAACGGAAGAAACAAAATATTGCAGTTTGTACCGCTGAGATAGGGTACCCGAGTCACCTGATTGGCCAGCCATCTGTCTCAGTTATTCCAGAGGATATCATTCGTACAACTAGCACAAAAAATATGATCTTACTCTACACAAGACCTAAGGAACTTCTGGGCAATGCACAGTTCGATGGCTATTATTCCGCATTTGAACAAGTGGCAGGGCCATGCAAGTAGACGGCAAAGTAAACGATGGTCGTTAAGGGTAACGGACTGTATTGCAAGGTAAGGCAAGCGATGACGGAAGCGGCAAGAAGGTAGCTGAGCGGATGAGAGCAAGAAGTATTCGAGCATAGGGTGACCGAAGCTGCAGAGGACAGAATTAATTACAAAAGACAGGGGAGAGGCCTTTCTTTCGCAGTGGGCATAATCAGGCTGATGGGAATGATATTGTTAGGCTATGCAGACTTCACTGACCAGTAAATACATAAGCAACTTCTGGTTATATCTAATCTTATTTCTCGCGCTTTATTGATAACTTTGTAGGAGGTCAATGAACGAGTATTTGAACAACAAAATCACAGTTCCACTGCTAAAGCAGCGACTGGTACCTACTGTGACAAACTGCGCTGCGTTGCGTAACTTACACTACCTTGTACTGAGAACAATATGAAGCCAATTAACCAGGCGTCTGTGAGTAACGCCGTCACTTTTAACAAAAGAAAATAATCTAAAGTCAACGTCGGGTAAAAGTCTTGGCCTCTAATACAATCCCTATTTTTATTTTATTACAAGAACATTAATGCGTCTTTGCTATTTTGAAGAGGCGACTGAAGACCTCAGCTCTTCTGTCCGGTACCGCGGTTACTGTCCGTTCAATTTCAAATGTTGGAACGTGTTGGCCCCTTATTGAGGCAATCATTCAGTCACTCGTGGTTAGTCGACCGGGCAACCCTGTTTGCGCCGAGCTTGCCAGCCGTTCGGCGAGCGAATTAAGAAACTGCCAAGTGGAAACAGTGGCGTCTCCCAGGAGACGCGAGATGAGGGTTAGCTCTTAACCACTTTCGCTCGGAACCCACCGTGATTTAGGGCGCTCATCGCGGCGCTAATTGCCTCCGACAACCGGCCAGCGCTGGCGCACGGCCGCTTACGCTCAGCGCTGTGTGAAAACGCAATTTCCCGGCAGACGCCATCTCCGCCTGCTACTGAATGCGTTTCAGCTCGACTAATTGCAATTATCGGTAAAACGTGCGCGCTTTCAACTTTCCTCGCCTCGATGAGGTCCTCCCTTTCTTGGAAACTACTGTTGCGGGGCGCCGAGGGTGGAACGAATATTGGGCGAAAGGAACGTCGGTTCAAATTAAGAAGACGGGGTCAGCGACCAGTTTGGAGATATGCCGTGATTTCGAACCAATTTTTGCTCCGTGAAAATATATTACCATCACTTTGGTAACTTGTGTAGAGAATGGAGACTCTTTATGGACAGAAAATTATTAGTAGGGCGAAAAAGCGGTAAATTTTTTGAATACTGATATAGCTATAATAAATAGGCCATACAAGCCATACAAGCCAAGTCGCCAGGATATTTCCTTTTCTCCCCGGAGCCATTGCAAAGAAGAAGAAGGGCGTTAACCAATTTGCACTACCATCGCTTTAACCGAGAGCCTGCTGACCCCGATAAACCAGGCACTGTGTTTCACCGCCATGGTTTAACCGCTGCCTACGCGCTGACCTAATCTCCTGTTATAAAATGTATATTTGTTTCAACGTGACATTCATTTATGAGTTTCCAGCCATTTCTGCCATTTACCTTCCCAATTTTGCTCTCTAAGTTGTTCGTCCGGGAGGAATGTATTTATTAATTTAAAATGAATTGGGTTTTCGGGGCCAAACTCCAGGTTGGTCGTTTGTGCAGTGTTTATAAGCAAACTGAGATGCTGTCGCTCTCTCATGTCATTTTTCTGACGCTTTTAAACGAACACTGCACAAGCGACGACCACATAGTTTTGCGCAGGAGCTAACCCAGTCTTTCTTGCGTCTATTATTCTTAGCGTTGTTGTCCTCATCGTTTTGGCCCTCATGTTTAACTACGGATTTTATAGTGAAAGCTAGACTGCCGTTCTGAAGTGCCAGTCGTCAAAGAGTGCCAAAAGTTGAAATCCTTGTTGACTAAATTAACTGCTGACAGCGGCTAGCATTGCTAGGCACAAAAAAAAACTGGCATACAATACCTGCTTGAGAAACGTTCCACAAAGCGAACAACAAACAGAAATGTTAATTTGAAGCAAAAGAAGCAAAAAATCATATAATATTGCACAGCGCGGGTCAATAATTTCACCATCATCATCATCAGCCTGACTACGCCCACTGCAAGGCAAAGGCCTCTCCCATGTCTCTCAATTAACCCTGTTCTTCGCCAGTTGCGGCCACCGTATTCCAGCGAATTTCTTAATCTCATCCGCCCACCTAACTTTCTGCCGCCCCCTGCTACGCTTGCCTTCTCTTGGAATCCACTCCGTTACCCTTAAGGACCAGCGGTTATCTTGCCTTCACATTACATGCCCTGCCCAAGCCCACTTCTTCCTCTTGGTTTCAACTAGGATATCATTAAAGAGCGTTTGTTCTCTTACCCACTCTGCCCGCTTCCGATCTCTTAACGTTACACCTATCGTTTTTTTTCCATAGCTCGCTGCGTTGTCCTTTAATTAAGCTGTACCCTCTTTGTTAACGTCCCCGTTTCTGCCTCACAGGTGAGCACCAGTAAGATACAGCTGTTCTTACCGTCGAATGCGTATAGATTCCGAATGAAACAAAAAAAAATAAAGCAAACAAATCAACTGTGCCTCCAACTAAGTTAACTAGTTTCTTTTTTTCTTTAAGCTTCATGATCTTCATGTTCTTACCGTCGAATGCGTATTAGTTCCGCATGAAACACA
Source organism: Amblyomma mixtum (assembly GCF_055824585.1). NCBI lineage: Eukaryota > Metazoa > Arthropoda > Arachnida > Ixodida > Ixodidae > Amblyomma > Amblyomma mixtum. The sequence continues at coordinate 250,837,113 of NC_143012.1, forward strand.
CAAACAAAATAAAGTAAACAAATCAACTTTGCCTCCAACTAAGTAAACTAGTTTCTTTTTTTCTTTAAGCTTCATGTTCTTGTTATACGTGAGCTAGTTGTGAACATTCGAAGAGCCAAACAGTTCTCTTCCGCTTTTACTTTTTATTGGAAATATGCCGTCGAGGCTTGTTTATCAGTGGGTGACCACGCGCGCAATTATCTAGATTACTCAGCGGCGTGTAATTCGCCGGAGGCGTTTACCACGCAGTACATCAAGGTTGTTCTTTTAAGGAAGAAATGCATTCCGGTATGTGCCCTCAGAAGCGCTGGCCAGGGGATACGGTACGGTATAGAACAGGAAAGACCATTAAATAGGAGGCTTCCTGAGTAATTTGCTGGCAACACTTCCTGATGATTGCCTGTTGCCTGCAGACTAAACGGAAGGTAAAAATACCAAGATGCAGTAGCGAATGACTGCGTCTTCTCTTTACCCGATGTATAAAGGCTCGGTCGCATTCGCGTCGTTCTGTGGTACCTGCCCTTGGATGCAGGCTGCAAGCAGAAAGGCCTGTGAATTGTGATTTAGCTCAGCATATTGATTTCGTTCTTCTTTGAGGCGCTTTTTGTTTTATTTGTTTATTCTTGAAATTGAGGTTCAGCTTCCCGAACGCAGTTTTGAGCCCTGTGTGGCATGTGACTGAAGGAGTTCTCGTTAAAGAGGTCAGTACATTGCAGCTGATCCCGTTATACGCAGAAGCAAAATGTTTTTTTCATTCTCAGCTGAGATAGCCTTATACAATAATTACCGTGTGATTAATACACTCAGTTATTGACTGGTCTTCATTTCTTTTATAACCAGCCAAATAATGCTTATTTTCATTTTGTGATGCACTGCTTGAGATGGGTCTGGTAAATAATGCGTGCCAATTATTGCGCATATGTTGTCGTTTTGTACTTTGCCATAAGATCCTTCTTATAGGCTATGTATGCGAAGTTAACCAGTTTAACTTCGACTGACTTACAGGCAAGTTTTTTCAAAGTTTATTTTCCTCGTATATATCTTTGCGCATGAAGCTGACTGTTAAAGTATACTTTATACCTGTGCCGTGCACTAAAATAAAAGGAACATATATTTTCTCTCTATAATAATATAATAACAGACTTCAAATATGGGAGCGCATTCTATTTCAGAGTGAAACCAAACGCAATCAGAATAAAATTAAAAAGAAAAGCTGGCGTGCTTCGAAAAATTTTGTAGGCATCGTTTCTCTGCACGTCTGAAACAAGTAGATATTTCCTGTGTGTCTTAGACTCATTAATGTTTCTCTTAGGCTATAAATCATAACACTATGTGAGCGCTGTTTCATGTGGAATTTTTATTCACTATTCGGCTTGGGTCAGCCAGACGTTAACATGACCACGTTCTTTCTACTCTCTTGCGGAGGGTGACCATCGCGCGTAAGTATTAACTCATCCGCGATCGATCTGGAGCCAGCGAGGCACCATTCTATAACAACCTAAATGTGTAGTCAGCTATCATCATCGAAACACGCAGAAGCAGAACAGGAAATAATAAAAAACATCATAATCGACACGCTGTGGCCGGCAGTAGGCTGCATGTTTATTGCATGAGCGACCGGAATAAGCCTCGCTATTGATCAGTGTCACTCATACATTTCGGTCGGTCGGTACAAATATATGCGTCCACGGCTCGAATACATTTCTTTTCTTTTTGTTATAGGCTACCTGTTTCATTTTTTTGGGGTTGTGCCCCGAATAAGTAGTTTGTCCAGGATGCTGCACATATCCATTCGCGGAAAAAGTAGGCGATAATGCTTTTTTTGCCTCGAGCTAGATTATTGTAGCAGGAAATTATGCTTTATTTGCCTCGAGCTATGACCGTTTCCCTAGAAACGGCTTTAATTTTTTTTTCCTTTCGCAGTGTTTGCGCTATACCTAGCAGGTTCACTGCTGGAAGTCTGCTTACATAATTTTGGATAAGGGAGAGCTTGTAACTTACGGGAACATTAATGCTGCGTCTGCCTAGTGACAATCACCAAAGGATCAAATTTGTAGTTGCGTCACATTTACTTGAGGTTTGTGCAGTGGTCAGGATTCGCATTATATTTCGTCATATTGGTATCGGGCAATGAAGTTCTGCATAGCATTTGTAAAGAAAAACCGATCACTTTCTTTTTTGTTGTTTTACTGCCGTACTCGACAAACGGCTCGGTAGCACAATGGATACTTTAACTTCGAGGCCTTTCGGTAATGCGCAAGCAAGCTGTAGCAGCCTCCTGAAATAAAGCGGGTCGCCGTCGTAGCACGCCTGTGATTTATTTCTAGCCCTTGCATGTAGTTAATCACTGAGAGAGTGTTGTATGCGGGAGAAGGCGAAATTCAGATTTCGGTGCGTTCCAAAATTGAAGAGCCTAATTTTTTGTTTGCTGTTGTTATGTGACTGAACAGCTCTATGAACGCGAGAAGAGAGCGCTTCGCTTTCATAGCGGCGTGCGATAAACTGAACACTTTTTTTTGCATATGGTATGCAAATATTGCTCTCGAAACGCGGCGCATTTGAAAGGCAAGACCAGTGGATGAAATATCTCTCAACAAGGTAAATTCATTCATTTTCTCTTAATAAAGTAGGAATAGCTAGGTTTATTCGATTCAAGCAGAGTCAAATTCGATCGCAAAAGAGTATAGGCATATAATATTGATTTAAGATTTTCACGATTTACTTGAGTTCTCTTGGATGACAGAAAATTGATTGGTCTTATTTTCATCGCTATTTGTGTAGGTACTTGCAGGTATATGCGGTATATGCGTAGGTATATGCGTTGCGAACGTACTATTCGAATTGTCAAAAGCTTCCCATGTGTAATGATGATGATGATGATGTCCTCAGGCTGAATGCTTCAGGGCCTGCTTCCTTATCTTCCTTAAATGAACCCTTTGATGATTTAAAAGTTGTTTGCTGTTTCTGATGGAGGGAACAGTTTGAGGTGCCCGTTAGAGTGGAGCTTGTTATCTCTGCTGTAATTTTTCGTCGTATTTGGTGTCAAGTTCTGTGGAAGGTGATAGCAAAAGAGTCTTTCATAGTTTTGTAAAACCGTGGCATCGGCTGACACTCAGAGGGGGTAAATCAAACGAGAACACCGAGGCGATTTTGTCGTTCTCAAAACAGCAGCGCAACGCACAGTGCCACTCATAATACCATCGATGCCACCTATCGCAACAAATTATTGCGAGATGGCAGTGGGGTTGTCAACGTTCTCTTTGTTTCTTAGTTTCGACGACGGCCCAGGGTAGTAGTCTATCCTCAGGAACGAACTACCAAAACTAATGCACACGACAAGCCTTCGCGGCCAAACTCCACCAACGGCTTCTATACGGTTTAGATGATGGTGCGTGATACCGCTATACTGTTGAATGCATGTCACTAAATATCACCAAGCCTTTTCCAGATCACATTTGCTTGTGAATGCTTCTCCGCATATTCGAATGCATAGGAAGCCGATTTCGGGGATCAAACACGACTGATAATCTTCGGTTTTCCAAATTTGTAATCGAAAACTGTAATAATCGTGTACTACTAATGTTTCATTTAAAAGGTATAGGCTGTCGTGTGTGCATATACAAAGAAGACAACTTTAAATAAAATTCTTATCGTACGCGGTAGCTCAGTGGTTATGGCGCTCGGCTGCTAACCCGAAAGACGCCGGTTCGATCTCGGCCGCGGTGGTCGAATTTCGATGGTGGCGAAATTCTAGACGTTTGTGTACTGTGCAACGTCAGGGCACTTTAAAGAACCCCAGGTGGTCGAAATTTCCTGAGCCCTTTGCTACAGCGTCCCTCATATCCTGAGTCGCTTTAAGACGTTAAACTCCCATAAACCAGGAACCAAACTAGCATATTGAGACGACGAGCAAGTAATCTCTCAATAAATAATAATTACGTGGCCACTGGTTAAAGGCGACGAAACGTTTTTCGCAATTTGTCTACGCCATAGAAATCCGTTTTTGCAATTTCGAATGAATAACCTCTTTCATGGCAAACAAATTGTACTTAAATGCACTACTTTTAGGTTTCGAGCTAAGTTGCCGCAAACTAAGCTGCAGTTAAGAAAAGAAGACAGGATTTCTTACACAATGAAATAGTTCCTGTTCAAGTTTCGTTAGTAGAAACATGTTCTATGGCGATCTTTTCGGTGCAAGGACGCTAAATATGATGTACATCTTTTCCAATTCTTTTCCTCTTGCTTGTATAACGCTCATTGCACAACATGTTCACTGTAACACTGTTTAGAGATACGCTTCCGTACATATCATATCCTGTAGTTGCTACATTGACATGAGGAAAACTAACTGAAGTTTTGTAACAGGCACTTATTCCAAAAGGCTTATTTTGGTGTCTGCTGAGTCAAACAGAAAAAAAGCTGGTGGCTCAGCGAAGTTGGAGGACTGTTGCAAACTGCGCGTATACACGTTATGGTTCGGATTCATGTAAAAAAGAAGTGTGCGGGTGGCAGCGACGTATTTTTTTAACGTCGTGCTATGAGATAGCAGAAGAGCTGATCGCTTGCAACGAAAAGCTCGTGAAAAAACACATCAAGAGAATAAAGTCGACTTCTTAAGACTCCGGTGGGTGTTGGTTCTCTTCGCCTGTTTAGTGTGCAATAAGCGGACTTAAGAACTGTCTCAGCGGTGATTAATATAAAAATTATAAAAGCTTGTGGATCGGAAAAAATGAAAACAGTAAAAGAATCAAGCAGGAAGTCTTGCTGCTGAAGGCAAAATAATGTTTGTTGTGTGTCTTAGTTTGTGTGTCTTAGTTTGTTGTGCTTAGCTCTATGCATGCCTGATCTCTGTTTCGTTGTCAATATATCCGCTGTTTTTCTAGTTTCTGTTACTTATGGAAACTTTGTACCATTGCCAAGTGCCACTTTGTTTTGTTTTGTTTACATGGGGAGGGCAGGCCTCTGTCAGGCGCTACTAGGCGCCTTTAGCTTGCTCTCCCTTGTTTGCAGTCTCTGTACTGGCCAAACAAAACTAATAAATGAAATGAAATGAAATGAAATGTAGAAGGTGTATATAAAATGTAGTGCGAGACGACTTCATTTGCTCTCACCAACTGTGTTCTTATCAACGTCGTTTTCGCCGTCTGTCCATGATTGACACCAGTATATTCTTCCTAGTTTGAATGCCACAAGCTCCGGTAAGTTCTTAGGCGATCCATCATGATCTCATCATGACATCTTAAAACGTCATGATTCTATAATATTTAGCGGCGCGGCTTGTTGAAGACTTCATGAAGCGTCTCAAAGGTATTTTAGATTATCTTTACTGTGAGCCATTACGGGTTTTTTCTGTGCCATGCTTGTGGCTCATGCTTATCCTGCTTAGCTAAATGATTTTCTTCCTATCTCCACGCTTTTATCCCGATTCATTTTTGGCATATTAAACAGCCAAGCAGCGCAGTAAGGAAATAAGACAGGACAGGCTGATGAACGCGCACGATCGTATTTCTTATGTTGGCATATTGAATATAAATGCCTGGTTGTTTAGCATTGCTAAGAACGATGTAGTGCGAAAACATGGTTTTTTGCATGTGGATGCCACCGTCACGTACCCAAAAGCCGATTGAGGCACTCACTGACCCAGGAAGCGAGCTATACGCCCTTTCTTCCCTAAAATCAACAGAGTCTAAACATTTCACTGGTTATGAGATAAGGAAAGGCGCATAACAGCCCCAACGTTTAGGTGGACGCCGCCGCCTACTGAGAGTGCGATTCATGTCTCCACTGACCCAGTGAGCCGGTTACTCCGGATACTGAGAGGATTAACGCTGGCACACACTGCTGAAACCCGGGGAGTGTAAACTAGAAGTGCTTTCGCACTAGTTTCGCGACTTTCTAAATTAACGATTCACCCTGAAAGACGCGAATAAATCTGGCGAAGTGATCATCAGGAACTCCTGAAAAGATAGCTAATGATAATGAGTTAGCGCTCTTATACCTTGCACCGAAATAGCTTCACTACTTCTAGTGCGCAAGAACAGTCTTTAGTAGCAGTAATATGCAACCTGACCATGGTAATTGAAACAATGTGTTTTTTTGTCACTATCAGTGAATGGCAATCAGTAAATTATGAGAAGACGCGCTCTCAACTTTCAGTGTCATAGGTTTCATATTATCAATATATGCCTGATAAGTACTGGAATTAAATCTTCAACCCATAAAGGTACTATACTGCCACGTATCATTGCAGTGTGTGTTCGTTCACGCTCAAGGCAGCAGGAAAGGGTCGTTATCACTTTTGTTCGTGGCGCGAGAAGCGACCAGACTAATCTCGATTGTTCGCAGCCATGAAAGGCTGCATCTAGGTTTTTCCAGATTACCGTAGATGATCATGACCTGTTATCTGGAAGTTTCCTTGCCGGCTTTAAATTGAGCGACGCCGCGAGCGGCGGACATTCGTAGTTCGACGATTGACGAGCACGCTTGTTGCTTAGGCCGCCACCGAGTGAGTCAGTTCTTTTGCGGGCGCAAGTCAGCCCAAATAAAGAGCTTCGTTTGTAAGTCTGGTGTCTTCCTGACCGCTGGACTGCCGTCACTACAACGTGACATCTGGTGGAGGTGCTGGGTAGCCTTCCAGGTACCGGACAACCCCTGCAAGTCGTGACGCCAGCCCTTTGAGTTATTCGCCGGAAGACCTGACTCCAGTCTACCACGCAGCCTCTGGAGCCTCCAGCCATGACTTACGCCGCAGCAGTGCGCCGTCCTGTACCTCGACGACGGGACCCAAGCCCCCTATCGCCCTTAGCCAGCTGCGCTGGAGCGCCGCCCTCTCGCCCCAACTCGCCCGTCCTACGAGCGTCGTACACGGCCGAGGAAATGCGTCGAGTGGAGAACAACCGACCAGCGCCGCCCACAGTGCTTCCACTGCGGAGAAGTCGGTCACATTCTCCGGTACTGCCCATACAGGAGAATGGGCATCTGAGGGTTCCCTTACGACGCCCCACGACCCCGACCCGGCCAGCGACCAGCCGAAATCGAGGATTGTTTGCGTCGGGAAGGATACTCATCGCCGAGCCACCTATCGCGTTCTCCGTTGCCATCGTCACCGCGCTAAGTATCTCCTAGCCGAGGCTACGCAGTGCGTGGACGCTCCCCCGGCCCCCGAAGGTTAAACTGAATAAAGCAGCCTCTGGAGGTGAGGTTGCTTCTGACCGCAAGAACTAACCCGTCCATCGACGAAAACACAAGACTATGCCTCAACTACGACGAGAACTACGACGAGAATTACGACGAGAACTACGACGACGACCCTACGACGACGACGACGACAACTACGACGACGACGACGACAACTACGATCACGACGACGATAACTACGACGACGACGACGACGACGACGACGACGACGACGACGACAACTACGACGACAACTACGACGACGACGACGACGACAACTACGACGACGACGAAAACTACGATGACACCGACGACGACGACACGGCCAGACTTGAAGCTTTTACCGCTGCCCTTACACCTTACTAGGAACGCTAAAGGACTCTAAGTTCTCGAAGCATTCTCCGTGTTTATTTTCATTTTAAAGCATCGAGAAGATGCTTCTTTGGAAGGGGGGTAATGCCACGTATCATTGCAGTGTGTGTTCGTTCACGCTCAAGGCAGCAGGAAAGGGTCGTTATCACTTTTGTTCGTGGCGCGAGAAGCGACCAGACTAACCTCAATTGTTCGCAGCCATGAAAGGCTGCATCTAGGTTTTTCCAGATTACCGTAGATGATCATGACCTGTTATCTGGAAGTTTCCTTGCCGGCTTTAAATTGAGCGACGCCGCGAGCGGCGGACATTCGTAGTTCGACGATTGACGAGCACGCTTGTTGCTTAGGCCGCCACCGAGTGATTCAGTTCTTTTGCGGGCGCAAGTCAGCCCAAATAAAGAGCTTCGTTTGTAAGTCTTTCTGGTGTCTTCCTGACCGCTGGACTGCCGTCACTACAACGTGACAATACCTAATAACTACAATTTACAACAGGCTCCACATAGTGGCTCTGTCACCTGCACTTCTGTCACACCAAACCAGGGAAACATTCAAGTCAAGCTTTCCTGCACTAAGCTATCAACCATTATTGTATGGTCACAGAAATGAAAGGAAAACCTCAGATTGAATAACCACGTAAAATGCAGACTACAAAAGATTCTTTCTACAGAGAACTTGATTGTGCATTGCTTAGTGCCTGCTCTTGCGCTTTCATAGCTTCCTGGGCTCCAAAAAGCCGCAAAATAACATAGTAGTACTGGTGCCAAGCTGATGTTTCACCCTCAAAAAAAGCAGGCTGTAAGTAAGCAGACACTATAGCGAGCGCGCGTATGGGCAACGCGATAAGGTGGCGTGCGAACCAGCCCGAAAGCAAAGTAAACTAAACGGCACTCACAACCGCCATGTTTGAGAACAATAGAGGCAGAGGTTTCGAGCATCTGGTTTTCCAGCCTCGTTTATCATGTCTGGGCTTACTTGAATCCGAAAGAAGAGGAGCTGGGAATAACAAACGCTTGACGCTTTGCAGCCTGGAGCCCACTAAGAAAATAAAAAAGGAAGTTGCCGTGTATCATCTGTGGCGCTGGCTGTAACCTGCTATGTTTCTGTATTTAAGGAGATGAAGTGTGTGAGCGCTTTTGCGTGCTCACCATGCATTATCTTCTAACTGGCGTGTTGAATTATATTTATTCGAAGTCAGTTTAATTTCTTCAACTGAATGGAATTCTATTCAAACACCTTGGCGAAACATACATGAGGACAACTGGGTTATATATCCGAGAACTAAAAGGTGTACATGCAGCTTTTAAACGTAAGTAACAGGTAGAAAGGTGCGGATAAAGGATCCCCCTGCACCAATAAAAAATCGCGGGTGGTACTACTAGCAGTAATAAACTTTATTTAGTACTCAAATAAATAGCTAAGTCTGGAGCCCTATAAGTTGCTTCCACCGCCTAGGATTGGTCTCAGCCTTACGAGACAAAGACCTTGCGGTTCGCCAGCTGTTCCTCCGTCGAGGTGTATATGCACTGGGAGGAAAGAGCGGCCATTCCTGAATACGGGCAGTGTTCGACACGCACTGGCAGTATGTAGGCTTTTCAGCGCCCGTAGATACTGCCATCTTAGCTTGGGACAGTAGTCACTGCGTTTCATTAGCAGTGAAGCACCTTTCGAGCGTAGTCCTCTGCATATGGCTGATCGGTACTAAACGAAAGCTTGTGTCCTAAATTGTAAAGAGTTTGAAACCTTTGCTTTTTTTAAAAAAACAGTTAAAAAGCTTTTAAAAAACTTCGCTTTCAGCTGAAGTTTTTTAAAACAGCTTAATGTAGGTGAGGTTGCTTCGATCTTCAGTTTTAGATAATTGTACAGCACTTGGAGTTTTGGATGAACACAGAAAAAAACCGCTGTGTTGGAAATCACATTGAAAGAAATTCACGCGCTTTAGGCGGAATCTCCGTTCATGGCAACTGTGGTCCTGGAAAAGCGCTCGGAAACATCACACAGTCTTAGACGGTATGCTTGGCAAAATCAAGAACTCATTATGAAATAGTATACTTATACGTATTATGGGCAACTATAAAATTTCAAAACCAATGGTGAGTGATACGGTGCCACAGAGCTTTAATGTAAGTACTTTGGTTTTTTTTATGGCCTGTTCTGACCGTGCCTTAGGTTGGGGCTTGCAGCATCCGCAATTTCACAGAAGTGACGCGTTCAATTTCAATCGAGAATTTCCAAACGCAAATTTCCTCTGTAGCGCCGTCGCGTTCGCAGCTTCGGCCATTGAGACAGCATGGCTATGTTCACTGTAGCTATTGCGCTAAGCATTTTCTGTGGTTTAAAAAGCCTCAGGAGATAAAGAATTTTTTCGAGGAGAACTAATCCCTTTAGCTGCGACTTTTTTCTCATGAAGTCCCCAAAAATAATATTACTCGGGCGAGCCTGAGCATTAAGGGCTCTGCAGCCCAAAAAAATTCTCTCCAGACTAAAGGAGAAGTGCCGCCTGTAGTCATCGCCTGCAGTTAGGCCTAGGAATATGTTCGTTCTTGAGGCGGTGGTAAGGTTAGGTATAGCTCTTGTGACCGCTTCATCCCTGAAGACCTCAGAGAGCATAAGAGAATTAAGATTCTTGTATATTTAATGAGAGATTTTATTCAGTACCAGTGTCCTTGCTGGAAACTCAATACGGATGTTGCTTAATTCAGAATCTTCAAAGAGAGCGCATTTTTACATTTTTGCAAGTGTTGCAAGACTACAGCCTGTTTTCATTCAGCGCTATTGGCAGTGTTCGCTTTCTCGCCACAGTGCAGTAACAAGCAGAAATGGGGAATAAAAAACAGTTTCAATTTGCACGAAAACTTGAAGCTTGCTACCCCTCTGCAACCTTACCGCACCGGCAAGAAGAGCAACGTTTTCACCCTTTAGCGCTCTGGCACCGAAACCTATAAAAATGGTGATGCAGCAGACGTGCTTACTAGTCTAACCATTATGGAATATTTCTTCGAATAACCCTATCATTTCCATTTTTTGCGGCAGCCAAAGTGCCTTTCGTTTCTTTTTTGAACTGTAGTGAAGATGGCTGCAAAGCGTTAGGCGGTAGCTACTAAGAGAAAAAAAAACTAAATAGCCGGTTGCTCCACAACAGTGCCTAATGGTCTCATGCGTCACTCGGTAAACGACACTGGCTAGCACTCAGCCCAGTAAATGCTCTGTGCCATAAGCGGCCGCGTAGAGTGTGTGTCCCATATACAGGTAGTGAGTTAGTGTGTAGAATCGCTTAGTGAGAAAGTCTGCGAAGGCAAATGAGCCCATTTTTTATTCTTTCGTCACTGCTGCAGGGCGTTTTCTTCATTACAGAGAGGAACACGTCACTAAGCTTCTAGACCGCTTTTATCTCATTATTATTTATTTTACCCCCGGGGCTTACAAGAAGCATTGCAGGGACAGATAATCCATTAATTCTCATCATTCCGTCGTTTTTCGTGTCAAACATCAAATGCAGACTAAAGAGCCTAGGTAAAGGTTTAAAATGAGGAGTGATTTTGTTAAAAGATTGGTACTTCGGGGGAGGACAACTAAAAGGGTTTACTGGCAGAATTAGGACTGTTTTTCTTCATAATAAGGATTATGTTGTAACATTAAATGGTGCTTCATGGCTAGGTTTCACTTTCATTGCTCTTCTCTTTACTTTTATTATTCGTAAACGCCGACATATTGGTTGACGTTAACTTTGAACTTTGCATCAATGTATTCGTAGTAGGTAGCAAGAAAACACAATTCAAAACGGGCTTGGGACCTAACATTGTAACTCCACCATCGGCAGCAAACATGTATATATATATATATATATATATATAAAAATCATGAAGAATTGCCAAGAGAAACTAGCGCACTTGCATTTTTTGACTTAGCAAGGGAAACGAGAATTAAAGATTTCTTAACATAGCGGGGATATCTTACGATCCTTTTAACCGCGCAGCTTGGCTATATTGATAAAGGCACCGAATGGTAAAGCAGAAATAGCCGCCATATACACTAGTGAGTGATAAAAGGATCAAGAATAGAATGGAAAACAAACATTGCGACAAAAACATCTTTTAAGAATACCACGACGTGGGTGATTGCTGGTCATTTCATACCGAAAGAAAAACAAATATCACAGAGATTAGTCTCATGCAACTATCGCGAAATACCACGCTCCCTTGAGCGCTTATCGCGATTTGTTTTCTTCCGCCTTGGGGCGCCTTGCTTGCTCTCTTTCCGTCTCTCTAATGAAGAATTCTGATGTCGGTATAAACTTCGCAGTTGAGCCGTAAATATTGGTATGGATAGTTTCTCTCTGAGAGCACATGTTTAGTTATTGACAAATAGCAATAAGTCAGCAACGCAACCATTCTATTGATCAAAGATGTACTGATGTTCATTATATACGTTTAGAAGATTGGCACACTGTAACTGGATAACTATAATATTTAAACGAAAGAATGAATGCATGAATGAATGAGTTTGTTCCTTAACACACTTTACAAGCATCTCACCTTTGAATAAAATTGAAGCATCAAGTAATCAGGCCCTCTGAGGAACTTGGTTCTATGCAAATTTTAAGTGCATGAAAGCCTTTTAGGATATACAAAACATGAACGAGCCTTGAAAACGTGCATGTGCAAACGCAGGAGAAATCAATGGCAGGCTTGAGGCGTATAAGGAAGAGTGCTCCATCGGGCTTCCTCAAGGAAGAGAAGAAAGCAGAGGTAAGTGCACCTTCGTTACCTACCCTGGATGCCTGCTTCAGTGGTTGTTTGTCACAACTATACTCAGAGGGCTCTTATTCTGATTGCACGGAGGCATCAAATCCTCGAGGGGGATCTCCGCGTACCCGGAATGCTCATGAAGGTACCGACCGTTTGCAGGGGCACTAGGCACCAGAGCTGCATTGAGAGGCTTGTGCTAATAAATGGCGTGCCACCGTAGAGCATTCGTTTAGATCGATTCGCAAAAAATGCCGCACTTGTGATTACATGTGACTGGGAAAGTAGGGAACAGTAGCCTCTACCGCTTTTTTTGTCACGATGGAAAGTAGGTAGTGAGCTCGAAATAACGGCACTGACTGTCGCACTAAAATCGTCAGCCGTAGATACGCAGGAGCATTTCTTTGGGAGGGTACACGCCAGTATGGGACAATATTGGAAGTGTTAAATTTGTTAATCACCTTAAATTCTAATTCTGCTATAGAGCGAGATTGCGGAAACGCAAGGTGCAAACGCGGCAGAGATGCACCCCACTGGTTGCTGACAGAGGGGACGTTACTAGCATATCTTATTCATCTTCGTACTTGTGAGTACGTTCGTGAATAATATAGATGAAGGTCCGCATCGCAAGCTCCGATCCTAGCGGTCTCCGCATTTGCGGCAACCGATCTTCGCAGTAATGCTGTTTAGCTGTGGGAACTTCCAGGCGGAATGGAAGCTCGCGGGCTCTGGGCTTTGAAGTCAAGCTTCTAAATATTCAATCGATATTGTAGCAGACGGCCAACGACGGAAAAGGTAAGGTCTCAAACGCAGTAGCGTTTGCACTTGCCCAACTCCAAATGTGGTGACGACTAGGCCAAAACGCCAGTTTAGTGTTTGTGCGCTGTACGCCTGTCCGAACTAAAAGGCAAGCTTTTCAAGTGAAAGACTTATGGACCACGCCTCTCATAATGAGCAACCGTTCATCTTTCTTAATAAAACCTTACCATTCTTTAAGTTGATGTTTCACGGTTTTCTTTTCGAGATATGATGTCAACAAATCTGCAGCTGCAGGTTACCATACCGATCTTGCAATTATTTATTTTATCGGCTGCGCGCACAATCGTGTACGGCAAGAACATGTGGGTGCAGCTTATAAAAATCTTAACAAAGAAAAAAGAAGTTAAACAAAGGGTAACGTGCTAGTGCACCTATGTAGCAATTTTAGCTGGACTATGCAAATGGGGGCCTATTGTTTTTCAGAAAATCGAAACCACCTATGTCCTATTCGGAAATCTTCCACAGGTGAGGCTCCCAAACAAGTACATTTAGTTTTTGATCTGCGTGTGCTTCAAATTAAAAAAAAAATGATTCTGCTGAGTCCTGCCCCAAAAAATTGTGTTCATTAATAATGGCGAAACGGCCATAGACACCAGGCTCCTTGTCACCTTGTCACAGAAGTTAAACCGTAATGGCGAGCGGACATTTAAGTGAAGAGCAGTAGCAGCACAAAGTCAGCAGTTCTTTTGCTGAGGCGTAATCCTCTCTCGAAACTCCGCGCAAAGCTTCCTCTTTTGCTTCTGTCATTAACCCCTCCCCCTTTATCGGATACTCTCTCTTCACCACATAGCACTTCCGTCCCCACGGCTCATCATCATTTACTTTCTCCATTCGTGCACTTCTTTTTGAGTTACCTGTGCACTTTACTAAATGCTGTCATCAATTTAAAACGTACTGGGATTGCCATAGCTTCCGGCTTTTTGCTGTTTTTTTTTGTGCTTGGATCTGCGCAGTATTAAGCGGATTAGTAAGCTGCAGAATTTGCCGTGAAGTTTGTCGCTGGTTCCTAGTTTAAGTACGTTTGGAAACTTAAAAATGGTGAATTCCGCCCCGGCGACTAAATGGTTTGGTTGCTCGACTCTTGACCCGAAAGGCGCGGGTTTGATCCCGGTCACGGCGGTCTTATTTCAATGGAGGCAAAATTCTAGACCCCGTGCACTGTGCGATGACAGTGCAAGTTAAAAATCCCAGGTGACCGAAATTATCTGGAGCCTTCTACTACAGCGTCCGTTGTAGCCTGAGTCGCTTCGGGACGTTAAACCCTATAAACGAGACCAAACTAAACCAAACATTCCTTAGTACAGGGCTCTTAGGAAGTGCTTCCTGAACTAGTGCATTTTTTCCCGAACACTTTACAGAAGTGTAATGAAGCATTAGCAACATAACCGTTCATTTTGGACAAGTGAAATGCCGTCTTCTGTAGCGGATTCCCAAATTATTGACAGCCCAGTGCTCGGCGGCTCGCCGAGAGCCCAGGCTGCGCAGCACAATGATTAGAATTAAAAGAAAAAAGAAAAACTGATGACGAGTCCACTTAGTGTGAAAAGAAATTTAATGTGGGCTGTGAAAGGAGGATAGAGTGCCACCTGCAATGGCGTTGCCGATGATGGTGGAATGCGATCTTCGTGACCTCTGTCAGCCATTTTCGACTCGCGATGTAAAATTAACAAACTACGAGAGCCACTCTGGACGAAGTGGCCTATGTTTGCCTGTTTCACTAGCCATCCACCATAGTGGACATTCACTATGTTGGGTCTTTTTCACCCTTTGTCAACTTGACAGGATTCCGGGGGATTATAACGCCACAGTTGAGGCGCTTTGGATGTAGCGAAGTTTAATGCAACCCTTGCTGTAGTCTTTCATGTCGGTTTAATAATTCATTCCAGATTAAACAGCTCTGGACCGGTTTCTCTCTTGAAAGCTGATGCAAAAGTTGACCATCGAGGCAACTCTTTTGTGTGACCCTGCACTTAATCCTGAATTTATTATATCGCAACGTTCTCTCCTCGTTGATGACTGCTTCGTGCTTATTGGGCGAGAGATAGCCTAGAGTGTTCTCAGAATCTTCCGATATGTGATTGGCAGAGTTATCATAAAGTATTTTAAGAAACGCAGTTATGAAGATAATGGGATATACTATCGCGGTGGAAAGAAACGCGAACAACGCCAAGCCTACACGCTCCGCTGTTGTAATTTTCTTTCATCGCGCTTTTATCAGAATGGTAGAAAAAAAAGATAATAATGTCGTCCTAGAATGCACCAGGGACGACTCTAGGGTCTTTTGCTACCACCGAAGTGAAAACGAGATGCAAAAAATAATGCTAACATTGGAATGGCTAGATTCCTCTCAGTCGCGTTTCTTTCCATCGGCCCTGTAGGACTGCGTCATCACGTGCCACAGCTGTGTCACGCAAAACGGCACCTCCGACATCACTGTGCAGCAGTCGTTTGCACCGACACAAACACCAGCGCTACTCTAAAAGCTAACTTAATTGGGCATCCCGCTGCACATTAACAACAACAACAACAACAACAACAACAACAACAACAACAACAACAATAATAATAATAATAATAATAATAATAATAATAATAATAATAATAATAATAATAATAATAATAATAATAATAATAATAATAATAATAATAATAATAATAATAATAATAATAATGTTTTATTGCACATAAGGATACACAGTTCCAGGAGCGGCCACCAGTGGCTTGCGGGACTAGGCCCGGCTAAGTCAGCGGACGAGGATTCAATAATTCATATTGGCATACAAAAAAAAGGATGAAGATTGGTAACAGCTGAGATGATTAATTTCAACATATGGCGAACTGCACGCACACATAAACAAAAAAGGAGAAAAAAAACCAACACCAAAACAGATAACGCGTACAGATTACAGAAATGATAACATACATTTTATTTTACAAAGAACCAAGCACGTTTTATAATGCATTTTTTGAAGTAACTGAGAATACCTCATCTGGCAAATCATTCAAAAATTTCGGCACATAAGTGCAGCGCCTAGCTTCGCCGCACCTTGAAGATCGCGGAACTACAAAACGAACACTATTACGAAGGCTTCGGGGGCCAGTGTAAGATATTTTAAGTTCACTAAACCAGAGATGCCGTAGAACCACCGTTTCTACAAACAGATTCCAGAAGCATGGAAGACCAAGTGCTGAAAAGATGTTAGGATTTGCGATTGTTGGAGTACTGTAGGCTATATTTCTTAATATGGTCTTTAACAAAGAATCAACACAGTTTCGCCATTAAGTGTAGCAAAAAGCAAAAACAATGATCCCATATCTGAGAGTGCTGTAGACCAGAGCATGCGCAATTTTTTTTATTTGAAACGGAACGTCCTTCAGACATGGCAGTTGCGCGAAACACACACACACACAAGACAGGTTACGGGACGAGCGGAACGATAGATTTAATGTGGAAAAATAACCAAGCAGCGCTCCTAAGCTTATTGCAATTCTGTGATAGGTGATTGTGCCATAACATATCACTATCCGAGAATACTCCCAGGTATTTCACCGAGTTCGTGTAGGCGACTGCATCGTGCATCGACAGGGATGACAATTTTGGCTATGTAGAAAAACTGGTGCGTTTATTACTGTTAATTTTAAAGGAGATCTGAAGTAAAGAAGTTGGGTTTTTGAGGCGTTAACTTTTAAACAGTTATCAGTGATCCAAGTCATTGTTTTGTGGACACTATTCTGCAGGTTAATGATGGCCATGTCGTAGTAAAAATGTTTTGAGAGCAGAACCGTGTCATTCCCTACGTAAAATCCTTAATAATAATAATGACAATAAAAATAATAATAATAATAATAATAATAATAATAATAATAATAATAATAATAATAATAATAATAATAATAATAATAATAATAATAACAACAACAACCACATAATACGAGTGATAGACGCATTTGCTGCATGCATGCGACAGCGGCATGCGCTGTACTCTCCTCAGCTGTGTACATCATGTTCGGTCATGTTATTCCGCTATAGTGTTTATCTAGGTGTTTCTTTCTGTCAGTTTGTATGTAGCGCTGTTCTGTCTGTTTTGTCCATCAATTCCTGTTAGCCTGGGGGTGTACTCGGGTTTTACAGCATGCAGTTTTCAAAGGACCCTCGATGGTTTAAAGGTCTTTTGTCGGTGTCTCGAGTGCTTGCCCATCCATAGAACGTCAAACACGCATCGCTTTGCACTAGATAGTACGGGACCGACAATGTAATAAAAATTAAAACATAGAAAAGGTTTCTCAAGAGGTCTCAAAGAAGCGCCGGCAAAGCTACCTAGCGATTCGTTGACGATGACCGCCCCACAAATATATATCAAAATCGTAAAGCTCTGAACATGGTTGCTCTAACAGTGACTCAGCAGCCAACTCTTATTCCGACACTCTAGAATGTCGTTCTCTCCCTGTCCTCTCTTGGTATGCTGCTCCGCTTTTCAAAGCTTTGTGTCAGTCTACCAGAAAGACCCTTTCCCTACCTGTCAGTGGAATACTCTGAACATTTCACGACATTTTCTGACACGATCGAGGGATGAAAACCGCCCAGTTGTTTCTACACGCCATGCGCTTTTTTGTTGCAGGACCGACAAATTAATCCATTGCTGGAACCCATATTCCCTCGTACCCAGTCAGGACTTCTCGAGAGTGCAGCGGCACGGTTTATTCGAACTGAGCTCGATGGTTCGCTCCAGGGTCTCTTTGTCCGGAGATCGATTTCTATTATATCAGAGCTGGTACAAGCCAACCTAGACCCTTGTACAAACATGTATCAATAACAGACAGCATCAACTGTTCGAAGGTACTTGAAGTCGCTTGAATATGTTGCTTTCATCCATCTTCCACAGCTGTACTCTTAAGACAACGCTTACCACTTCTGAGAAAAGCGTGAACCCGGGTGCGAGCCTGAAAGAAAAAACAAAAACTAAAGAGAAGTCAAAGTACTGGTCACGCAAACATAATTTTATGCATTGATGCTTTCCTAACGTCTTCTTGTGTGTTACGAAACAGATAGCGGAACCCTGTTCAGTTATTGCTCTTCCTCTGCGAAATGCATAATTGCCTGGTCTCCAGAAAGTTGTCTTCGCTTGATAGAAGTAGCATAATTTACGAGCAACCAGAAGCAAATGAAGTAAAAATGTTCAAGAGGCTGTCAATGCCGCGGTCACATCTCCCTGCTGCAGATTCTCATGAATATGAAAGAGGTTTGCTTCCTGCTTTCGAGACTGGCTCGCAATATTACCATCCGAGGGTTTTATGATGGAAGGGAAAATGTGGCCGCTGGCTACGCGAGCCGAGGATGGTAGCTACTCAAGGAGTCGATTTGTGTTCCGTGACGTACATGCGCACCTCACCTCACCCATGCTCGCCTCTCTCCCGTTAAAAAAAAAGGAAAAAGGAAAACACCGGCGTTGAAGCTAGCTGCGACTGCAAGGAAAGAAAGATGATGTACGGTATGCCCTTTTCTAGCAATTCAGAGAAGCTGGCGGGTAGAAGAACGCAGTTGGCTAAAAGATATCTTTGCTGCTCTTCCAGCCAGGGAAAAATGTTTTAGGAAGCAAGCCGCATTCAGGATTTGCCTTAATTTCCACCTGTGCTGAACAAGAAGCGTTCTTTGCGTATTCGAAATGGGTAACCGTTCTTTACAGCTTTACTGCAGTCAGTTGCTAGAGCAATGCATTTGGGCAGATTACTAGCTTTTCACCTGCCCTGCTTTCTATTGCTGTAGGTGTTGGTCACATCTACAGCGCTTTAGGGGCGGTTTCAGAAGGTCTTTTTGGACGCGGAATAAAATGAAAAGTGTTTCTAAGCAGCATATTTAGCGGCGTTTAGCTATAGTAATAGTCGTACGTGCTCAAATACGCCGTACAGAGAGACAATACATAATAAGTAATAAAAACGAAGTACTCTGATATGGAATCGACCCAAGTGAGCAGTTTATTGCAATATACTCCTAGCCTTCAAGGAAGTGGAATCGATATTGTTTTCGCCGACATGACACTAAGAGGAAAGGTAGTAATTGTTTGCTTTGGCTGCTTTTAGATATGCAGCAAATGACACTACCATGCCTGCAAAAATGGACACTTCGCGACGGATTTGCTCCTCCGATGATTTTCGCTGTTGATGGAATCGAAGTATATGAGACGCCCGTCTGCTTAGATGTGAGGCCACGCTAATGAACCCGATTGAATCTACTATAATCCCGAGTTTTTTCCTACAACGTCTCTTTCTCTATTCGTTTTTTCGTTCCCTACATCCTTCCCTAACGGGGTTGCTCAGATGGGAACAGAGAATTAGAAAGTTACTAGAGGTTTACTTTTCTTATGACGAATGTTACAGCGACGGCTGTTAATCGCCTGTTTGGGTTTCACGTCGGTATTGGAATAGAAGTAGCAGAAGTCGGCGTAACCGATGGGTGGTTGCTATCAGAGCCACTGGGAGGGTAGTTACTGGGAAAGGAAGGGAGTTAATCTGCAAGGAGAGTACGGCGAAAGCTTAGTGCGTAACTAAATGTGGTAACTGCGCGAATCATCAGGAGTCTGGTTACCGTGGAAGGAGAACGATGAGAGCGCAGGACAGGACAAACGTCGAGTAGTTGGCACGAGAAGAACCCGGAGAAAAATGACGGTGCAAGGAGAAGAATACCTCAGCAGCGGTGGCTGAATCTCGCTTTTTATAGTGGCAATCATCCTGAGAGTTTTCTATTCTCCTACTTTGTTGTAATAGTATTCTTATAATCTTTTTTGTTATTTTCATTAATGATAACCTTCTGTTGTAAAGAAGTGAAAGCTTGACTTAGTTCCAGTCAGTAAGCGGTTGAATTCATAATGCTCTTCAAGTTTTTAAACACGTGACTGGCCCTCGCTCCTGATATTGTATAGCAAAAAATCACGACTTTCGTAATGACGACCACGAGCTTCGCACAACCTCTGCATCATGCGAGATGTCCTGAGAGTGTTCTGTTGATAGACATTTTTACATTTCGAAACACTCACAATTTTTAACATAGTGCCAAATTGTCAAAGTGCCGGAGTTCCAAATTCAGGGTGGGAAACTATGGTACAGAGTACCACAAAAAAAAATCGTGATCCATTTTCCAATCAAGTAGGGAAATATCGGCGACCTTGTTTTATCAGGGATGAAGCAGCGCTCTTCCCTTTGAGCTCCTGTCATAAGGAGAGCATACCAGGAGAATAGTGCCACCTACCACCGACTCTAGGCAGGCAAGAGGGCTGGAGCCCGACTGATTTAGATTAGAGGACTTTTTTATCGAGTGAGCTCGTACCCAAGGAAACTGGGTGGCCGGCGGCGATAGGAAAACGTGCATGTAGCGCGGAATGAATATAGCTGTCAGTCGCTCTCTATAAACATGAACGGCAACTTTCAGGCAAACCTGGAATATAACCATAAGCATTCTCGACCTCAATAATATCCCCAGTGGAGAATCACGGTCCTCCAGCAGGAGTATAAGCATTTGGAGAGCTTGCTAACGCACGGAGTAAAAATATACAAGTGCGCTGTCAGCGATGAAGAAACATTAGGGCTATGGGTGAAAAGAAAAGAATATTATAACTGTCTAAAGGCAGTGCTCTGGATTTTTTTTCTTAGAAGCTGTCGCATATCATATACCTGTTATTAAATATCAGTATTACAGTAAAAGACATTATCATTTGGTGACCACAAAATAGACGTCCTCAAAATGTTCTCATTTTTCTTAACTGATATTACCTCAAGTTTAGGTTTCTCTCAATTTTGAATACATCATGTATTCAAAAGCTTGCTCAAGACTGTTCAGCAAAGATATTATTTGCCCACAGTCATGAAATAAATAAAGGCGAAATTTACCAGCAAAGCTGCACACAACGGCATGATTTTTTTGTTTCAAAATATATTTTTTTTTTCACAAAGTAACAGTCGGTATTTTCAGAGCATTCGATCAATTCAAATCGTTGGATTATAGTGTCCGCCTTAAGTTATGTATTCTAAACTTTTGAATGAGTCATTTTTTACTGCACAGGACACAGAATGCGCACCCCAGCGAAATGCAGCCAAATGTTTTTGCTATTTTTCTCCTAATAAATCTATAAGCGACTTGCTTCAAAATAGTCTTGCTTTACCTGACTGGTTCTCAATGTAAAGCTAAAACAGGTAGTGAAACTGGATACGAATATTTAATACGCAACGTTAGCATATGCCTAGGGCCGAAGTAGCAACTTAATATACGAACTTAACTCATATCCTACAGACTCTTCTCAAAACTCCCAAAATTAACTTTTCTGAGGCCGTCCTGACCATCTTCAAAGCAAAAGTTAGGTACAGGGATGGAAACTACTACTGCAGGTTGCTATGATCCGCTCGCATCTGTCGAGCAGCAGCTTTGCAATGCTGTCCCTCATAATTAGGTTATCACTGCAACTAGTAGGAATATTAAAAGTTACACCGCGTTATTTCTTATCTAGAAGAGCTCGAAGTTTCATTTAATTTCTTTCCGGATGATAGGCCACGCAGATGATGGTCAAAATGTTTTTGCTCCCCACGAGAGCTGGCTTTCCCAGCATCGCGAATGGCGCACAACGCGGATTAAATTTCAGAAGAAAAAAATATTTGCACATATCCTGGCCTCGACCTATACGCTTTTGCTTCTGCCGAGGGTGTTTTTGCTGCGGCATCGTTTGCAAGATGAAAACGGAAGCTGTTGCTGGAAATGTCACATAAAAAGTGAATTTTACGGTCCGGTTGAAAAAGCAGCGTTTTCTTAATGGATGTGAAAAAGAAAAAAAACACCTGGTCAAGCTTTCCCATTCGGCAATGGGCTGCACTCACAAGTGCCCAGATATAACAATAAATAAATCGAACATGTTCGATCTTTTCCCGCCTTTTGCGTGTCACATAATGATTGGTCCGTTCGAGCCTCCCCTTTCCACCATTGTAAAGGTGACGAATCCCAAGCCCCTATTTTTCAATCCTTGCTTTGCAACCATTTTTCTTCCCTCCTTGGAAGCCAGGAAAAGAGGAATTGAGGAGAGGCTTGACAGTTCGACGCTTGCATTAGCACTGTTGGGCAAATTCTGTGCAACAAACGCACTACCAGCAATGGTTTCTGTGTTTGTGGAACACATATAAAGGTATTGGCTATTGAGACGTGATCAACTAGAACTACAGCCAAATTTCTTCAATTTATGGCAGTTCATGCAGAATCTTAGCCAATCAGGGGACATATTGGTCATGCTTCAATGTTTAAGTGTAGCTTTTTTATTTCATATTTTTTATTTACGCAAGCAACTCATTTTTTCAAGCACTTTGAGGCAATCTATTTTCGCAATCGCCTCCTGTTTTTCGTTGGGATACTCCAATGAACAATGTGGTTAATTATTTCCTTCGGAATTCGAGACAGGCCATTCCATCTAACTTCGGCTGATTTTTTGTTAAGAGGACCAGCCCCCGCTCCTTATTTGTGCTAACTCCTTAACGTGTAATTAAAAAGATGGCGACACAGTTACTTTCGTCCCATGGCACTTCGCTCGCAATAACCGCGTTTCTGTGTTTCAGCTTAGAACAACCCAGAAAAGAATTCGCACATACTTTTCATTTTACGTCTGACAACTGTCCGGTTCATTTGACCACTCATCGTATTTTTTCTCTCTCTATTCAAACTGCAAAAATAATAATCTGATGGGCACCACACATAAAATCGATAAACACTCTCGCGGTGTTCACTAAGTGGCATTGCTGTTTTATTACACCCATAAACTTGGAAGGCGTTTGATTGAATATTCCAAAGTTTTACCAGTTCTTCTATAACTTTCAAGAAGGAAACGTTTGAACTAGATTGAAGCTTCAGTGGTCTTATACGAAAAGAATGCGCCCAAAAAAGGCAACCTTGAGAACTAAAACTCCAACACTAGGAGTACGCAAAGAATACTGAGAAGCCGACTGAACATTATTATATTTTTTTGAAAATCAGAATTAATGCGCTGCACTTGGATTAGAGGAGGCCATGTCGCATCGAATTCGTAGTGCAGCGAGTTATTTCTATAAACATGTATAACCAGCTGGCCTCCATATCTACCTTGATATCAAATCCGCTCTGGCGCAAGTGAAATATGCCCTGAAAAGTCTCTATCTGCATCTGTGCAACGGCGTCACAGACGTTTTGTTGTACAAACCCACAATACTACTTTCTCCTCTCTGTGCACGCTGGAAGAGTGTAATCACCGGTGCGTTGTGTATGCGTGTTTGAATGTGCCTGAAGGCAAGCGTAGCAGGGAGCGGCAGAAAGTTAGGCGGGCGGATGAGATTAAGAAGTTTGCGAGGATACGGGGGACGCGACTGACAAAAGACAGGGTTAATTGGAGAGACATGAGAGTGGCCTTTGCCCTGCAGTAGGCGTAGTCAGGCTGTTGATGATGTCGATTGAGTTTATTTATTAGGAACGACACAGTTAAATTAAAGTCGAATAATTTAGTTGATGATTGCGTATCATGTCCTTTTGTAAGCTGTGGAACTTATCTTGCGCTGATGGAGTGCTCGTAAAATGAAGAACACAATTCTGTCTGAAATATGCCAATTCCATAAATATCTTTTTCGCGGAAAACCTGGTGTACTGTGCTTCAAGATAAAATCAACATGTGATTCCTATTTTTATTTTCTTGATTATGATTCCTGTTAATATTTCTCCCAGAATCATTGACTATGCAAGAACCTCGTATAGGAACAGGCAACACGTGGCGCCAGTATAAATATTTCCAAAATGTATATGCATTGTGTATGAGATGAGAACAACATTGTATTCCTCCCTAACAGCGGAGGGTGGGCGCCAAACGAGCGAATAATTAATAATGATGCATCAGTGCTAACGAGAGACTCTACAGCGGCCCCTGATGTCAAAGAAGTACAGTGCGTTAACGCGAGCTCCTAATGCTTGAAAATTTGATGAGCCTAATACATTCGGCACTAAGTATCTGTCTGAGTGACAGATGAGCCAAAGAAAGCAAAGCACGCATAAAAAGTGAAGCTGTGACATAAACAGGAGCCCCATGACAACACTGCGCCACACTAAAGAAATAAAAGGCAGAAGAATTAGGGCGCGTAGCATTTTGACCCAAAAGCGATGTGGCCACATCGTCACAAACCAGGATTATATCGGTCGGAGCGGACAAAAAGTTCACTTTATTTATGTTTGAACCATTCGTTCAACTTATACCGCAACCATGATGCCTTAGGTTGAGCGCTGCTACGATGGGCGCCAAAGCTTGTTAGTATCATTGAGAGCATAATGCTGTCCGCTCCTGAAGCGATAGGTCTGCGCTGAAATAAACAAGAGCGTGGCCGTGTGATTGTTGTACTACAGAGGATGGCTGGGCATAGGCAGGACATGTAAAGTGAAAATAGCTGATGGCCCCTTAGGGTCACAGAACGGTTTTCAATAGGAGCAAAGCTTGGAAGGGAGTAGCAGTTAGCCAGGTTGGTGGAAATGGTTTGCGTACTTAGCCTGCCGCAACTGGCGTAGGAACGGGTTAATTTGAGAGTGATGAGAGAGACATTTGTCCTGCAATGGGTGGTGTTGGGACGATGACGAGGAAAACATGAAGTTTCTAAACATTAGTTAGAAGGAGAGCTTGCGCACTTGCACTTCATCCATAAGTGATGCATGAGGCGTGCCGCGAAAGCGTAGCTTCTGAATTACATAAGGCAGTTTTTGACTCTTAGCCGGATTTAATTTTTTTGTTCTTCAGTCTTGTTTTCACTGATATTTTGTGCGCTTTCTGCTGGTGTAGGTGTCTTAATTTGAGATCTGAAGTATTCGAAAGCTGTAATATCGGATCTCGAAGCAGGTACACTAACTGTGCTGGTGTGTGTTAAAATTCCCAGATATAATTTGCTTTTGATGCGGAGAACGTTCGACATCACACGTGAAGTCGCTCGCGCATGAACTTACTTCCTTGTGTCGTGTTTCTGTCTGTGCGATTGAGAAACGGAAGTAATTTTTTGCTTTCTTTTGGTGCGCGCTTCTGTGAGAGGCTATGACGTTGACCATACCTTACACTGTTTACGTCGTAAATAATTAGCGGGGCGGAGGAAACTTTGAGTTGTCTCATTTCTGAAAGATGTGCACATATTCTGTATATCAAGACAAGAAACAAAAATTAAAGAAATCATTTGCCAAACCACATTTTATTCCTGCTTATGTGCGCAAACATGCCGTTTCGGTGAAGAATGGTGTTATAAGCTGCTGTAGGTGATAGGTGCACTGTAACCAAAGAAAAATAAAGCAGGAACAAAAACACGACAGAAGGGTATATATGCTGCTTTTTCACAAAAAACGCTGCGCTAAAAGTTAGCGCCTGTCCCGTCTCGTCGTCGTGTTTTTGTTCCTGCGCTATGTTTTTTTAGTTACAATGTAATACCAACACGCCCAAGCCTACTCACTTTTTACAGGTACACGTCCGTGGCTGATTTGTGAACTGCTATCGGAGTGTTTCATTCCAGGCTGGGTGAGAAAACGTTGGAAAATAGCTTTGACGCGGCAAACATAGATTATCAAAATGCATGTCTCGTGTCGTATCTGCTTGCCACGCTGAAGCAGGCTTCCGCTTCCTAATTAATGTTGTTCTTGGCAGAAATCTCAAGCGCAGCGCCAGGTCATGGTGAGAGCTGGCACCCTGAACGTGCAAACAAGTGTCTTAAAGAAGTTTCGTAGTCCGGGCAAGTTTCGCTTTTGCGGGAACCTGGAATAGAAACGTTTTATAATATTTACAGCGTTGACACGGAAGCTTCTCAAGTGCTCTACTTCAAACGCTAATATTTTTAAAGAATATTTGGTCTAATACGCATGCGTGGTAAAAGGAATAATTAATTTAGACGGTTAGCTATATTTAGCGACACAAGGAGGTAGCCCTCTCACAGTGGCAAATTTGGTGTACGTGAGCATTTATCTTTTTTCTCTCCTAATTTATTGTAGTATTAAGCTAGCGGATATTATAACGGGACGTTCTGACTGAAAAACAACGTTTTCTTGCAATAATTGTTGCCGCAAATTTTTATTTCCGTACTTGTGATTATGTTTCAGGGCTAATACTAGCTAAGTCTAGTAAGAAACGTCGTGAAAAGACGCACAATATTACTGAATGTATGAATCCGTTTGTTAACGCAAAATGTTCTTGCTGCAGCGGAGCGCATATCGATACGCAGGTGGAATTTGAGTAGAGGGGGTTTGTTTGAACTGAACTGTGTGAAAGCAGGTTCACACGATGGCGTTCTTGATATGTATTGCTGTTGTTTCCCAGTCACGAATTCCTTAAAACCACGGCAGGACAATAACCAATACTACTGTCTCATGACCTAGTTTCCCGACAAGCCTTTAATAGCACATTGTGGGTTCTGGATGATAAGTATTCTCAAAACAAGCAGAGGAGTTGTTTGGAAAGCGCCACCCAACGAAAAGATAACATGCGGGCGTGCAGCCCAGATCTCTTTGGTATAGAAGCACTGGAAAGCAGGGTAGCGTCCCGCACTACTTATTTTAGTTTCTCACATGGTTCCGTTTTGCTAGAAAACGCAGAGCACACTGCACACAATCACAACTTTTTTCTTTTACTTTGGGCCCCCACTGTTAAACGAATTATTTATGTTCCCATTGCGCTTTCACGCAGGGCCAATGTTGGCAAACTGCAACAGCTGTAGCGTGTCGAGAACTTTATCCTCTGACCCCCGTGCTACAGCTGTGTGCCGCTGAGGACGGAGCCGGTTGCTCCCTTCAAAGACTGACGTAAATGATACGAACGTGATTGCGCTGCACAACAAATGTCCCCGAGTAGGAACTGGCACTGACCAATAACGACAGAAACCGTTCAATGTCGCGCAGCTGGTTTGCATCCGCGTTTGGAGGCAGAACAGCAGCTCGGAAGTTTGATGTACCGCAAAACATTTTCACGTCTGAGTTCTGTTTACTTTCTGTAATTTTTTAGGTTTTGCAAATCAGCACGCTGTGTGGATTCAGGGGACGAGTGAGAGTGATGTCACGCCACGTGTTTAACAGTCCGTATTGAATATTTTGGCTGGGCTTTTTATGTAACTTTCATGAAGAGAGTGCTTTTTTTTACACTCTTTGTAGAAACTTTGACTCATCCTGCAGGCGGCAGTTTCATATGTAATCTTCTTTTGATTTTCTCAGGTTCCTTTCACTGAGCCCTTCGCCTTTTAATGTTCACGTCACCATAAAACAGCCTCACACTAAGTAGTAAGACGTTAGATAACGCAAAATACACTGAAAGAACTTTAGGCGGCGTCTTTAACATGATAGATTGAAACATCGAAGCGATTGTTTGGAAATAAGACTGCCTTAGCCATATCGCTGCAAACAACAGCGGAAAATTGTAGAGTTTTGCAGTATTATAAAGCAAATACAGCTCACCATAGTTTACGGAATAATTTTTGCATAATTCACAGGTTTATAGGGTTGCTGTGTTCATTCGTTTCCTAATAGCGCTGCCTGAAGTCGTCCTTGGCCACATCGACTGCTTGAACCGTAGAACACTAATGACTATGCGTAGCACCCATTAGTTTTATAATAATTAATTAATTCAAGATATTTATTGACGCAGACACCACATAGCAGCGCCCGATATAAGTTTAGTTTAGCTCTACCTATGCAGCCATCACTGCCTCTCTGAAAGGGGTACAGGAATGACGTTTTTGGATGTGCAGTTTTTTTGCTCTGAAAGAGGCCTACAGGTCTAGTATTCCTCAAATAAGCTGTAAAGACCAGAGCGCAGCCTTAATAAATAATTAGAAATGATTTAGCACTGGACGTTTCGGCCTCGGTTGGTTCGAATTCCAGGGTGCACCTTGATGTTACGGCAAACCGGCCAACATAGATTACCACACTTCTGATGACGTCGGCGTCATCTGCAAGCGCTCGTTGTACCCCTGAACAACTAATGAGGGTGGTGGCGCATTGGCCCAAAGTGAACCCTGACGTCACTCGATGCGGGTGGAAAGGCCGATCGGCTTCTAGGACAACATTCAAAATCTAATTTAATTATGTTGCACTCAACGCCAGTGAGTGAAACTTGCTTGAAGAAAACTTACTTACGCTCATGAAATAATTCATACCGTCTGATCGCGTCCGAAATTTTGTGTTTGTGACCCTTTAAAATTCGAAGTATGGTTTATATGGTCGGTAAAGATGTCTAAACTAACAGCGAAAAATGAAAGAAAGAAAGAAAGAAAGAGAGAAAGAAAGAAAGAAAGAAAGAAAGAAAGAAAGAAAGAAAGAAAGAAAGAAAGAAAGAAAGAAAGAAACAAACAAACATTACACACCATAACTCCAAAACAGTTGGCAAGCCGTAATTTCTGCTCTTATAGAATTACAAACAAAATTAAGCCACAAAAGAAAGAAACTAAGAGACTCAGGCCACTAGTTGCTTGTTAAATTAATTTTCGCGCCTTTGTAGGCCACATCTATAAATAAGGCGAACAAAAAGTTATAATTTTGTGTGTTTCATTGCCCCATTGAAGAGAGAAACCGAGGCTCATATAATTTCTTATAAAACCAGCTTTTTGCATCCCCCTATAATCGGCAATCATACTTACGTTGCGAAATACTCACTGTGGCTTCTCGTCTGTTATCGTCTCAAAACAATTGGCTAATGTTTCAGGGTCACGAAAACCATTGAGTTTTCCTGCTTCTATTATACATCTCAGATTACAATTTTCTTGGAAGCGGGAGAGGAGGGGAAGGGGTGCATATTTACTTCAATAAGAAAGAGAGCACCAGGTTGATGAAAGAGGTTTCAACTTTGATACCTAACCACCCGGTCGTTTACACGAAAGGCTATCTTTTGTGCTTTACCCATGTTTCATTTGTCATATTAAGATACTTCGTAGGCTCGATTCGCTTAGCACAAGAATGCCAGCGCGATGGTTTCTATTTAGTTTCTGTGGTGACACTGTCCGAGAGACAATTCGTGTCCTGAATTCCTCGCAACGCCACAATAGGTAGCAGCCCTACGGTGTACTAAGACGTTCGCTCGTTTTCCGGGAGAACGCAGTTGGTAAGCTCCTGCGTTCACGCACGAACGGTCATTATGCAGAGCGCGCAGCTAATCCACGAGCGAATCAGGTCACGGGCGATTGGGTACATTGCCGCAGTCCCATAAACGAATGACGCTAATCTTCACCGGCAAAGTTTTCGCCTGCGCTCCTCCGTAATATAGGGAGCTTAGTGAGGCACTAATTGCCCCCGTGGCAAGCCATCTCCTCGAAGATGGCCCCTAAAAGCGCTGCCACCGTACTGAACACACGGCTGCGAAGGCTGGTGTCTTCCACCTTCTTTATTCAAGCCGAGCTAAGCGATTGCACCGGCATTGCTGGAAGCTTTTACATTCTTTATTCGATACATTGTCGCTCTCTAGTCTCCTTATATCGCCAACACGGTTTTCCCAAGGCTGGTGAATTGTGTTGTCGGCCAGCGCAACGCTTTTTTCCAGAACAGCCATTTGTAACGAGTACGAGGACATGCTTTGCTTATTTCGGCCCACGTGGAGCTCCGCGCACATTTTTGACTGCATAGTGAGTCGTCCAGACATGATTAAACTCTGTCGAAACGTTGTTTTATAGCTTCACTGTTTGTTCTTTCGATATGGGTTGCTGTTTTGTTCGGAATAAATGAACGTGTACAAATATATGGTACAAAAAAAAAATGTCCACGTGTTCTTATTCAGTGCTTAGAAGCTATCATAAGAAGCTGGCGTTCATCTGACGAAGACTACCAGGTTTCCTAAATCATACACAATGCAACAATTTGACATCGCTGGATTCATCGACAACGCCTCCGTCAAGCCAACGTGGACAGAGAAAGCAGACAGGGGATCCGAGTTTCAAGGGTGTACCACACAAGGAACGTGAATAGTCTCACGCGCGTTTCTGCTAGGTGAATGGTCCATCGGTGTAAGTAAGCTACTAAGTTCAAAGCACATTTAAGAAAATAATGATTTCAGGCCTGTCATGTGCTCAGTAGGGTATAATGAGTAGCCGGTCTACTTTTTATTGCATCAGTTGTGTTCATGTTTCACAAAAAAAAAAGTATTCCAAACAGAGAAAAACGGTTAACCATAGCGGTTCCCAGGTTAAGCTAAGTGAAATAGCAACACTAGCGCTGCTTTTATGTGAAGTGTTCCTTCCTCTTACCGCCGGCCCCTTGGCGGTCTTAGAATTTCAAAAGGCATAAGCACCAATTAGATCAACTGACATCCTTTTGTAGTCAGTGAATACTGGAAGAAATATACTTAGGTGGCGCCGCCCTGGTTAGCTGGCTGACTATCGTGCTCCGTTTTTCTCCTGCCCCTGGCCTGGTCCAGGGCCTTGCCCGCCCCTGGATTTACACTCCATCGCGTCAGGAAAACATCCGCACCACGAGGACAGCATTCGCATCACGGCCCGCTGTCGAGCTGGCGCTCTAAGCGCCTCCAAAAATCTGCTGCGGCGCGGCGCCTCACTAACCCTAACGCGCCGCGCCTGCACCTCTGGCATGCAGCGTCTCAGCAAGCCCCTGAAGCCGAGACCCACCCATACCTCGCCGGTGTCAACTTCTTCCGACGCGGCCGCCGCGGGGCCTACTCCAACCACGCTTACAGCCATGTCTCAACCGGCTGCGTTCAACACCGGCCACACCACCGCGCCCATTCCCGTCGCGTTCACCGACGCTGGCAGCTCCGAATCAACAGCCGCAACGCAGCCGGCAGCGTTCGTCACCGCCGCGGCGTCCACTGCTGGCCAACTCCCCGCATTAAGGGAAGCCAAGAGCTTCGGGCCCACAGACGCATCGCAGTCGACTGCGTTCGTCGCCGCCGCCAGTGCCGCCGCACCTACTCGGACCACACTTCCCGCTGACAGCAAGTCGAGCACCTTGGTACCTGCGTCGCAGATTGCGGCTCAGGCTGACGACACAGCAGACATGGACCTTACGGCGTCCCCGGTCGACGGCCATCTCATTCCGTCCCCTGAGGTCGGCTGGACCACCATCGGTGCCTGCCGTAAGCCTGCCTCCGCCACCCGGCCCCGCACCGAGCTCATCACAGTTGGCATCCAGCTTCCCCCTGGCACCCTCAACCCCAAGATACCGCTCTGCGACGTCCTCGCCGCAATCGTCTCCGCTGCACAACTGTCCTCCGAGAGCA
Source organism: Amblyomma mixtum (assembly GCF_055824585.1). NCBI lineage: Eukaryota > Metazoa > Arthropoda > Arachnida > Ixodida > Ixodidae > Amblyomma > Amblyomma mixtum. The sequence continues at coordinate 250,868,437 of NC_143012.1, forward strand.
GTGCGGAGATTACCCTTCAGGCCAAGCCAGCCCAAAGCCTCGTCTTTTTAAAAACTCATTCCCCTCTCACTGCCCACCTCCTGCTTTCTATCACGCATCTTCAGCTTCACGGTAAGCCTATCACCATTAAGACATATGCCCCTAATCCTCCCATCTCATGCCTCGGCGTCATCCATAACGTCGGTGGCCACTTCACCCCTGATGACCTCATGCATGATATCGAATCATTCAAAACCGATATTCTTGCTGCTCGTATGATGGGCACCACTCAGTCGGTGCTCATAACTTTCGCTGGAACCGTAATCCCCCACTTTGTGTATTTCAAACGCGTTGCCTTCCGGTGCCGTCCCCATAAGCCTAAGCCTCCCACCTGCACCCGTTGTCTCGCTCTTGGACACCGCGCCCACCAGTGTCCACAGCACAGCGTTCCGGCAAAGTGCCGTCGCTGTGCTGCTCCTCTACCCGCCGACCCTTCCGCTCATGTATGTGCCCAGCCCTGGTGCGTTCATTGCCAGGTAAACACCCACCCCTCCCTCGACCCCACTTGCCCCTTTCTCCTCGGTAAACAACGCGAGTGTGCCAAAGCTGCGTACCTACGACGCCTAGCTTTGCGCCGGGCCACGCAACCCACCCCCTCCTCCTCCTCTAATCATGAGCCTCCGTCAGCTCCGGTCACGTCACCACCAGGCTCCTACGCCGCCAAAGTTAAAGGCTCCTCGGTTCCAGCGTCCCTTTCCAGCGTCTCTTCCACTGCACCACCCTCTGCATCCCTGACTGACGAGAGCCGCTCCTTTGACCTCCGGCTCGCTATGCTGGAACGCCAGCAGCGAGAGCAACAGCGCATTTCCCACGACCTACAACAACAGATACACGCCTTGACCCAAACCCTCCAGACAACCACCTCCTCTCTTACCTCCCAGCTTACCAAGCTAAATGAGCACCTTGCCACACTCACCACTCCCTCCTCCACCGCCCAGGTCGCCCCTTTGGCTGATCTTCTCGAAACCACCACACAGGCACACCACACTCGCTTGGTTCAGCTAGAGACATCGGTTCTGCAGATTCTTACCACCCTCCAAGCACAATCCAAACAATTAGAATCCTTCACTTCTACGCTCCAATCCCTGCATGAGTCACTGCCCCCAGCCAAAAAGAAGGAACGCGTACCCTCACGAAGTTCTACCTCTACACTATCATAATGGCTTTTGGCGAGGACCTCGAGATTGTGCAGTGGAACTGCCGAAATCTGTGCCATAATAAGACCCCCCTCCACCAGTATCTACTCGCCCGCCCCTCCCTGCCCCATTTTCTTCTTCTCCAGGAGACGCGGACGGCCCGCACTGTCCCAGGCTACCGCGCCTACCATGCCGCTACGGCCACACCACTTGCGTCTATTTATGTACGTAGCGACGTGCTCGTGGAGCCACTTGATATCCCCTCCGTCCTTCTTAAATATTTAGTTGGTGTGGTCTATTACCACCCTTCTTCCCGGGTCTCACTCGCCCTTTTGTCTTTCTACAACCCCCCTGTTACCTCCTCTTTATTTTCCGCCCTGGGCAAGTTCCTTCACTCTCTTCCTTCCAACTCCCATCTCCTCTTTGGTGGCGACTTTAATGCCCCTCACACACTCTGGGGCTACCCTCAAACCCTCAAACCCGGCCGCCTCCTCCACTGTCTGGCCCAGGAACGCCACCTCACCCTTCTCAATACTCCTGGCTCCCCTACTCGAGCGGGCACTGCCTCACAGCGCCCCACGACACCCGATCTCACTTTCTCTCGGGGTTCACTTTCATTTCACTGGCAAGTGACAGCCGAAACTCTTCTCAGTGACCACTATCTTGTCCACATTTCCACCTCTCTTTCCCACATCCCTCGATGTCATCCGGTCACTCATACTGACTGGAATGCCTTCCGCGCTAATCTCGCCTCTGACTCCTTTCAATCCTACGACGACTGGACGTCGCGCATCACTGCAGCGCTCACGTCCAGTAGCCGTCGTGTTCGCTCTTGTCACCCAGTCCCAGACCCAGATCCTCACCTACTCCGTTTATGGCGTCGCCGTAAACGTCTTCAACGCTCCTTCCGCTGCCAACCCCACAATGCCCAACTTTCTTCCCGTATCACTGCTCTGCGGGCCGAGATCGTCGCCCACTGCGCCTCACTCGAGCACTCTCGTTGGAGTGCTCTTTGTGACCGTCTTGACTCTGCATTGCACTCGCGATCCACATGGTCTCTCTTCAAATCCCTCCTTGGCACTAAACCTGCCCTTGCTCCCACTCTAGCTAAAGCCCTCACTCAAGGAACTCCCTCCGATGTTTTCGATCAGCTCGCCTCTCTCTATCTCCCGCCCCCTCTGGCACCCTCCTACCCGGTGTACTGCGGTGGACCTAACCCCGATCTGGACCAATCCTTCACTCTCCGGGAGCTCGAATCGGCTCTGGCTGCTAATGCTACACGCTCGGCTCCCGGTGAGGATGCCATTACATACACCACACTTCGCAACCTTCCTGACTGCGCCAAGGAATTCCTCCTTAAAACCTACAATGATGCATGGGACAGCGGCTGCCTGCCCAGCTCCTGGACCTCCTCCCTCATTTCTATGATTCCAAAGCCGGGCAAGCCTCCCTCTCTCTCTAACCTCCGCCCAATCTCCCTGACATCATGTGTTGGTAAGACCCTTGAGCGAATGGCCCTGACTCGCCTCTCTAATTTTCTCGAGACGAGGGAGTTCTTTCCTCATTCTCTCATCGGCTTCCGACGCCACGTCTGTGCACAGGACATGTTTCTGGTTCTCCAGCACACGTTTCTGTCACCTACCCCCACTCAAATTCACGCACTTGTGACCGTCGATGTTCGCAAGGCCTTCGACGGTGTTTGCCATGACCACATCCTTTCCCAACTCGCCTCCCTAGACTGTGGCTCCCGCATGTACTGTTATATCCGCTCATTCCTCTCTAAACGTGTCGCTCGCTTTCGAGTCGACACCTATCTGTCCGACCCCCATAACCTCACCCGAGGCACTCCTCAAGGTGCTGTTCTCTCTCCTACCCTTTTCAATCTTGCTATGGCCCCTCTCGCCTCCCAGCTAGCTGAAATTCCCGACCTGCATCATATATTTTACGCCGATGACATCACTCTCTGGTGTTCGTCTGGCTCTCCCGGTCACGTACAGGACACCCTGCAACGTGGCCTAGATCTCATCGACTCCTTTCTCACCACTGCTGGCCTCTCTCCTGCTCCTGAAAAATCCGAGCTCCTTCTCCTCAACCATTCCTCATACCAGCGCTCACACAACCAATTCGTCTCTCTCTACCTTTCTGGCTCTCCCATTCCTGTCGTCAAGCAGTGCAAAGTTCTTGGCTTTCCTTTGCATGCAGCCAAGAACGTGCAAGCCCTCCACCGTGCTGTCACCACCTGCCACTCCGTAACTCACCTCCTGCGGCGCGTGGTCACTCGGCGCTCAGGTCTCCACGAGGCTCATGCGTGCCGAGTTGCCCACGCGCTGGCCCTCAACAAGGTCTTATACTTTGCACCCTACGTTTCCTTCAATCAGACTCAACTTAACGCTCTTGAGACTGCCCTTGTGGGCCTCTACAAGGCAGCTCTCAACCTCCCTATCACTACCTCTACTGCAAAGATCTTTGCAACAGGCCTCTTTCATCCTCTCCGTTCTCTGCTCTCTCTCCATCATGACTCGCAGATTGCCCGGCTTTCCCTTACCCGTCAGGGTCAGTGGTTACTAACTCAAGCGGGTATCTCGCCCCTTCCCTGCGCCCCGATTACCTCTCCTATTCCCACCCCGGCTCCCAATCTTCGCATCCTCCCCCTTCCGTCCAACATGTCCCCCGTTCTCCACGCCGGCCGTCGTCATGCGGCCGCACAGCACCATTCCCCTCTCTTTGATACCCAGGGTGTAGCTTACACGGATGCCTCCTTCGTGGCTCCTCGAGGTTCCTGCGGCTACGCCCTGTACCACCCCCACCTCCCCGCTCCTGAAACTCACACCAGCGGGCCGTTTCTACGCCCTCCAGATGCATTGTCCCTCGAGGTCCTCGCCATTGCGCATGCACTCCAGTCATTTGCCCTCCTTCCCTCTCTTCAAGAGTACACAGTCTATTCAGACTCACAAGCCGCTATACACCACATACAGAAACGCACCCTAACCCCTTCTCTTCAACAGGAGGTCGAACGAGCGGTCTCCGCATTGCAGCCTTCGATCGTTTTCCTCCGCTGGGTCCCTGGGCATTCAGGGATTGACGGCAATGAGCTGGCTCATCAGCTCGCCCGTGACACACTTTTCCGGGCACCGTTGATCCCCTGGCCCAAGCCCTCGGAGGACGGTGGGAGACTCACCCTTCGCCGCACCATAAAAGAGGTCTACCTCGAGCTCCGCCTCGACAAACGCCTTTACCCTCCCCCTCATTCATCACTCACAGTGCCGGAGGCTCGCCTTCTTCGGCACGTTCAAATGAATGCAATCATCACCCCGTCTCGCCTCTTTCTCTATCGCTATCGATCGGACCCTTCCTGTCCCAACTGCCCCTGTATCTATGCGGACCTTGCCCATTGCCTATTCTATTGCCCGGCTGCTCAGCAGTCGGGTTCCTACCCCCCACCTTCTTTATCCATCACCACCTGGCTTGACTGGCTTGGCGCTGAAGGGGAGGAAGAACAGCGACTTCTGGTCGCCCAGGCGGTCGACATGCTCGGCCTGTAAATTTTGGCCGAATAAACGTCTTCTACTACTACTACTACTACTACTTAGATAGCATTTTATTGATCCAAGATGAATATTTCCTTCTAAACGATTGTAGATAAAAATTTGTTTAATATCTGTAATCTACCTCACTGCCATGCAGAATAGACTTAGGTATTTTTGGATTCCAGGAAAACATCTAGGAAGCGTTCATGTAGTACTGGCGACGCGGAAAAAAAAGTGCTTAAGTTTAGGGAGAGTGACAGTGAGTGGCGGTTCCTTCAAGCATGTTGAAAGTTAATCTCCTAATAGATTTTACTGTGAAGGTATATTCAAAACAAACTGAAGGCAATTAGTTCGCATTAGCATTCGCTAATTTTGCTGATGTCATGCGTCGTTGCTTCTTTTTAGGCACAAAATGTTAGTAAAACTGTCCTGAAGCATGCGGCTTAGTTGAAGACCGTTTTCTTTTTATACGAGGAAACTTAAAATATGGCTCCTTTCCTCAGTTAAAAGTGCAAACAGTTCACAAACTTTAAATTGTATGCAAAAGGTCATACCTTTCCTATTTGGTGTCGTTTACTGACGACTTACAGCCTCATATATAAAAAGCACATTTTACTTCATTCTGCAGGCTCACCACAAAACAGACGAACCTACCATTGCAGTAAAGTTTACCACTCATATAACGGAAACAAGTGTGCCATTACCATAAAGCTATGGACCTTTGTGATCCGACAAGCTTTTCAGGTAGTTCTGTTTTTGTACATTTAAAGGTTTTATCTTTTTGCGAAAGCCAAGTTTTTTTTTTATAAGGTCTCGGCTCTATGTCTACCTGCTGACTGCCACTCATTCTTTTGCATCCCACATGGGTGAACCTCAAATTTTTACCACGAAACATGTAAGTAGAAATTGCTTTAAACTAATTGTCGCCGCTAATTTAAACTAAATAAATAAAATTTAAAAAATTGTTGAAGCCCACTTCTGTTCTTAAGCCTACCAAACAGACGGCAGGCTGCAAAAAAAATGTCGCCTGGTGCTTGAAACATGGAGGCGATAATCGCAGCAGACTGGTATAATATTTGCTATCGAGCAAAATCTGAAAATTTTTGAGTGTATAAATGGATTACAGTATTTTACAAATCTAACGTGAATGGCTCAAGACTTACGCAGTTGAGCCCTGTTTTTCAGTACCCCATGCTAAAAACCTCCTGACAACTTTCAGACAAATCGCCACCGTCATTCAATTAATCCGTGTTTATAAATAATCTATACACTTCATACTGTAAACCTGGCGCCAACGTATCCAGAACCGTGCAAAAACTGGCCACATTCACTGAATTGGAGTGTGATCAAACACATTCTTTATATTTCATTTCATCGGCATTAAGAGAGGTAGACCAGAATATACTGTCGATTTTCCGAAAATCCGCCATAGTTAATCGCATTCACTACGGAGAAAGTGCTTCCTTATGGTAAAAATGTAGCAAGAAAGTGTGACGTAAACTGGAATACCAGTGAAGCGGATCGCTCACGTTCCTATCGCAGTGGCTAACACAGTGCACGTAACTGCTGCCTCTGGTAGTAATAAAGGTATTTTGCTCTACGGCGTTAGGAGAAATGACGTACCAGTTGCACTGATAATTGCAGTACACGGAGTAAGCCCGAAGTAGTGCCTCGTTTGGCTAATACCTTTAAACGTTCTACAACGAGCTCTATCTCAGGCCAACTGCTGGTTTTGAGGCCGCTAAAAAAGTTGAAGTCAACGGGATTTCCGTGGAGAAAAAATGGGGGGCATGAGCTGCGATGTAATGATGAAAGTTGGTATCTCCAAACGGCAACCAAAGTTACCCACACTTGGATGGGATTTCTATGTTTTAGAGCACATTTTTATTGGAGCGCACCTCCACACCATTAAGGTTACTTCCGCGCATTGACGTTTTGCACAAATTTTATTTCTTTAAGTGGACGAGTGCATCATTGTCGCGGAGCACTCGTAGTTACTAGTTCGAAAAAAATTGTGTTGAGCGTACAAAACTTCATTCTAGCATAAAAAGTACCAAGGTCCCTGGCGCAACTAAAATCCTCACCCTCGCGAGCAGTAACAAGGCGGGAAGAATTAAAGACTCAGGTTACATTGCTATTGCAAATGAAGTTGTTTTTACTCTCTTTCCCATTTCTATTTCCTGTTTCGGAAGTATAGAAATCACTTTTGGTAACTTATCGATGTAATACGAGCAAAAGCATAATTGAAAGCTTGTTTTGTCCAACCATTTAAAAGGAAAAGGGTATATTTGGCAAAGAATAGATGTAGAAAGAAGAGATATCTATCAGCAAGTAGTCAGCTAACTTCATAACATATATGAGAATTGCGATTGCGGCAGACAATTTCGCCACATGCTACGAGTGTTCGAGGACACTCTCTAGATACCAGTCTGGCGAGGCAATTCTGGTGAAGTCCTGGAGCACGAGGACTGTAGAAAAGTTTCTCAGTGAGTGGGCCTCTGAGCCACTTTGTTGTGGTCGTCTCGATTGGATGGTTTCGGCATCAATTTCCGAGCTCCCCGCTTCCGGAGAACTACGGACTGGCGCGAAAAGCACAGCCTTCCACCATTGTTGGGAGCCAGCTTGTCAGTTCGATACAATGGAAAAGAAAGGCAGAAGTAGAAGCTCCAGAACAAGTCCCGGACGTCATGACTGCCTTCGTACCATTCCACACCACTTCGCCCTTTGTACCATTCAGAGCTGCGCTGAAGAATGCGCCAGATTGATGCGAATTCCTTCGGCGAAACGCAACGCTTGCTTCTGACTCCGTCGTTGAGAGCGATGACGTGTTTTTGAAACCAAGGGCGTGTCACTGCAACTCGAGCACGTCTGCGGGCTCACAGAGGGATGACATGAAAGATGAACGTTGTTTTTTTTCTACATGAAAGTCGGTTTTACGAGTTCTCAGCTGCCGCAATGAACTTGATGCAGAAGGTAGTTTCTTGCTAAATACCACTATATAAAAGAACTGGTTACCTCAGAATGTTATTCTTTGTTAGCTATCCTTAGTTTTGAAAGTCAACACTGACTTGAACTCAACGGCTCTTGAACGTCTCTTCTTTTTGTGCTAATATCGAACTTTTAAATATAGTTTCCTACATCACGCCGTTGGATATCACGATAAGTGAGCGGCGATATTGGCTTACTTTATTTGAAAAATATTGTTCAGGCCGTTAAGAAATGCTAATTTTGAATATGAACTTTTAAAATATAATAAGCAACACATTTTCTGCTAAAGCAAAAGCAGCAATATTTGTAAATAAAAAAAGTAACACGATCTTGTAGGCTTGGAGAAGTAACCACGAAGAGAATGAAGTTGCGTCTTTCGAAGAGTTGCTGCAAAAGCACTTCGAATAAATAAGGCCGAAAGGACGCCGAGCAGTTAGGCAACATCAGCGATTTAAAAGAATTTTTTAAATGAAAAGGCAGACGCGGGAATACTCTGTATTAAAGTACATTGATAGCAAGAGCTCGACAGTCGCGGCTGACAGTGTTTTTATACACCAGAAAAATGAATAAAGACTCCACAGATGCCACTTTTTATTTAGTCATTTTGATTTACTGACAACAGTAATTCAGTTACAAATCAGAATAGTACGTTTAAATCGTACGAAAATCAAAGAATAAGCAGGAATTTTAGTATTCGTTAAAATCGTAATTACGGCAGTTGACAATAAACTGTTTTTAAGCGGCGAAATCCCACCAGGCCTCAGCAACAAGGAATAAAACAAGAACTAAGATTTCCAGTCAACAGCCATTGTTGGCTTTTGGTGTACCATTCGCACGCGCTATTTGATTCAACAACAGTGTGAACAAGCGCAAACAAAGCTATTTCCATCAAAAGCAAACATTGTCCTCCGAGAGAGTGATGAACGTATTCTTTATTTTAGTCTAATTGTGTGCAGTATAGCTCTTTTACTGCACGAAAAGCTGACGCTACCAGAATATATTGATAGCATGAGACATTTTGCAATAAAGACAAGAGAAAAAAATGAAAAAAGCAAAAAATATTTAATACGAGCGTTAGGCGAGAGCACCAGGGAACATCAATCACGCATCAGCCTGGCACTAAACCTCGAAACAGCGACTCGCGACTTCTCTTGAGACCACAGGAGCAAGCGCAGAAACACTCTGGAGGCGACAGGCCAGGCCTCGTTCTTCCTAGCTTCCCCGCTAAGCAGCCATCAGCGCTTGTTTGTCACTGTGTTGCGTGGTGCGCTCTTACCCTGATTGCTTGGAGGCGTCGAATCCCCGAGAGAAGCTCACCCCACGCCCACGTCTCTCGCACTCCGCGGGAACCCCGGAACTCCATCTCGTATTCGTGTTATTACACGCCAGCCACGCCGAAAGACTCACACGCGAAGGCTAGGTGCCGTACGATACTTCATTCTCTGCCATTAGCCCGTGTGTATAAGAAAGAGCAAGTAAAATGCGTTAGGAACGCGCAATATAGAACGCAGAGCATCACCTATGGTCGCAATATTTTCCCTCTTTCTTTGAAAACCATAAGACAACTCTTAAAAAATAGAAGGTAGAAACAAATTTTAATGCCTATTCGCTACTGACACCAAAAAGTTTGTTTCTTTGCATTCCTTTAGAAAGAAATCGGGACATATAACGAGAAATGAAACCTAACTACGTGCTTTTAGGCGCTTGTAGATTTTTTAAGCATAGTTCATTGCATGTGGGAACAGGGAGGAGCTCTTCGTTTAAGTTTAGAGAGGAAGACGGCGCAACGTTTTGATCCTCTGTTCCTTAGCTCATGGCACTTTCAGTAGTTGGTGCATGGGATTGAGGGTGCGGGATGGCGATGGGCCCGGAGGGCCTGTTTTCAACATTTGATGTGATTGATCAGGGCTTCCCCAGGGGAGAGGGTCACTCTTACAAAGAAGCGGAACGGTTGGGGCGGAAAGTGGGGAGGAAACGGTACTCAAGACAGGATTCAGGTCCAGGGCTGGACTGAAAGAAGTTGTGGCTGTCCGAGGTGTCGCAGGAAGGGGTGCGTGAAGTAAAGAAGGAACGGGTGGACATTTGTACGCGGTGTTTCCACAAGTGAAAAAAGAGTGGAGGAGAGGGGCAGGCAAAAACTTTTACCGATTTTTGCGCTCGACATTCTTTGAAGCCTGCGCCGATGATGGGCATGAAAGATATAGGAGCTATGGTTTATGGTACTGGGGAAAAAAAAACAAAGAGAAAGAATACAAACTCTGTAGTGACTCATCTGCTACGGCAGATAAATCCTCTAATGCTACAATTACATTTTGGAGGGACAGCGTAAAGCAGCTCGTGTCACGGAAAAGCTGATGTCAGCGCTGTTGCGATTGTAACGCGAGAACCTCCAAATAAAAAATCTTTTTGTGATACCGGTAATCGAACTCAGGTATTTCCGATTGCGAGGCGAGCACGCGCAGAATACGGATCGCACCACGCTACGAAGGCTTTTTTTATTGCCTGTTTCAACATTTTACTATAGGTCACAAACAGGTTATGATCTGCACTGTACTCTGAAATTCCAGGAGCGGACATGCGTATCGCTCACATGAGACACCCAGAACAGCTTCAAAGAACACAGCTCTCCCAACAGATTGATAACTTTTCTCCAAAAGATAGCACCTTGTACTCTTCACGCAGCTTAAATACGTTTTCTTGGAAGTAATTGCGGACAAACCACGCATCTTCATCGCAATGTCGTACAACCATCCTGCTTCGCCAATACTAATAATAATCTCACTTATAAAGGTCCGGCTCAACGACCAGGAATCGTAGCCCATATACGGCGTCAGTGGTAAGTCTTTATTGTCCGCTGGAGCACGTACCAAAAGAGCAACACATCCCAGCAATCAATAAAGACATATTTGATTGACTGTGGTTCGTAGCACAACATGCATTCAGCTCCCCATGGTAAAAGCAATCTCCTCTCGTCCATCCACGTTTTAACCGGCAACGCACCAGTGTAATTTGAAGCACTTCAACTTTAGGGTGAGCTACGAAGGTTCGTTGGGCAGAACTGTATAAAAAGGGGATCAAATTATTACCTGGTGGTTTTTGGATTCGCGAGTTGTTTTTGTGTACAGATGCGCACATGAGTAATTATGAGTAAGAGAATTTTGAAACTGGACCCGATATCAATCGCGTGCTAATCTATAAAGCATTTTAGTTGACTGCCAAGAGCTTTGGTGGCGCAGCGTCATCTGCGTTGTAGAGATGAACGTAAATGCGAACAGCTTGCGCTGAGATACGATAGGTGGTGTTATGACCGTGTTCAGTTTGAGGTTGGGTTTATGAAGTTCTACGTTCCAAAGCGACTCAAGCTATGAGGAACGCCGTAGTTGAGGGCTTCGCTGTGCACTGACGTCCCTCAGGGGATAGGAATTTCAAATTGGAGGACCAGCAGACGAAACCTTTGAAGACCTCAACTAGTCCGAACGCGGAGCACGGTGATAAAACCACGGTTTCGCCCCTTCAGGCGGCAGCGTGGAGGAATCCCTCCGCGACCACTTTGGACTTCAGACGGTCAGGCAGCGGTAAACGACCCTGTGTGCGTCGTTTTGTACCGGTGTCAACCATTACGATGTCGTGAAACCCGTACCGCACGGGGGTCTGTGAGGCACGCGTCTGTGTGCTGTTGTGGCGAACGGATACGACTCCAACCGAGACGCAGACCTCCATTTCGGCCTCTCTTTCTGTCTTTCTCTTTCGCCCCAAACTTCCTCCCTTCTCTCACGGCGCGGTTGAGTTGTCCACCGATATGTGAGACAGCTACTGCGCCTTTCCTTTCCTCTTGGCACCTAAACAGTCCCCAGCAGTGGGAGGCTGCTTTGTCCAGCACCGAGCCGAATCTCCAACTTCGGCTTGTGACCTGGGCAGAGGACGTCACGCCATGCACGGCCTGGACGCCACAACCGGCAACCTGAAGGCCGCCCGCATTGCAGCTGCAAAATTTTGTTTTTTTAGGCCTTCTAATAAAAAGTTTTTCACCACCACCACTTAAAATCACAATCACAACGAAGACGCACCGCGGCCAATTCAGAGAGCAGCGTCGTTGCAGCACTTTCGTGATCTCTTCGTGTGGCGGATGGGCTGTTTTGAGAAGCCTCCTAGAGAGACTGAGCGATTTGTGTAACTGGCAAGCCGTGCGCCGAACAGGCGATGGCGTTCCTTGGACTCCCTGGAAGCGCTGCAAAACACTGTGGGGGGATGAATACTTTCCGGGAACTCCGGGAGGCACACCTTACAAACCAGTACACCCTCTTGTTGCAAACGGAAACGGGTCGCCGCCTTCTTGCTCGACTCCATATCAAACACACCACTCCCATGGAAGACAGGTTTCAGATTCCAGAAAAGTTTACAGCGCATAAATAGGAGAAAACCTTCAAGGCAGAGCCCCCCCCCCCCCCCCCCCCCTCCCTCTGGGATGAAACAGTTAAGAGCTAGCTTTGATGCACTATTCTATGTAGATGCCACACAATCGAGGACTTCCAGCAGGACGAAACGAACAGGTAGCAATTACCTCTATGGTTACAGAAATCAAGATATCCAAGGCGATAGTTTGCAGGGGACTATATTCGATGTAAACGGTGTTCTCTTCATTGCGGTATGACAACGGGCAAAACTTCCAGGCTCACGTGCTACCCATCGTCTTTTTTATCACATGATTCAAGCGCGTCCGACCAGTACCTACTAGAAAGAGAACGTCTCATCACTCTTCCTGTGAGGTCACACACCTTGTCTTGTTGACCAAAGTACGGCATGAATTTACAACACAAAGATTAAGAAGCGACGTCCATCGCTTCTTGAGCCTTGTTTTCTGATTAGATTGTGGGATATGGTCAACCGTGCAAGGTACGTGACATCAGAGCGGAGTGCTGAAGCCTTTTGTTTCTTAGAGTTATGTCTTGATGTCAGACCGCACGAAAACATTGTATGAAAATCATTTGATATATGGTCAACCGTGCAAGATGCGTGACATCAGAGCGGAGTGCCTTTTGTTTCTAAGAGGTACTGGTTTAGCGGGCATTGGGCTTTTACTCCTTGCTTTCGTAGGTTCTTACCCAGAAGGAGGGCGTGTAGCTACGGCTGTCACATAACTTTGGAGGCGAAAAGGGAGGGAATTTTTCTTTGAGCCTGATTCAGATATGCTTGCTAGGGCACATGCGTGAAATCATGCCCTTTTTTGGAGACGAAAGAGATCACTAGTCCATTCATTCTTTCTCTGTGAATAGTCTGTGAAAACAAGCTAGCCTTTTTTCCTGTCTTTACAAAATGCCTGTCTCGGTTTTCCCACACGACAATAAAGAACTAGAGCCTCCGAAAAACCCGTCGGGCGAATGCCAGCTTGAGTTCAGTTCGTCTACTTATTAGGACTTGAAAGCTAATTGACTAATCTAGCAATACGTTCTAATTTAAGGTTTTAGGCTAAAAGAAAGAGCGATTAGAGGTGCTATTGTTGCTAAATTGACGACGGATATTCATGACTGCGCGCAGTACTGCCGAAAAAAGCCCGCTGTTTTCTATTACCTGCGCTGCTCAGATTGCCCGCCCGCGTCGTCAGCTTCACTAATTTACGATTACTTCATACGTTTTCCAACATGATTTCTATCCTAATATTTCAACTGCACCTAAGTGCTTCTCGAGTTTGCGCTGCGTGAAAAGGGCTCAAATCATGCGCACCCTTGTGTGCCGATCACGAACACTTGTCTTTAAACTTGCGATTAAAATCTAGATGGAGCCTTCTTAGGCGTGTACCTGCCACAGAATTACTTCTAATTTCATTTCCGGCATTCGAACTTTTTTTTCATTTCATCTTGAGCGTAATCTAAGCGCTTCAGTCTTGAAGTGACGCAAACAAAACTGTCACATTGTTGCGGAAGGGTATCTAACTAAAGGAAGATAGAATGACAATTGCAAGGCTTAAGAAAGAATAATCGGACGATAAAGTAGGAAGAAAATATTTTGTTTATTGATTTGATGGTGACATTGGCCCGTTAAAGAATATTTTACAACTACATAATTTACTAAAGCAAAGAGAAAAACTCTGAAGAGCAAAAGTGTCATTTCAGTTTTTAAGATTTTTTTTCACAGTAGTATCAAACACCCACTACGGTTATTCTCAGTGAAAATCGTATCTAGGGGGCAAACTCCACTCAAGTAGCTGCCAGCAAAAATAAAATAAAACATGGAGGAAGCTGAACTGAACGCTACGACTGCAGAATGAAGCTTTGACGGCTGTTCCTAGGCCAGCTAGGTAGGCAAGAAAGTAAGTATGCCGCCCCGCATAGAGATGACAACGGAAAGACATGCAAGGAAGACATAGTTGCTGAGGGGCTTTCTTGCCCCTGGGGTATCGTGAAAGACACGAAAAACACTTGCCATGTTTTAAGGCTCCGAGAATCGTAAAAAAGAGTAACTTCATCCAAACAGGTAAATATTTTTTTTTTTGGCTTTTTGTGCCGTCGAACAAACATCAGTTTTTTTTGCTCACCGTTATTTATTGATAGATGCGGGGAATATTTTGGCTGTGCTTGGTGCAGAATATTTTTGTACATGCAGATCGGATATTTTGGGAGCTATAACAATCCGAACTGTATACGTTCCGGAAGAGCCACATAAATACTAGATTTCGCAATGTTTTGTTGGTGTTCCTCTAGCTGTTCTTGTGCAGTTGCAAAAACGTGGTGTGCAGATTTAATAAAAAGTGACGAGGTCTGATGGTTCTCTGTAAATTGTATATGCCTGATATGCCGAAGAACGTGAAGCACAACTGCTCGTAAGGTAGTGACAGCCGAACCGTAGCTGAGCTTTAACGGACCGCTTGCTGAAATATGCAAGTGGATCAGCGATGTGGGCACGTCAAACAGTACTGTGCATTAAAAAGGCAATATACGCCAACAAACTTCAAGGCGGTCTACGACAAAATAAAATGGAACAACAATGAAATGTTTGGTTAGTGCTGGTTGCATAAATAACAAGTACTGCCCGTTAAATTCTCTTTCGATCATTGCAATCAATGTTCTTACCCTTTAAGGAAAGAACAGAAGAAGACAACAGTGCTCTGAATTAAGTTAGAAGCCAGAGCTTCGATGGTACCCGCTGTAAACACGATCATGAGCTTACACAAGTAAAGAAAAAGGCCCATTTTGTAGTTGTGTAATGAAATAAGCACTGTCGCTGACAGTTATGCTAACGGTGCCCCACAGTGCAACGTCTTTATCATTCCGCCGGTGATTTTACCGCCTGTCAGCGAATTGGGAGGTATAGGTGAATTAAATGAGATTTCCGCAATGAACTGTCATTTTTCTCACAGGTTATTAATCATTAAGCGAATATTAAGCGAAAAGTTAACTTCCAACTTTTCTGGTCTTAATATTCACCGTTTTCTGCGCGCTTTGTGTAAAGGTCGTACGAACTGCCTATATTTCTGCATTTCAGCCCAGAGGAGTTAGGATCCAACCGAATAGAATTAGGAGCACGTGAATAGCCTACGGCCAAGATTTAATTGCAATGAGGTTACAAGTCGCCCCGGCGCCATTACATCGAAGTAGATAAAAATGTTTCAGGAACAGCATTCATCCAGCCGGCGTAGTCATTTAGCTTAGTATGCCTTGCCACTAGACATGTTCTAAGATTGCGATGGCGTGGGTGACGTCTGTGCATTGCAACTCGGCTTCTAGTCGTTCCAGTCTACTTAATGCCAACGCCAGTGTTTCACATGGCGCTTCATACCTGAACAATACATTACTAACGGACAGGTCATGTCTTACGCTTCTCGTAGGAGAAATAAACAAGCCCGTAAACAACATAGATTTCGTCACAAGTCTTCAAGATGGATGGAATCTGCTACTCGACACTTTCATTGATAACTTTCATTAATGTCTGCCAAAAACAGGCATTTCTTAAAATAATTGAGCACGTCAGCACACGCTACAGCCATTTAACGGGTGGCATTTTAAACGGAAACAAAAAACTCCCTCAAATACCAACCAAGTTTTCTGATATTCTTGCCTTCTGCAGCGTCAGCTAACGCTAAAAGCATTTGCGCTGTTCATAGGTTAGCGCTCTGAGATTTTGTGCCTCTAGTTTATTACGACCTGCTCGCCATTGCAGGGACGTATGTCGTGATTTGAGAGCGAACGAAAACATTGTATGAAAATCATTGAGACTGGCTATTTTTCTTTCGCTTATAGAAACCCTGCGCGTTCGCTCCAAGTGGTACTGGATGGCGGAGACTTTATTGTAGTGGCGGCTACAACGAAGACAGAAAACAATTGTTGAGCAAATCTTCCTGCCGACCTAATTCAACACTGGCGAAAGGTGTGCTTCCTGTTAAAACGTTTTTCCACTAAGTCAACTCTTCTGGTATATATCCGACACACCACTGCTTAATGCCTTTGTATCGTGAGCGAATCCGTAGTATGCGCACGGCTGCGTCAATATTATGCGTGCTACCAATGGGTGTTTTATCAGAGAACCATTGTTTGCTAAGGGCGGCGGTGGACGAGCGAATATTGAAGCAATGATAAGCTGGGGACACATGAGATTGAAGGCTTTTTGAGATGACGACGATATATACGTGGAAACACGGTGATGATACCCTCATCAACAATCGGGCCCTATTACAGAAGAATCATTACATCACAATCACTGAATGTGCGGGGACGTGCACGGCGTTTACGTGGTTGAAATGGCTGTAGCATATTGTCACAAGCGGGGTACTATTTGCCAAGCTACTCATTGCTTTTTGGGGTTAATGGAAAAGGTGAACAAAAATAGAAAACAAGGAGTACCTGCAGCCATTCAAGTATGTTGCTTTCAAACGACAGAACAGCATTTAGTAGATATTCATTACTGAGAAAAGTGAAACCACCGATCATAGGAGTAATTAGCATATCTAGACCAGGTAATGCCTTGAAACTGTTGAGGGTACGCCACCTCCGTAACTGTCAAAATCGTGAAGTCACAGAATCTTGCGAAGTTTTCTACAAACAAAATAAAACAACTGCATTTTGTCAAAAAGATGCAGTTAAAGTAAGCCACAATGTTCAGGCAAATTTCCAATCCTAAACAGTATTCTGTTCTAGTGATGAACATTTCGCAATGAGGACTTTAGAAAGAAGAGCCTAGCGTTGGCCCTACATCTGCCTCGTTCTAATACAGCGCCGCCGTAGTTTCACAAGACTTTCACAACGGCGAACTCCATTTTACCAGAGAACGTCTATGGCTGAATTGTGCTTTGAAATATGCATAGCTTGCAGAATAAAAAAAACGCGCTTATATGTGTCCTCGCAAGAGAATAAGCGCTCTTTCAGAGCGCTGATACCAAGTCCAAGAAGAAAAAAAAAAGCAACAACACAAGTTCAAGTTCTTGTTAAAACTCTCATTTTAGTAATGTCGTCGGGGAGAAAAAAAAACAAAAGCCTCTGTTCAAAACATAAGTTGCAGGACTGAACTAAAAGCACGTGCCCTAAATGGGGACTAAGCAGCTGGCGCTTATTTTAATGTGTTCACTTCGTCGTGCATAATCCTAAAAAAGTATCGCGTACCTGCGGGCTAACCGCTCAATTCTTTTGGCTTAACGGCTGCCGCAAAAAGCTGCCAATAAAGTGATTCGAAGCAGTCTACTGTACGCCTGCTATTTATGCTGCTTTATTTTTACCTTTGTTCTTTATAGCCAACAGCCCTTTAGTGTATGAAGTCCTACGAGCGCGAGTTAGGGAACGTGCGCAGAGGCAAAGAGCATTTCTTTTTCGCGAGCGTAAAAGAAAGGCCTGCGCTGAAAACTACTGAATAAATTAGAGGATGACAGGCAAAAGTACGCCAGAGCGTCGAGCGCACGTGGTGAAATGATTGCATAGAAAAACGTTTGGCGTAATATGTTCTACCATGGGCTTCCAGATGAACTGAATGGCTGAATGGCTGTTATTCGTGTTGGAGAAGGGAACGCCACGTCTTTTAGAAAATTTTGCGTGGTTGATTTATGGGAGCCGTTAGTGCAAACAAAGTACTGCCACAGTATGTGATATTTGGCGTGTAAGACTAGACTGACCATTTTGTTGTTATTAGAAAAATGATGCTGTGAATAAGTTCACATGCTAAGTCATCGGTGGCAGTGGAGTGTCTGTTTCTTGGTTCTGTTAAAAAAAACGAAGGCTTTATACATCCAATCAGGTTGTGAACGCCACACATACCGAGAAAAAATTTTTTGGACTCATTTATCATTTTTTACCATGCAGGTATTGAGTATAATTGCTGCCATATTAAGAAACAGAGTACATGCGTAGCGCCTTGCAAGTAGCTTATTAAAAATGTGAAACCAAGCCACAGATTTGTTGTCTAAAATCTCTGTTACAGAACGCATTATAGGAAAGACGAACACATAGGACTGGAAGCAGTTTTAGAAATACGTAAGGAATATGACAAGAAATTTATCGCTTTGTAGCGAAAGTGGAAAAGAAAATGGCCATAAGAATCTACGTCATACTAAGATGCAATTATTGCTAGAGTACAACTACAAAATAGTAGCTGAATTTTTCTTTTGCACCCTGAACAGCCATAGTAGCGGTAGTGGAAACGTGATTCCCCCTTTTGCCCCTTTTGGTGTCTGCAGCCCACCTCTAAGCCACGGAAGCTTTGAAATTTATGAATCGTGCATGCGATAAATTTGCCAATAATGAAACTGCGCACATTTTAACCCATTAGCGCCCAGCGTACTTTTAAAAGTACAGTTAATTTTTTTATAATTTCACCACCAAAGACTGGAATTTTCTTTTCAATTAGGGCATGCTTTTGTCAACAGGGGATTGGCCAACCACCTTTAACTAATTTGGCGCACTTCCTCTGCTCAGTACGTCAGCTTTCCGTGGTGAAACTTCAGGATGTTTGTTTCCCACGAACTGCAACGGTAGTTGCTTGCTTATAATTTTATCACGGCCGCATTTATGTACATATTACGCTAGGTTCAAGTATAGAGCAGCACGAAAGACGAAAGTAAACAACGGATGCTTTGAATGTCCAGCACCTTTGGCGTTTTTTGCTCTGTGAATATTTATATGCTGCTGTACTTTCTATAGTACACTGGGTCTTCCTGTGTGCAGAACGACGCCTATTTATTTTAGTTCATAGATCTTATGGTTCCTTCCAATTTTTCGGAAAAAAATCACTTTGTCTGTTCAGCAAGGCCTCGGAGGCTGCTGTACTTGCCGCTAGCGGTCTTGAGTATGATGATGGTATGATTTTAATTGGTTGAGATAAAGTTTGGTTATAAGATCTGAAGGTTCTGCAGAGCAGACAGTTACTGTTATGCCATTCACACCGCCTGCGGAAAGTATTTGAGTTCAGAAATGAAACTTTTGGAAGCGCGTGTTGTCCTATCGTCACCTGAGGTGATTTCAACGCTTAGTGACCATCTCAACTTTTTTTTGTAATTTTTTTACCTCTCAAGACATTCTTGTAACGCTCCACTGGGAGGAATTTAGGGCTAGAGGAACCGTTCGCCAAAACGGGTTTAGGAAGTGTCCACTCGGGCCAAGGAAAGCGATGAAATAGAAGCAGCCATGAAACATCGATTCTTGCTTCAGTAGTATAGGTTACATGCTTTTATTGAAGTCTACGATCAACAGTATAGTAACTATGGCTTGCAACTATAACAGCAGTGAGCCTACGTGTTTTGTAGATTGGTGGTTGCCATAACACAAGAACAACAGATTTTTTTAAAGCCAAAACTCCTTTCCTTTTACAACAGTGGTATGGCAGGTGTTGACCTTTCGCATCAAGCCATCTACTGCCAGTATATCAGCATCAGGGACAAAAAGTGGTAGTGGTTGTTGACACCAAAGCTCAACTTTGCAATTGTGATAGCTTGAACAATCTGCCAAATTGCTAGAGACGAGCCTGCTGACTATTTTTGCTTTGGTAAGGACGTTACTCATTATTATCTACACCTTGACATGCAGTAACCAGCGGTTCGCAGACACTCTGGCTCAATCGTATCTGATGCTTCTTTGAAAAGGAGAAAGCTTTCCGTGCAAAGTAGGATAACTGCGGTGCCAGTATAGCCAGAAAATATTCGTGAGGGCCTGCAAGAAGTGTTATATCACCCTGCGTAAAAATCGCAGACATAATAACAAAATTCACGCCACCAATAGGAATGCAGTGAAGTAGCCACATGTGCTATGGGGAATACCCCGTGTACTATAAAAAGTACACCTGTGTAACTTCAGGAAGGAATAAAGCAATCGTGACGAAATTTCAGCAATCTCTTTTTCTTTATATGAGAGTATTATGTGCTAAAAATGAAGAAAATCCCTCGGTTAGATTTTTCTTGGTCCCTAATGGGTTAAACCAGAATGTAATGTTTGCTCAAGGAAGACAAAGAAAGGGTTATCCAACGTAGCTACTAAACGTGATATCGTCCACGACCCTTGGATACAAGCTGTCTGTCGCAAAGAACTCACTGCTTCGCTTTGGCCCATATTGGTTTTATTTCTTAGTGGCATATTGTAGAAGTAGTCAGTGCCGTTTGTGAAGGCGGTAATACCTTAGGCGCGTCACCGTTGCGTACACTACGGCGAAGGTTATGTGCGCAGGGGCAAAAGGTCTGCCTGCTCTTGACATGGCCGAGGTGCACTTTAGCGTCATTTCAACCATTTTAACGATGCGTGAGTTGAATGTATAAACACAAATTACGCCTTAATTGCAATCCATATGACAACACTTGTTTGCCAAACGTGCAGAATGAAGTGTAACAGTAGCTGCATCTTCGAAGTGCGCTTTGAGCTACGAGATGGTTTTACAGTGAACCTGCACCAAGAAATTGGTCAGCCGGTGTGACGTAGACGGAAGTCTTCACAACCACTCCGTTTAAAAAAGTAGTTTTCGTAACCACGTTGTGTAAGGCGCTGTTAGCGAAGGGAGGGCAACAAGAAATTCTCATGCTATGTTAGAAATTCTTGGACAGAAATTTTGAATATTGGGATATTTTAAGGTACTGCTATGGAAATACTGAAGGTAATGGAGCATTTTTCTGATGCATAGAAAACTCTTTTTTCAGTTTTTTTACTCGCTGACATCAAGCAGTTAAATGTTCCGTTGAAAAGAAATGGGGAACGCTTTTGTGGTTAGCAAAAACGTTAATAGCAAAACAATGTAAGCATGGCGAGGGGAGATCTGCGCAGAAATTGATTGTTTTAATTAGGTATTAAATTTTTTTAAAAACCTGCTTCTCGTTGAAAAATACGTCGACCAGAATTGTTTGGTATGTGAGTGGTTAGCTGCGCGAAAAAAACGGGAAGGAAGAAGGAAGAGAAGACACGACGAGCGTTGGTCACAGCGTTCGTCGTGTGTAATGCAACTGCTCCACACATACTTCGTAAAGAATCTTTACGAGCACCCAAAATAAGTGCGAATTAGGGACTAAAACGTATCGAAAATTCTAACTCAAGAATTCCAATTTATGCTTTAAATCGAAATCACGAAATAACTGAGTTCAGTGCTAATACCTTCAAGGATACGCGTAGAGGTTTGTATATTAGAAACATAGAATTCACCTTATTTAGTACACCTATGTCGAGAGTCGTTTTTGTATCTTCCTATGGTGTTGTATTGTATTCAAGTTTTAAGGAAAGTTTATGCTATGTTACTGTATGCCAACTCTCAGGGGAGAGAGCAAATGTCCGAAATTTCGCGTTTTGCTCTTTCTCGCATTACTGTACAAAAAAAATATAAATCAAATAAAAAAATTGCAAAATTATACCTGGTTGCATTGACAAATGCTCTCTATTTCTGTATTTCAGCATTTGTTACTAAAGTGTTTATTATAGGTATATTAACGAAAAAAAAAGGGTCTTTACTTGCCCCAAATTTTTATAAGTTAATGACAATACAGGCATTTACAATCCCCTGGAGGCTTCTGGGAAATAAATTCTTTGCGTGAAATTTGATGTTCTTTCAGCAAAAAATAAAGTTTTCATTCCTTGTGTGGAGTGCTGTTCTCGAAAACTTAGTAGTTATTTCTTCTTGCTCAAAACTCATCCTTTAAAGTAGACGCGACGTGTACGTGCGCTTTTTTAATGCACTCAATACAGTATTTTTGAAACCACGCGCAGCTGCTTTTGGCCACAGGGCAACAAAATCTTTCTACCCGATCGGTCCAAAGCCCTTTCCTTCTTGCTGCCTCCTTTCCTTGAATTGAGTTTTTTAGACAGCGAAATTAGCTACCTCTATTCTAAATAGTCTACGCAGAACAACATCAAATTGCCTTTTACTACAGGCGTGTACGGTTTCTCTGCTCCTTCCGCTTTGGCCCTTTGCGCGTACTTGACAAACCACATGATTTAAACCACATTAGTTACCATACAAACTACATGTAAAAATAGGTGCCCTTACCCGCGACCACAGACTAGTTGCTAACCGGACATATTGATTGCGCGGGCCAAAAAAAAACGGTGCCAGACGCACGCTAGCTCACGACATTCGTATGTTGTGACTCCGGGTGGTTTTTCAACCGCCCATTGAATATGCCCACTGAATAAGTAATTTCCCGCTGCCACTGTAGGCTTGACCATGTTACTGCTAACCAACGCGGGTAACTCTGCCAGACCATACAGTAAAGAAACGATTGAAATAAGCCGACATCCTTGCTGGGAGAAAATGGACGTCCAAGATGAAGGGATGCAGGATTACGGAGGACACAAGCTCTGACAGTGCTTACGTCTCCAGTGTTCCTGCTACCTTTCTTATTAGTTGTGCGGTGTTCCAGCCACCAAGAAATGATGCTAGCGCGAATAGCTTCGCCGTGCGTTGTCTGAACCCGGAAGCAATATGTGGTTCGCAGCTATAAATTTTCGTGTCTTTGTTATGTTGAAGCTGACTAGGTAGTGGAGACTTAAGAAACTACATCGGGTGGATTAATATAATGTTCTGCACCCGCCAGTGACAACGCGCCTGTCGTAAGGTTGAATAAGCCTGTCTAGTCTGTCCAGCGGCCTTCAAATAAAAGGATTAGCTGAAACTCTTCATCGGGCTCCAGCGAAAGTAAAGAATAAATAAGGTATACTTGTAAGGGGAGTTCCGGCTTGCAAACCAGGTGGACATTGTGTTCTTGAAGGAGGAGGTTGCATGGGATCTGTTTTAATGAAGCGGACAATGCCGTCTTGAAAGGCTGGCATGAATAGTTGATAGGAGGACAGTGTTGACAGGCAAAATACGCGAACCGTAATCCTATTGTGCCAACGAAAGAGGTTATCCGTGCGATATGACAGCAAAGCCTTGTGTTGAACGTTCTGCAGGAAGGTCGCATCTGTTACAACGAACCTAAATTCTGACTGTGAGTCTTGCGCGTCCAGCGTGCTGCTAGTAACATGCGTATGGAGCATAATTTTAAGCTGCAAAAATCTACGGGAGCCTAGATTCGACAAACGAGTGATATGGGTGTGGCCGGAAGCTACCCAGCTTGGAGATATATGACACATTCTACTCTTTGGATTACAAGCACTGCGGTGCACTTTGGCTGGATTCAAACCGCAGGAAGAACAAGGAATATTTGACGGCCTTTGCCATCCGCTTACTTGTGCAAATCGAATACAGGAGAAGGTGCCAGCCTTAATTAATTTTTATTGCCTGATCAGTGTTCAATATATACCTAGAAGACTCATTTCAGTGCGCTAGAACTTACAGTGGCCATTCTCCACATTTAGCCGATGTTATCGATTGCACCCACGCTGAGGTGGAATTCTCCGCACTGTGTGACGGAATGGCCGACGACACCTATTCTTTGTGTCCTCAGAAGCTCACCGTCGCTGAAAACATCGACGTTGCACCCGAGGCTTCCACGCTTGTGTCTATGTCCTGCTACGTCCGCTGTCACAGTTCCATTTACGCCATCTCCTTCGTTTGTCCACCGCAAACACCTGCCGCTGCCGTCTGCTGTTCTCGCTGTTCACGGAGGTCTCACGAAAATGCTCATCTACGGTCCGTCTCCATGCCCGCTCATCTTGCTAAGCGGTGAGTCTCCTGATTCCATTCAACCTGCCTGCCTTCTCCACGATCTGGATGCTCCAGGGACCTCCAGAAGTTCAACACTCTGCATTCAGATTCGGTACCCGATCCGCTGTTCTAAAGCATGAAAATTTCTTCCCAAGGTGTTTACTGGCCCCAATGCATAGTCGCGGGTCCGCCATAGAAGGTAAAAGTTAATTTTTTTATGTAATCAGCTGATATCTGCATGCGATGACATTATGCATTTAACCATAAGCGTACTTTCACGGCAAGGTGCCAATAATATGAAATGTCAATTTTCATTGCGACGACTACACTTCACAGAGCCACATTTCGTGACGGCTGCGCTGTTTTTATTTGCTTTGTTTGAGAACGGAAGAAAATGTTAATTACTTCTTTGTGCGCTGATTGGAGGACTAACGTGGCGTTTCAGCCCGCCAATCGAACTTACATGCGAAAAGTTGGGTCATCACAGAAGTTTAGGAGATCTGATGTGCGATTCCTCGCCAAAGGTTGTCAGGTTCTGATAATAAAAATTCTTCTGTACGATTTTTTATCCCAATTAAGATATATGAGATAACTAACGCGAGTATTTGATGCTATTCTTGGAAACTAATTTGTTTGCGCTCATCGCACTGCCCTTTTTGCGGTAATTACACTGATTCATTAACAAAAGCTACTACGAAAGAAAACGTTTCGTGGGTGTTACCGCATGTTAAGTGTGCCTTAAATTTGGCCCGCTCTCAACACAGGTTATCTAAACTAGCCTAGTTTAAATCAGCACAGAGCCTTGCAGCACGGCGTCCTTTAAGTGACTTGTGTCGCACAGGGTGGCTAAAGGCCAAAAATTTGAATTTATAAATTTCTTTCCCCTTATTAAATGTCTATTGCGTAGAGTTTACAGAACTTGATCTGCTTTCTTTTTCACACTCCAGGATAAAGCAAACGCTGGGTACTTTTTGTGATAAATTGTGCCTTGCGTGATGACCGTAGCACTTCAGGAATACTGTGCTTTCAAAGGATCATCTGTCTTGGAAGCAATAAATAGAATTAGCAAATATTAGAAAAATAAAACTGATGTTAAGCAAGTACTATTCCACGCGTGGGGTAGAGCAATAAATAGTTGACAGTGAAGATTCCGAGATAATTAAGGAAAAAGAAAAATGTGGTCACAAGTGTCAAAAGCATTTCTTGCCCGACTTTGCTCTCCTTAAAGTTGAATGGAAATTACGCATGAAAAAATTAGAGGGAAGACCTGATCCCCGCCTTGAGTGTGGGTTAATGCGCCTATATGCAAAAGAGTCCTCATACTAATCCTGGCGCAGAGGTACAGCGGTTAAGCGATACACCACTGCCCTGCGATGGCAGGTGATACTTGTTCGAGCTATGTTGCTCTTCCCGAGCAACCTCTTCCGTCTAATTATTAATTTAACGGCCACTTGACACAGTGCGCCGTTTCCTCACAATTCAGTGGTCTGGTTGTGATGACGCCACAAGGTTACTTGGCCTAGGTGACCCATCTGCCTCCTAGGTTGCTTTACTGAGGTCAACGACGCCGACGGTGTCGACGACGCCAAATTTTCAGCGAGACGAGCTCCTTAAAATCTGGGAATACAAAAAAAGACGCTCACCCAAACCGGCCCCCGCTCAGTGAGCCGCCTCGAATAGAATGACTTCAAACTTAATTCATGTTCCCAATATATAACACTCATTAGCACCCATTGGAATTCATCTTCGTTTGCTCTCGTCAGATGTCGTTCTCTTTCTAAATGATTTCTTTAGGGCTAAACTTTTACATCATAGATTTTTACCGACATGTCACAACTCTTCACATTCACTCATTTGCACATTGCATTTCATATATTTTTTTCCAAAGTTGCTACGCTGGGGCTCGAGGCAGTATTTTTATATATTACTCGGTGTTTAGGCAATAACCGAGAATAGATTATAGCTAAACTACCTTTGTTTCTTATCGTACAATGAATTGAAAACTAAACACAAGTACATCCCCATCAGTGATAAAAGTTAGAACTACAGTGCTAACGAAGAAGTCCCAATTTGGGGATTGTATGTCCTTGTTAGCTACCATATGGTTCATACATGAAGGTACCCAGGAATTCATTATAACTACAACTGCCGCCTTAATAGCTGAAATGGTCATGCATCAGTATAGAGTTCAGGTTACCTGCTAAGGATTGGCTGTATCCAGTTCATTTTATTTGTGCATAAACGTTTTGTTCACCTTTATTTGTTACCTGGTGAAACCCCTCAGCCACGTATTCAGTGTCACTCACTAGTGCCGCATTGATTATCACCTTTGAGGAAGTCAGCATAAGCTTCTGCGCAGTCAGTTCTTACTGTGCTTCCCAAATATGTAACCTCATTTAAGTTTTTGCAATATAGCCCAGGAATAAGGAAAGACGGATCTTCCAGCTTGTTCGTGGCTTAAATTCCTGATAATAAATAAACAGCTATGAAGACCATGAATGTAGCACTAAATTGCTCCCAAACATAAACAGCGACCATAATGTAGAAACATATTAGAAGAGACGGTAATCAACTTGCGATATTGTGGGCGAAAATGGGCTCTTTGAGGAACACGAAGGGATTTACGTGCGAGGGTTTCACTGAGCGAACAGGTTAAGGCATGGCCGTCGCAGAACTTCATAGAGACTGCAGGTAATATACAGAGAATGAAGAACTCCTCTGCCTCGTCGAAATGCGAGCCATGGAAAGAATGGACGGACGATTCAAAACAGCGCTAAAAGAAGTCCACAGACATGACCCTTCGTTCCCATATAGCGTGCGGACGTCGTATTACATAGCCAAAGGTAATAATGTTTCTACACTTTGGAGGAACATAAAAGAGGAGCTAGCAATGCTTGCAGAGCTCATTCGAACTAAAACTTGTGGTAGAAGGAAGACAGCGTTATTGCTTTCATGAGCTGCACATAGGCCTCTTTGTTCCCGTATAGAGACGGTTTGTTCGGTAATGGCGCGACTGTTTGCTGGCGTAGGAGGACCATTCGTTTCCAGCGCCTCTGGAAATGCGTTTTTTGAAACGATACTATTCGAAGGATAAGCCTCAGGAGTTGTCTATTTGCGAATTGTGGAAGCGTTCTTCCAGTGTCTCAAATGAGAATTGAAGGCTATTGCAATTTTCCGCGCTCCTTATTTTTCTAAAATACTGTCCTGAGACAGCTCGCTTCGTAGAGTACGTTTACTTTTAGCGTCGAATAAATCGTGTCCAAGGGCGGTACGCTTCAAGAACGAATTTTACCGGTGACTGGCTGAGTTCGCCATATCAAGTTCCTCTGCTGGCAACAATGTGTCTGTAGGTATATTAGTGGGAGCTCCCGCATACAGTTCATGTCGAAGTATTTTTTTTTTAGTCGAATGTACTTTTGTGACATTGAAGTTTTACTTTGGTGGTGCTGTTCTGCCCTTAACCCTACAAAAGTCATACCTGCCAGGAATTACATGTTCATGTCGAAGTATTGTTTTTGAGTGGAATGTACTTTTGTGACATTGAAGTTTTACTTTGGTGGTGCTGTTCTGCCGTTAACCCTACAAAAGTCATACCTGCCAGGAATTACATGTTCATGTCGAAGTATTGTTTTTGAGTGGAATGTGCTTTTGTGACATTGAAGTTATACTTTGGTGGTGCTGTTCTGCCGTTAACCCTACAAAAGTCATACCTGCCAGGAATTACATGTTCATGTTGAAGTATTGTTTTTGAGTGTAATGTACTTTTGTGACATTGAAATTTTACTTTGGTGGTGCTGTTCTGCCGTTAACCCTACAAAAGTCATACCTGCCAGGAATTATATGTAAACAAAAACACCAGGAATTCAGTCCCTCAGACCAATTACCTCGTCAACGACCAAGAGCACAGAAATATTAAACTTATATAATGTATTTTAAACCCGTTATCTGTTGATTTATCTAAGGTCAGGTTATCCCTTTTTGCCAAGTTCGCCTATTTGTAAACCAGGCCTGAATTGGTTCTTCACCAATTCCCCAGAAGTTGTCTTTCCCCTCAAGTTGTCTTTTTGTTTAATGTATATGTCATCTTTCGCTAATTTAACATTAGTTGTGAGTCGGCGCGCTTCCTGTCCGCTTCATTTGGCCGCGTGCTTTTTAGCGTAGTACCCTCCTTTCTACAACATGAACGTCAATCAACTAGCCCAACTTACCGTTATAGTGGAGACGGAGAGGGTGGACGGGAGGGGAGAAAGAACACAGGCGGACGGGGGGGGGGGGAGGAAGCTGGAGGAAAAGAGTTGTAAGGTGGAAGGTGTGGCAACTGGCTGGTGTGGTTCCCTGCCGGGCATGTATACTACCGCATATTACGCATAGGGAGATTGGCTGCCGCGGGAACAACTCCGAGGCTGGTCACCTTGGTAGGAAGGGTGTGCAGCCACAGCAGGGGAGTGCGAAACCGGCATTTAATTACCTCGGGAACCACGTGAAGCGTGGTTACAGTAGATAAAGGAGGAGGGACTGTGGTTACTGTGAGAGGGATAGGGTATTCCAAGAGCAGCGAAATGCGCAAACTTGTGGTAGACGGCTGCACTGGAGGACTGCGTAACCGGCAGGTGGTTACCCAGAGAAGGACCCGGAGGGTCGTTATGTTGGATGGACAAGGGTATGGGACAGCGGAGGATTCAACCGAAACGGTTGCCAAGGGAAGAACGGAGAGGGGATTTATCGAGAAAGGAGGAGGGGAAGCATGGCGGGAGTGGAGGAATGCGGCAAGCTGCTTCGGCGGCGGCTGCTCTGAAACGCGTGACAGAAACGCCTGCAGCCGCAGTCTGGAGGTCACTAGAAGTCCTAGAACGAGTATGTTCAGAAAAATAAAAATACTGCTCTACAGGTAAACATATAAGATTGTTGCTCTAAGATTTTACTTTAATATGCCGGGAAAGTAAAATATCTCAACAATTGCTGAATATCGCATTACACAGCGGTAACCGTCCTTATGGCTTTTTGCCCGCTCATTCTAAGATAAGTACTGCTGTAGTATGCTATAACTTAAAGAAACAGCAGTATCTAAAACTAGGCTACGGACCGCGGTG
Source organism: Amblyomma mixtum (assembly GCF_055824585.1). Lineage (NCBI taxonomy): Eukaryota > Metazoa > Arthropoda > Arachnida > Ixodida > Ixodidae > Amblyomma > Amblyomma mixtum. The sequence goes on from NC_143012.1 coordinate 250,897,246, forward strand.
TCCTGGGTTACTCCGCTGGCCGATCGTAACCGTAAATAGATTGGCTTTTTAAAGTTTGACTATCTTAAACAAGCCAGGTATCGAAACTCTAGAGCTTATCATTTTTTGTGATAAGCTTCTAATTTAGGTGTACGTGAAGAGTTTCAATAACGAACTAATTTTTGTCGGGAAGAATTCCGGTGGTACTGAATGTGGGCGGAGCTTCACTACAGACTTAAGTTGTATCCGACTATAAGTTTTTGCTACCCCTCAAAAATACAATGATAAGAAGAAGGCAGGAAACATTCTCTATGTGAGTCAGAATCAAATGCCTGCAGGCCAACGATTGTGCTACCAGTCTGTGTTGTAGAAACATGAGTCGCATAACGAACTGATGTATTTCGAAAGAGTGACCAAGTTCCAAGTATTTCGAAAGAGTGACCAAGAGTGACCAATTTTCTTTACGCGTGACAAATTTCAAGTTTTTTCAACATAGCACTATCCCCACTCCATGGCCGACACGTTAATATCATTAGTATTTATTTTTGACAGATATTTGCTGAATTTGACTTGCTGAATTTTCCTGAGCCTGTTGCGCCTCGTGAGGAGGCTGTGTTCTCAGCAGGCAACAGACGTCCTCCAGTGTGCGCCATGATTTAGATTGCAAGCGAAGAGTTATATTGTATGAGGGCATTTAAAATTAAGCACAGAGAGGACTGCGTTTGTTTGAGGGTTGTTGTTTTTGTCCACTTCTGACTGAGTTATTGGAAACTACAAGCGGGCAACAGCAGTCCATGAATAAACAAGCAACTGCGTAAATAACAGCCCAGTTGATAGAAGTGAGTACACATGGATAACAATGCATTTTCAGGACTGTAGACGCAAACTTGTTTTATTGCGAAAGCAATACTACTTGCACTTTCAAGCCTTTGCCGTGCCGTGGCGGTGCCACTATTGACCTTTCGCATGAACTCTGTGTGACGCCACGCAAAGAGCTGGGCGACCATCTCGCGCCGTCTGCGAGTAGTGGCGGTGCCACGACCGGCCGCCTAACTCCCGCGCTGTGCGCCAGGAGAACAACAGGTGTTGTGACGTCACGCCGAAGAGCTGGGCGACCATTTCGCGCTGTCTGCGAGTAGTGGCGGTGCCTCCGCCGGCGGCTTAACATCTGCTTCGAAGATGCCACCCACCGCTAGGGAAGCTGGTCGCAATGCGCGTAAGAGACAGCAGCGAGCTATTCATCCTTCTCTCAGGTGCAAAAACAACAGCCGTCTACGCAGAGCGGCGGTAGACACGGCGGATGCGGGCTGAAGAATAGGATGAAATTGCTTTCGCAATTTCCGGGCTTAACCAAGCTGAGCCTCTGGCAATTTTTTAGGTACGGAGACGAAAAGACCATGAAGCGAGTATACATGCTCACAATTCTCCGCGAACTCAAGACGGAAACCCTATTTGCGACTGCTTGCAACTATTCAGAATAAAGTTTAGGCATCGGTAACCTGGCTCTGGTACGTCAGAAATCAAGGGTATGTGCATTTATCGAAGTCTACAAGGGCGCTTATGTAATAAGGGCATTCATTCTGTTTTACATAGTATTTTTCTTGGCTTCATGTTTCATTAGTTCAGTTCAAGACTGTATTATTCATCTATAGCTGTGTTCTCACTTCCTTTTGAGCGTCTTTTTGTGAAGCGAACAGCATACATCTCAAATGAAGCTTTAAATGAGCTTAAAATTTTCTGAGAAATGTAAATAAACTGATGAACGTCCCCATAGTTTTGGCACCTTCATTTCGCTCACTGCTTCATTTTTTTTTTACTATTCTCTACGCGAATACTAAACGGTGCTATTCAGCCGTACGTGCCCGCCGCGGTGGCTTAGTGGTTATAGTGCTCGGCTGCTGTCCCGAAAGACGCGGGTTCGATCCCGGCCGCGGCGGTTGAATTTCTTTGGAGGAGAAATTCTAGAGGCCCGTGTACTTTGCGATGTCAGTGCACGTTAAAGAACCCCAGGTGGTCGAAATTTCCGGAGCCTTCCACTACGGCGTCTCTCATAGCCTTAGTCGCTTTGGGACGTTAAACCCCATAAACCAACCAACCATATGACATGACCTGAACTTCCACTTAGCTGAAGAATAAAGGAAAGATAAACATCGGCAGTGGTGTACGGTTTCTTATCTAGTGTAAAATGCTTTCTCACATAAAAAAAAATATGCAGGCGCTATGAGGCAGCCATGAATTTGCAGGTTGTTTGAGCGTGGTGAATATTTTCTCATGCATTTATAGACAAAAGGGTGGTGGCGCTCCCTAAAATGGTGTTAGAACAACACTATAAAAATAAAAGCTCAGTGCGACAGCAGGTAGTGTTTAGTTTTTTTTTATTTAAAATTACGCCCACCTTTTTAATGTACGCGGTGGCCAAAACAGCGGGAAAAATAGCAACCACCTCCTTGAGCGTGTTGAAGATTTGCGGGGTCGCAGCGGAGCACCAGAGCAAGATGACCAGCGTGGCAGGCTTCTAGTTCTGAACAGCCCGTGCCGGGCGTGCGCCCCGAGCACGCGCTGTCCATCTTGATTTTCGTCTAGCGCACGCTGGTAACGCCGATCTCAGCGCCTGCGCTTTATAGCGTCGCCGGGCGCTATAAGCGCTTTCATAGAATGATGAACTACCCTCAGTTAAATGTGCCTCCTATTATTAGCATCTACATTGGTCATTACTTCACTGTACGGGCAGGAATCGTCATATAGATGTCCAAGGTGGGGCGGCAGCTTATTTTTGATTGGTTTGTTGCCACAGTTTTTCTATGGCAATTTTCATTCTCACTTTCTGCTCCGTACTGGCAGGATGCAGGTTATGAAGCCCTGATATTAACCAACCGAAGTCTGTATAAGTTTATCGTGCCTTATTCTTGTTTTAAATAAAATATTATAAAGCAAAATTTATATGATGTCCCGTCTCGTCCCCATCGCCTTGTTGCAGTGAACATCGAGCCCATATTGAACTTCGCCCGTAGTAATCAAACCACTGCGTCGAGACAATGTTTTGTTTTAGACTCGGTGTCCGACGATGTTACTCGCATCGACGTTTCCATGGAAACTGGGTGTGCCATGGATTTCTCTGTGCATCGTTGGAATAGGTAAACAGCGGTGATGTATTGCTCCGCCGCTGAATGTTGTTTGAAAACAATAGCGTTTGTCTTACGTATTTTCTGACCCTTCATCAATGCCCTCATTTATTCTTTGCGGAGCGTTTGCACTGATTACCCTTTAGCCTGACTCAACATGCGAGTGAAAGTGCACGCAGACCTCACCTTGAAAAAAGAACTGACCACACATAGTAGCCCATGTCTTCTGCTCGAAAACTTTATACTTTATGATCTTTTTTATTTCTTTTATAGTTCAAACTTCATTATGAGACTATTGTCGAAAGCAAATATAGAGATGAATGGAGGAAGAATACAGAGTATTTTTTTGCTCGCAAACAACACACATATCTAGGCGTTTGCTATAAGTAATGCTGTAGAGCGTAAGAAACTGGAATGTGGCACAATTTTAGATTCGAGCTTTTTTGTAAACGTCCAAAGAGTTATGCTTAAGAATTGGGTGCAGTAATAATGACGTCAATTTTTTTGCAAACCATGGGTCTTCGAATGACTCTAGTAGCTGAGGATTCCGCCTCATCAGATTTATTTTGAGCCTCAGACCCGCACAAAAAAATTCACTTTTCAAAATTAGATAAATGTTCGCTGAAGCTAAAACAAATAGTAACTCTTTAGTGAAGAAACTTGCTCGCGGTTGAAAGTGTTCAATTCTGCATGAACAGAATTCAGGGCATTATGTCAACGCTGATACACGAAATTTCTGTCACATCTGTTTTCTTTTTAATGTGGTGGTGTCGTATCCGTAAGACATGCGTTCGGGCTGGTTGGTGTTGCATCATATTAGTCAACAGTCAATTTGACGGAATACAAAACAAGTTTGTGTTCTGTCTGTTCTGTCAAGTTTTGTGTATCATCCGTGCGTCTAAGCGTTGTTGACCAATATGATGCGAAACCAAGTAGCCCGACAGCTTGTGGTATTCAAGTACTTCTACTCCAACGGGCTCTTTCTCGGTATCTACTGGAAGAACGGATTGTATAACTACTGGCGACGCATTCTACTGGCAGCGAAGTTTCTATGTGTGGCGGATACAGCTGTTAATACTACATAAGAACGAGAGAAGTAGTCCGGCCACATAATATTATGATTGGGCGGCACGCTACGTGAGGCGCAGACTACCTAATGCGCCAGATAATTACTACTCGTTGCACGACTGCGCTTTTCTTTTCAGAACCCAACAGATGTGCCCAGTGTCGGCAGCCCTAACGAGCGCCGCAGAGCGTGAAGTCTTGCGGTGTCACCACGTACTGCACCGAATGGGCCAAAGCGAGAAAAAAGACAATTTAAAAAGCACGTTTCGCAATGCCACAAAGAACAGCTTACACAGTGATTCACATCCATCGTGCACGTACCTGCAATAAAAAAAAAACAAGGCAGACTGTGCCCTTAATGTTCGGTACCTTGACTGCAAACTGCCCAAGGCACTGGCGCAGCAAAGTATAGCGTTGTTAATTGCAAAACATCGAAAGCTTGTCTTGTCGCAATAAAAAAAGTACACAAAAGAGTTTCATTGTTTTCCACATGCGTAAGAGAGCCACTGGCGCCTACAACAGTGGTATACAATAGTGCTCAAGATACGCAATAACTATTAAGGGGTAAAAAACACTTGTTACATATATATGCAACACTAATAAAGTCATGGCTTTCGTTTCGCCACAGACAAGATCAATAAAAATTTCTTGGTGCGATGATCATTTACTCTCTGATTAAAAATGACGATGTGGGATAGGGGTAGAAAGAGTTTAGTTCAGCTCACTTAAGCTAGGCCTTTTTTAGTCCTGTTGCAAAATTTAAGCCTCCATACTCGAAGGGTATGACTAGTGATGAGCACTAACTTGTTCGCGAAATAATCAACACGATGATAACACCAGGCATCACCCTACAGCTATAGTGTTAGGTTAGCGAAGGGTTGGAACGTGTGCTTCATGGTGTCATAAATGTGCGAACACGGACACGTGGTTGTTGTGGCGAGGTCGGATGTGAGGAGCGTCCTCTAGAGCACTCGTTCTCTGCTCGACCTGCCACATGTTTGTGACTCTGCTTGTGACCTCCCGCATAAACATCAGATCAGGTATCCCATCGGTTACTTTGTACGGCTAGTCAGCCCGAGGACGCAAGGCCAAACTCTGCTTTCCTGCGGAAAGAAAACGCGAAAACTTGTTTGCCATACGAATTCAAATATGCTAAAAAGCCCCAGGGGGCCAAAATTAATCCTTAGCCCACTCTTACGTCGTTCCTCATAGCCAATGGGCCGCTTTGCAACAATAAATCCCGCATACCATACCATACCTTACCGTACCGTACCGTACCGTAGCAGGCCAGGGCCATGTTACCACCGGCCGACCTCTCCACCTTTCCCTCATTAAATTCCTTTCTCTCTACCGTACCGTACCGTACCGTACCGTACCGTACCGCACCGAACCGTACCGTACCGTACCGTACCGTACCGTACCGTACCGTACCGTACCACATCGTACCACGCCACACTGCACCATACAGCAGCATATCATACTATGCCGCACCAGCAAAGTACGCCCGTGTGATGTGCAATGTCAGCGCACGTCGAAGAAGAGCGTGTGCTCGAAATATTTTCTGAGCCGTCCACTTAAGCCCCTATTCCTTCTTGCTTTCGCTTCCTTCCTAATACCTTCCCTAAGAGGGCGGTCCAGTTTTCCAACGAGAGCAAAGACGGTCCCTGCACATTATTCTAGACGAAACAAATTATTATTGTGAAGCCTTCTTTAGTGACCTTACAACGATTTAAAGACAACATGTATTCGTGTATCAAAGAGAAATCTAGTTATTTGTGTGTAGTAATGCTAGCTTTAAGGTGTTCTTTTTAACTGTGCTTAGCATAGACACTACTGGGGTATATATGCCTACCAGATAACACGATCCATAGGAATTACAAAATTTTGTTCTAATTTGGAACGCATATAAAAATACGCGCAATAAATGCACGCCGAGAAGCTTAGAAGATCGTGATTAATTTAACTGAAAGCAATAGAACCAAAATTCCGCCAGCATGAAAACATCAGGACAGGACAAGCATTTTGCTTTAAAAAGACAAGCATGCCACTAAGTTCTTGGTGCGGTGCGTCATAGACGGCATGTGCATTAGCTGCGCCCAGCAGAACAGCCGCGCTCGTTACACTCCACACTCCCCGCCGCCTAACGAGTTCTGTATTGTCAAAGGCAGCCTTCCTTCCGGCACGAAGTCACTCGCTTTCGTCTCGGGCTGTGCCAAGAACAGCCGGGCTAGAGCCGGACGTCCTCGCTGCGTAACATTCAGCGTGGTGCCAAAGCCATCGGCGCTAATTAGTGGCTGGCCGCCTTGTTTCTCCGCGCTACCACCTCAATGCGACAGGCTCTGTGCTTTCATTTCTTCTTACTACTGCTATCTGCAACCAGCGGAAGTTCTGGCGCAACTTCTTAACGCTCGCAACTGCCGCAGATTTGCCTGTTGGATTTGCTTTGGTATAGTATTGAGCCGCTTAAAGACCAGCCGTTGCTTCCTGCATAGAAGTTTCTGGGGTATGGCAAAAGGACCGTGCTCTAGACTAGTACTTATTGACCCAAGCTGCTTGTATACCTGCCGCCTCACTGTTACCGAGTTTCCTTTGGGCGGATCCAGAGCACGTGGTCTGGACTCGTTGCCGCACGTCCTAAATAGTGTGCTTGATGTATTTTCACTTATTTGCTTTTATCAAAGTTTCCCCTCTTTCCTTTTTTCGCCACAGTGGTTCACAAGCCAACGTGCCATTAGGCGTCCCTTTCACCCTCTTCACGTTTGCGCCTGCATATCAAAATTTGGTACGCGTTGGCAATGTGACGAAGTAAAAAAACTAGAGTTGACACTTGAGTTCCGCTCTAAGTGGTGAGGCGACAGCATTAATGGCTAATGCCCATTTAGTACGCAGAAATCGTCATACTCTAATTTACATTCATAGATCTTTGGGAGTCCTCAAACTACTACTGGCTCAGTGACGCAGCTTTTAAGCGATACACCGCTGGCGTACGATGGAAGGTGGGGCTACCTGTTAGGCTTATGCGACGGGGATTGCTCTTCCGGCCTAACCTGCTGTGACCAACCATTAAATTAACTGCCACTTACCACGGTGGCTAGTTGTCTCACAATACGGCGGGCAGCTTAGGATGGCGCCACAAGGTCACATGACCTAGGTGACCCACCTAGTTTGCTTCTCAGGGTATTTTTGTGCATTTTGCTCTCGCGGCCAGCGGCGGCAATGCTGGCGTTTCTGGAACTTGGAGCTCTTAGCGGTGTCGCGTTTGAAGGAAACTGTGGGACTGCCGGAGTCTTGATGCTGGTAGTATGTATTCACGTCCTCTTTATACATACGAAAACTACAATGCATCTCACAACTATGTTTAGGCGTGGTGGGAGATGCGTGCGCGAAACCATGGCGTTTGCAACTGCGTCTTTCCCATTCGCATGTTAGTCAATCACCTATCTTGAAGCCGTAGTCTCCCTTCACGTGTCGAAGTTTTGTGAGGTGGAGTAGAGCGTTCGTCTCTCGAAATTTATGGCGCCAAGTAGGGAGCCAGAGAAACGAAAGGACGGCATATTTGGCAGCTCTTAAAATTTACGATAATAGTCCTCAGTTTTTTTCCACGTTATCTTTATAGTCTTTGGAAAAATATAAAATTGTTTAATAACGCCATAAGGATGTTGCCGTATGTGCAAATGAAGCCGCTGTGATCCTGCTCGTCACGAAACCAGTGCGCCAGGCTTTGTTCTTTAGAAGAGGTTCTGTTCTGTCGGCGCTTCTGTTCTGTCTGGGCCTCACTTTAAAATGTTTTATATAGCTAACTTGGCGTTCCCGAGTTCCCACGTGACATTATGGACACTACATACAACAGAAGAAGGATCGACATCTGAACTAGTTGGTAATGCACCACGAAAAAGTTTAGCACACTCACGACGAATGACAAGGTAGACATGACAACACGGGCTACATACAATAGGCCAATGAAAAATTAGTTTGAATGACTGCTGAAAGATTCAGTCATTTATTGACCGGTGGATTAAATGGTACGCGACATAAGAACGCTGGACTCTGATGCACGCCGTAGAAAGAACCTATAAATAACTTCTGGACTTCTTTGCCTGTTCAATGTGCCTGACACCTCAGTATACGAATTATTATCCTCACACATTTAATGAAACGAACCGATGTTGTCCAAGGTCGAACTTTTGTCGCGGGGCTAAGCACAGGACGATCACTCATTGACCAACGATTATTGGTAATGTAAACCTGTATGAAAAATTAATAATATAGTGCGAACTTATTATTTACACCACCTGAAAATAGAGGAACAGAAAGAACGAGTGACAGAGGAGTATTTCACGCATAGCCAATATTTCGCGTCATACAAAATGGTAGTAGGAGTCCATTTGGGACAGGCTTATTGCAGGCTCATTTTGTAAACACACAAGCAAAAATAATATTTGCTTAAAATGCCACCTGACAGATTTGTATATCAGTGTGCCTAGCATAAGGCGGCCTTGTTGGCGTGATCTTCGGATAAGGTTGCTTTGTTCAGTTTTCGCTGCAGGTTCTCGCGGCTGTTATATGCAGTTTCACTTAACGGGGAAGCATGATAATTAGGTGTAATATTGCGCTTCTACGGAATAACTATGTATTCAGAACCGATCGATGGCATGCACGTGTGCTTCTTCGATCATCACGCGAATAATAAACCTATGGGCACTTTTTACGTGGAAAGATATGCATTGTGTGCTGCTAGAATATGGCCTAGAAGCACTGTCATTATGATCTTCAATACACTGCCAAGCACGTGTGTCACTGCTGCAGTGGATCAATACCTTTTATTTTGGTGAGTAATCTATACCCACAGAACGTTTCCCTCCTCACGTGTGGTCTGCCAGTCTGCTACTGCGCTTATCATCCCCGCAGTTTGACATGTGAGTGAAATATCTATGGTTTAGAAATGTTTATGTCCAAAGGGCTAGTATTTTTTTGATCGTAGCTATTTTAATACAAACTGAGGGGAGGAATATTTGTGAGCAAATTATTTTAAAGAGGTGGCCTGCAAAGCTAAATCATTGAGTCCTGTCTGATAAAAGCGTCGCAATGACAATTATTTGTATTTTACGCTTTGGGCTGTCTCGAATTACCATTCTCATTTTTTTCATTGTTATCACTGCTTATTCAAGACAGCAGTTTATCCTTCCTTTTTTCCTTAAATGGCAGCACACATGCAAACTCAAGGACCAAAGGAGGGTTGACTCTACTAATACCATACTAAAGTGTACTTTTCTTTGATGAATCATGCATATATGCACCGATAAAGGGACAAATAACAATGAAAAAATATCGCTATAAATCAGTATCACGCCGTAGCAACCAATGACATGATTATCTCCTGGAAATGTTGCACGCGTAGTCGAGAGTGCACAAAAACAATGACTAGATTATCCATGCTAGATTGTTTTTCTACGAGCTGTTATGGTAAGAGCAATACTTTGATTTGAGCTAGTTGGTTGCAGCATGGCATGTTTACGCAAAAGGCGTACTAGCGCTAAAAAACGGGAAGAAATACGTTCCAGCAATACTTTGATTTGAGACAGGCGCCAGTCCTGTCTTGTTGTGTGTTTTGTCTCCGTTTTTTAGCACCAGTACGCCTTTTGCGTAAACATGTTATGTTATGGTATGTTTTCTGTGATATTTTAAATATATATTTTGGCCGCCATTGCAGTGCATGAAAATCTTAACCCATTCGAATGGAAACGTAGTTGTTATCCACCGCTTGGCATTTAGTTTGTCTTTTGCGTCGTGTTCTCGCAAATGCACCGCCGATTACAAGTATTTCGAACCAGCAAACCGAGAATTGGTATTAGGCATTGAATTTTATATTTATGAGATGACAGGTGCAGAGCCTTATGTTGAGACCAGTTAACTCCTCAGGTTTTTTATCGCGGTAAGCTCAAACAAGTTTCAATGCTGTAGGTTTCCGTTAGATTGCGTTAAGTGCCAAATAAAGAATTTGCGTGGTCATATAACAATATATATTTTCTAAATTTGTACACCTTTTTTGTGAAGGCTTCTTTCAAGACTATGCGTTACAAAAGGCTATTATGAAGGTTTTAATATGGCTATGAGGTGCAACGCGTTTGTCTTTTTAGGAATTGACACTGATCTAAATGTTATTTGCAACTTTATGCTCACCAGGTCATTGCTGCGTCCTATATCTGCCGTTTTATTGCAGGCTTATACTGCCAGAATGACTTGAGACCTTAAAAGGTTGATTTCTCAGCTCTAAGTCTATACGCGCGTCGAATGTAGCTATGTAAGGCATGCATCACCTCAGAGTTGAAGCAATAGTGACGTCGTCGCTTGTAAAGGTGTGAGAAGAATAACGAAGTGTCATAGCGTCCCGTGTACTTAATGATTGGCGTCATGTCATTTATTTCCAGGGTGAAACTACATTTAAATTACCTCTGTCGTCGCAAGAAAGAAAGAGTGCTGGTAGATTTTCTGGAGCAAACCAGCAGGTGCTTCAGCGAGGGGCGTGGAACCGGCGATACCGAAATGGCGTTGCCGCTCACGCATTTACTGCTTTTCACGCAGGTATTCATCGCTGGTTATTCAAGTCACTGCTTTCATGCCGAGGAATTGTCTGCTGTGCATGATTCGTCTACGCTGGATACTGGTTCCTTCACCAAGCTTTCACCTGTGCTAACCACGGTCGACTTCAACGATTGTGTGTGCCTCGCAGCCGATTTTGGACATTGTGCGGTGCCAGTCAACCCACCATGGTTTTACAGCCCGTGCCACTACACTCTACAAAAGGCGGGAATCGTCACTTCATCGTTGGGGCGTGGAACCGGCGATACCGAAATGGCGTTGCCGCTCACGCATTTACTGCTTTTCACGCAGGTTAGTGACACATATTTCAATATATGTTTAGTGTATGCTTTGCCGCTTCCACCCCCTGTATTGTATGCATGCGTTTCTTCTCATTCTGTAGCACACAGACCCATGTTACGCAGAAGGTGTCGTTTTTCTTTATTTCGAAGAGCTGCGTTTTACCTTTTGCTTCTGGTTTTGTGCGGCGACATAGAAGTTAACCCAGGACCTAGCGATGCAATCCTGCAGCAGCTTTTGCAAGGCCAGACAGAAATTAAGGAAAAACTTGCAACTATCGAGAGTTATCAGGATGAAAACAAAACAGCTATGTCGGATCTGAATGCCCGTATGGCCAATTTAGAAGCAAAGATTGCAGGTCTTGAGGAAATGAGGGCCGCTGTCGAGGACTGTAGGGCGAGTAGTGAAAGACAGCGTTCCGAGTGGCAGACTCTGATGAAGAAAGTGGATGATCTTGAAAATCGATCTCGACGGTGCAATCTGCTCTTTTATGGAATTAAGGACGAGGATGAACGCGAGTCACAACCAATTTCTGAAAAACTTGTCCTAGATTTGTGTAGATCTACTCTGGGAATTGACCCCAGAATCGAAAGAGCCCATCGCCTCGGACGGTTCCGTTCAGAAGGAACTCGCCCAATAATTGTTAATTTTAGTTCATTCAAAGAGAAAGAGGCTGTCCTGTCAAATGCGAAGAAATTGAAAGGAAGTTCTACTAGCATTTCAGAGGACTTCTCTGAACCAGTACGAAACAAGAGGAAAATGCTATGGGACTACGCCAAACCTCGCAAGGGACCCAATGGCAAAGCACATCTGAAATACGATGTCCTTTACTTGAATAATGTCAAGTACATTTACGACGAATCTCAGGGGCAGGTAGTTCGAGCCTCTTGACAAGTTAAGCCGGATCACTCTGTTTTGTCGATTCTAGTACTAAACTGCAGAAGTATTAAGAATAAAGTGGACAAGCTACATGGTCTAATTGACATGGCGAGACCTTCCGTTGTGATCGGATGTGAATCATGGCTGGATGGGGATGTTAGCGATAGCGAAGTTTTTCCGAGTAACTATATCAGCTATCGAAAAGATCGAGACAGGCACGGAGGAGGCGTATTTATACTGGTGGACGTCTTAGTTAGTTCTCGTAAGATGGAAATTGATGTTGGGACATGTGAGGCAGTATGGGCTCAAATTAGACTTTTAAATGGTAAATTACTATCAGTTTGCTCGTTTTACAGGCCACCTGGAAATCAGCTTGAACCCATCAGCGACCTAACTGATATGATTGAAACTGTTAAAACTGACTGTTTAGTTGTTGGAGGTGACTTTAACATTCCTGAATTAGACTGGAGCTCAGGATGTCTTCCGTCTAGAGCCAATTCCGCAGTAGGCAAAGAATTGTTAAATCTGTGCAATTCATTCAGCTTATCCCAATTAGTGCTGCAGCCAACCCGTGGCAACAATGTTTTGGATTTATTATTCACTAACCAACCATCGGCAGCTTGTTCTACCCTTGTAGTGCCCGGTATCAGTGATCACAGTTGTGTTTTAGCGGAAATGAACTTTCAGTATGTTAAACTTGAAGACTGTGGCAATCGGCGCATTTACAGTTACCGAAAGGCAAATTTCCCCGAGATAGCCTGGGCACTTGAATCCTATGTCGATGTGTACGAAACATTGTCTGATTCACTCAGCGTTGATGAGCTGTGGCGCACACTGACAGCCAAACTTTTTGATTTGCGTGAGCAGCATGTGCCGTCATGGGTGATGACGAAACGTCGCAGCAAAAGCAAGCCATGGTTCACAAAAGCGCTGCGCAGAGTTGTTGAAAAGAGGCAACAACTATATGCGCGCTTCAAAAGAAATCCGTCGGAAGATAACATGGATCAGTTAAAAAAGATTACAAAGGATATGAATGCTTCGGTCAAAGAGGCTAAATTTACCTACTTTCAGTCTTTCGACATGCGTATCCAGGATCGCCCTAAAGAATTTTGGCAGTACATAAAAAAAAACAGAAAGGATGAATTGTCTATCCCGCCACTCGATCACAACGGAAGTATCGTTCATGATAATCTAGAGAAAGCCAAGTGCTTTAACACGTTTTTCAGCTCAGTTTTTTCTGCTGAGGACAGCAATAGCCCTGCCGATTTTCGCCTTGCCTTGAACTGTACGGAACCCATGGAGAACATTGAATTTGATCAGCGAGGAATTGTGTCGCTCTTAGAACGCTTAAAAGGTAACAGTGCCACCGGTCCGGACGGCTTACCCACGATCCTGCTCTCTTCTTGCGCTTTTGCGTTGTCAAGGTACCTTCAAATTCTTTTCACAAAGTCATTACAGGAAGGCTCCTTGCCTGATGAATGGAGGCTTGCTAATGTTGTACCTATACATAAATCGGGACCTAGGAATGTTGTTTCAAATTATCGACCAGTGTCCTTGACCAGTGTATTATGCAAAGTTTTAGAGCATGTGTTTTATACTAGTATTATGAATCATCTTAGTATACATTCATTATTAAATACTAATCAACATGGCTTTCGCAGTGGTTACTCGTGTGTCACCCAGCTTACCGAATTTGTATATGACCTGTCAAGTGCTTTAGATAAGGGATATTCTGTTGACTGTATTTTTCTAGATTTTAAGAAGGCCTTTGACGTTGTATCACATTCCTTATTAATACAAAAATTATACTGGTACAACATAAATGAGAACGTTATTAGGTGGATAAAGGAATATTTGAGCGTTAGGCGTCAATGTGTTGTTGTCAACGGGAAACAATCGCATGAGGTGGCTGTAACATCAGGGGTGCCTCAGGGATCCGTCTTGGGCCCATTACTGTTCATAATTTACATGAATGACATCTTTTCAGGTATTTCTTTGTACATGCGTCTTTTTGCGGACGATTGTGTATTGTATAGAATTATTAACGATCAAAGTGACTGCGATGCATTACAACAGGATTTGTGTAAAGTGGCCCAGTGGTGTGAGAACTGGAGAATGCATATTAACTTACAAAAATCTGTACATATGTGCTTCACTAAAAAGAAGGTTCCCCATATTTTCACTTATAACATAAATAATAGCAGACTGCTTTCAGTGTTGGAATTTAAATATCTTGGTGTATATTTAACAAGTTCAATGTCTTGGCATCGTCACGTGCATTTCGTTACTGCCAAAGCCTGTCGTGTTTTAGGTTTCCTGCGACGTAACGCTAAACTTTTCCCTTTAAAGACTAAAGAACTGCTGTATAATACAAACGTTAGAAGCATACTTCAGTATGCTTGCACAGTCTGGGATCCGAAAACCTTGCTTGACGTTCAAAAGCTAGAAAGAGTTCAGAATTTGGCCGTTCGTTTTGTTTTCAATAACTATGGGCGATATTTTAGTGTAACGAGCGCGAAAAAATCTTTGGGTTGGGACTCACTTCAAAAACGTAGGAAAGTACTGCGTTTAAAATTATTTCATAATATATTTCATTCTAGAACTGGAATAGACAGAACCAAATATATAGCCAACCCTGATTACGTGTCTTTACGTAGAGATCATTCACTTAAAGTTAAAGAATACAGGTGCCGGACTGACCTTTTTAAAATGTCTTTTTCCCCAAAACGGTTTCGGAATGGAACAAGCTGCCTGAGGAAGTAGTGTCCATATTATCAAATGATTCATTTTCTTCCATGCTGTGACATTTTTTTGTGTATAATAATTCCGTGTTCTTTCTATCTCATTGTTATATTTTTTTTGTAACCACCTGCACGCGGTGGCATTTGTGTATTTTTTCTTCTACCCCCCCCCCCACTGTACTGCCAGCCAATGGCGCTGTGGGTATGATGATAAATAAATAAATAGAAAGGAAGCAATGAATATATCTCATCGCCATATTCCATCTGGGGCGACAAAATTGAGCGCAAAACAAAGTCGCTTCAGCTAAGGTGAGAGAAAGTCAGCTAGATCCCAATACACGTGTGTGCTTCGTGGATCTGACCGTATGAGAGAAAAGGTGTTTTAACTGATTGTTCAGAAAAACTTGAAAATGTGCCTGAAATATTGGATATGAACGCACAGATAAGCAATCCACCGAATGACAATGGGATATAAAAATGACAGAAAAATTAGTGCTGTCTGTCTGTCGAATATTTTTAAGCTACTTTTTTTCAGACTTGCTATCCTAGGTTGTTGGAATATAAAGCGCGAAACAGATCTAAAAGTGCCAGATAGGAACGGTTTGCTTCGAGTTTGGTAATGACGCGTTGAGGTGTTACTCGAGACATGCGATGATGCTAACTTGGTTTTCAAGAACTATACGCGTTATTTTCTGATATTATTACTTGTTCATTAAAACAATCGAGGTAGATAAATTTAATACAAAATGTTTTCCAAGAGCATTTAGGTACGCACGTGTACTACTGCAAAGCACTTTTTTTTCTTCGGTTTTGATTGATGATTTCCCCTTTAGCTGCCTGCCTTTCGCAAAGGCTCACGCAAATCATATTCGGCAGTCTCACAGTCCTTTTGTAAACTGTGCCATATATTAGGTTTTATCTTTTTGCGAGGCTTCATCGCATTCAAACTTTGCCCCACAAAATGTTTCGTTATAAATTTCACTTCCAACGGAGCCCAAGCATAATTTTTCTTCTAATTTTAAGATACTAAAAAAATATCCGTTTGGCGCTGATATTGCTTCTGCCATCTAAACCAGCCTGATATTATTTAACGCCTCTGTCTACTCCACCCGTGTTGTAGTTCAGTTTAAAACCTACGATGTTTTTGCGCACGTCAGGGTGTCGACCCCTGTTTCATAAGTAAACCCATTGACCCAGCATCGCGATACTTACGGTTATCAGTGAGGGCAGTTCTCATTGTACGAACACTATCCGGGCTCCTGTTCATTCGTTTGGCGTCACTACTATCTGATTCTCAAAGATGACTATTATGAATAACTCACTTCGTACTCTACCTAGATGCTCTTTCTCTTTCGGGATCATTAAGGAACGCATGCAGAGTTCTTTACGATGGTAGATAGGAAAAAGGATCCAAAAAGCGTGGGCCCTCAAATAATGGCTAATAAAAAAAAAATAACAGGCACAGCAACAATGCTGACAAGCAGGATTAGTTTTCTGCGGAATATACGCCTTTTTGCTAGTCCTAGCACATGCGTGTGGTGGACTGGTTTCTGGAAATTAATGCTGGAATTAAGAAGAAGGTGCCGCGCTTGAGAGATAACAACGTGCTTCGTGGAGTGCGTTCCACCTCTGTGTATTTGGTAGCGCAGATGATCACAATTTGCTTTCTCTTGTTCTCAGATAATATAGAAATTCATTCTGACAGGAGTTCGGATCTTTGTGTTTTAAAGCATAGACAACTCGAAATGCAACAAACAGGATGCTCGGCGTAATTTGACGTTTGTTCAGGAAAATTTAGTCACTGACCTAAATTAGCAAACGTCTAGGCCTTTCTCGACAGTGATAGCCAAAAGGCAAGCACACGGCATGGCTGCAGCCAAACTTTCCCATCTCAAACTTTGCCGGAATTACACGTCGCATTCTGGCGAAAAAAAAAATCACGCGCATGTGCAACGAGGAATGCATTTCCCGCGGCATGACACCGGCCTAAGAGGCACTATCTCGCCGTGCGGAAGTTTTGAGACTCCCTGTCACTTCTACATGACGGTGCACCTGTCCGCTGCTCACAAATTTTCTTGGCTCTTTTTCTCCCAAGCACGGCTGCGGCATCAGCCTTAACTCTAAAGTGGAACGCAAGGAATTATTCAGCGTTAGTGCGATGCTGGCATCCAAGCGCGGTACGACAGCTGCTTTGAATTCTGACGCGAGGATGAGGTGCCAGATATAAGCGGTGCAGCGCTTCAGCACTTCTTAGTTCGCCTAGTCTAAATTATTGCAGCGTGGCCTTCTGAAGATTTCTGCTGTGATGGATTATGACATATTTTTCTCGTTAACTCTGTGTGGTTGCTTACTTTAACATTTGCGGTTGCGGTAACCGTGGTTTTTTCCGAGGCTGTACACAGTGCCTATACAGATAAAGACCACGATAATTAGACCCACTCCATCGGTTTTTATATTTATACCAGACTCAAGCCATCGTAATTTTTCGTAAAAACTTCATTCCCCTCATAGCAGCGCTTAACATTATAGCTTATGCAAGAACCTTGGAGGTTAGGAACACATCCGTGTTCTTGGGTAAACTTTAAAGATAGATAGGCGCCCTCTTTACGCACTTCTGTTCTCATGCAATGGTCGTGCTCAATCTGATTGAAACATCGCACAAACGAAATGTACTGCTGTTGTCAAAAGTAACTGAGCAGCAGATTTTTGCTTCTCAACCGCATAACGGAGCCTTTAACGCATCTATAAAGACCGATAGGGGTCAGTATGTGAGGACAAGGGTTCGCCTTACATTACACAGATTCAGAGATCAAGGGCTGCTATAAGGTGCTAAGATACGAGGCTAAGAAACAAACCATAGTTGCCTGGTTACTTATGGCAAAAAGTGCACCTGGCGCATTCTAAGATTCAAATATTATGCTGTTTTTCAGCAAAAGTTGCAATAAGTTATAATTTAAATACGTGTATTCTTGTCCTCCACTCTTGAATACCGCAGTACGGACTCTCTGTGCGTATCCTCTGCTCTCACAAAGTAACAGGACATACAAATGCATTCAATAATTTGCCCCTCTTTTACATGCCTCTTGATTCTTCCTGTCGTTACTTTCATTTCACTCCCCAGGCGTTGTGTAGGAAAACGCGCAATGCCACTTTAACCTGCTTGCCTTCTAGTTATTACCTCTCTATCTTCCTTTTCGGTCATTGTGGTGCGAGCACTAATAAGAATACTATTTACATCACAACAACTAGCGGATCGAAATGAAAAGGTAGAGTTCAGCACATACCACTTGAGCATTTCATAACAGCGCTACATATATTCCGTCCTGTAACGTCATGTTCATCGGCGAAAACATAACTGCAGATGAGAATTGTTTGAAAAAAGGTTACTGCTATTTTAAAGCGCAGCTTTCGGAAATTTCCTCATGCCGTTTGTAGGCACAGCCGAATTAATGTAGTCGCGAAAATGAAGAGTCATTGGGCACTTCTCCGCGTTGCCTTCAGGTAATATCAGCACGGGAGTTCTTTATGAAGGCCTGTGCGGCGCTGGTGGATCTATACGACCAGAGGTTTAAAGAATACCAAAACACACACTTTCAGTGCCGTCTTCATAAGCAAAGACAGTTACTTTGTCTTCGACTAGTTAACACTATTTCCTCGGCAAATGCCTCGTCCCGGGGTGTGCTAGGCTGGTTATATGATGTGGACATAACAGGGCTTCAGACGTGTCCCTTGCAATATTTCGGAAGGCGTTGTAGCGGACAGATTTTGGTAGAAGCTTTTTTATATCATATGTTACGTGGGTCACCGTGCATTAAACACGGTAAGGATCTATGTAGAAAGACCGAAGTTGTTGGCACAAGCCCACACGGCGGGTCGAGAACGACAGCAAAATGAAGGATCCTGGATAACGCTGGAAATCGCAGTGTTGACTGTCGTAGCGGCGTTTCTGAGATTACTGGAAGGCAGACACCCTATGACGAGCAAGCTGACAGCGTTGTGTTGGGGGATTACATCACGAGTATAAATAGTGATAGAGTCGGTTTCAGGCTGTAAGGCGTCGAAGGGCGTTAACGGGTTTTATCCAAAGAGAATATTCGAGGAAGAGTACCCTGTAGCATCACTGTGAGCAGAGTTACATGTGAAGCTCGCAAATGGCAGGTTAACATCCCAGTCCTGTCATTATCAGATACAAACATGAAGAGCACGTCTATGAGTGTGAGACGAAGGGGTTACGTAGAGCCGTTAATGTGAAGGTGAGACGCCGTGACAGATCTGAGCTGAAAAATGCCCGACCAAAGGAATTCGGCAACGACTCCGGAGAGGAAGTGACGGCCACGGTCGGTGAGCAGTCGACGCGGCGCGGCGTGAGAGAGTACGACGTCGCGCTTTAAAAAGCAAGGTATAAACGACAGTGGAAATGGAAACGTCATGTCCTGGTCAGATAAAAATAAAGTGATCGACCTTTGGGAAGAGCTAACTGGGGGTTCATGAAATAATCGCCGCATAACGACGAAGGACAAAAACTTAGCAAAAGAGAAGAATAACATCACTTTTCTAAGTGTTTAACACTCGTTGACACACCTGGTACATTACACAGTCAGACAAAAGCTTTGGTAGATGTGGTTGGTGGTCACATGATTCTATGAGGTGAATTTTCGATGGTACGCAACATATTTTTATTCGATCTCAGAAACCGGAAAGCAACCTCCGGGAAATCTCGCCTTCCGGAGACCGGAAAGGCAGATTTGACGGGATAGCTAAAACTTTTGGCGATTAAAGAGTTAATAGGCATCGCGTATGGACACAATCATAATTTGTAGGCCCACAAATGCAGTCAGTTGCAATGAATGGGGTGGCTATGATAAAGGAAAACTTTCGGTAGAGTTATGGTGTTATTCGGCTGAGAGGAACACTTAATAGATTTCGCGAATGGAGTACGTCTCAGATTAGCACCAAAAAGCGCTATTTCTGTTTTTGTTTTCTTTTTAATTCTCCCTGGGATTTACTGCACCTGCCTTTCTTTCTGAAGCTTCAAGAACAATTGCGCGCAATATACGTGGAGTCCATTATGACAAGGCCAATAGCTGCATGTCTAGCGTTAAACGTTCTCAGCAAAGCGCTAGGAACGGTGTTTAGTATCAAGTAAATGTTATAACAGGGGCGGCCAAATGAGTATTTCCCCGGTAAATGCGCGCGGACTGCTCTCGGCAATTCGTATTTGCGATGATGTCCTTCTGAGCCGCGTCCAGTAGAAGGAAGCAGTAAGAAAGTTCTTGTGTGAAACGTGTGGCCCTATGACGAGGCGTGAATGCAATTACGGGGCCGCAATGACGGCGTGTCCGCACCGTCAGCAGTACCTTGCCAGAAGAGAACTTCACAAGCGGAGTTTTTCTTCTGAGCCCTCTCTTTTGGACTGGTCATTAACCCTTCTCCGCTGGATGCACTTTCCATCCACGGGTTCTGGTCGTCCGGGTAGTACCAACCTCATTTGCCTCATGCCACATCCTCTCCGGATCCTACTGCACCGTTAGTGCCATCGGAATGAGCAAAAGACACGGACTGGAAGTTTTGTTTGAGCGTGACCGTCATAAGTGCTCATTTTTTATCCTTTTCTTTGCAAATATGAATGAATCAAATTCATGGTTTGATGCCAACGGTCATCACTCGGTAGTATGAAAAAATAACTGTTATTTCACTTTGGGCTGTGGGCTGATAATTTGCGTTGTCAAAAGCAAGCCAAATGCAAGGCTAGAAGCAACAATTGTTGCCATTTTTGGGACTCCAAAGCAGCCTTTCAGGATGGCGGGTCTTTTGAGACTAAGCTTCGCTTGTTGCAGTTTTTCAAGCAGCGGATGAAGATTACAACAACATAAGAAAAGACACTGGAGACAAGATACTTATGCGCCCGGATTCTGAGGTTCTAGAACTTATTTAATCTTCAAGAAAACTTTGCGCAGAATAACACAAGACGGAAGGGAGAAACACGTACACACACACGAGCGCTCGTGTGTGTGTACGTGTTTCTGCCTTCCGTCTTGTGTTATTCTGAGCAAAGTTTTCTTGAATATGTCGCTACACCAACTGGCCCAACATTCTGCTCTATTATTTAATCTTCTTTAGTCCAAATTTATATGCCATCAACGCTACTATATCCAGCGAGGAAAGCGTAATGAATGAATGGAAAATCATTTGGCTCCAAAAACTATCCATCAAAAGAGCCTTTTGATGTAATTGTCGAGCTGGTAGCGACCAGTCAACACAAGCCTAAGGCTTGTCACTAAACTTTTTTCTGTTAAATGTAGCAACATTTTATCTGTGTATATAGATAAATATGCTCACATGAACCAACCATTGCTTTTATGGGAGATCGCGTCAATTCTTTCTTTATTTCTGTGTTACTTATTACCACGCGTGGTACAGATTTCAGACTTGTTACCCAGGTTTCATAACACATTTAATTTTGGGTTGGTTCTTATATCTGTTCAAATTACGACAAATAAGTTCCTCAATATGCCTTGTGAGGTTTCTCTGTTAAAAAAATGTCAAATCTGCGGTTTCTTGGGAATGATCTAGGCCCGCGTTTACGCACTAATTGTTAAATCAGTAAAATAATTCGGGCTTCTTTTTCTTCCGTACTTCTAATATCATTATCGTCATCAGCAGCCTTACTACATGCATGGCAGGACTAAAACCTCTCCTATATTCCTTCAGTAAATCTTGTGTTGTACCGCCTGCGGCGACTTTGCCTCAAATGTTTTCCAATTCCGTCCGTGCTACGCTTGCCATTTCTTGGAATACACTGGGTCACCTTAAGGGACCATCTGTAATCTTACCTTCGCATTCTGTGGCCTTACCAAGCCAATTTCTTCTTGATTTCGACTAGGGTGATATTAACAAAAGCTTGTTCCTTGGCTAAATCTGCTCTCTTCCGGTCGTCTATCCGGGACACGGTGATTGCAGCTGGCAAAGAACAGGGTTAATTGGTGAGACATGAAAGAGGCCTTTGCTTTGCAGTGGGCGTAGCCAGGCTGATGATGATGATGAGCTGATCGATCTGGGTTTTTCAAGTCTTTCAAATTTTCCTTCTTATTAAACGAGATGATTTTTTCTTTCTTTCAAGGTTCAGTTAGTACTGCTGTCGCGAGGCACTTTGTATATAGGGCGGCAAGCTGGAATACAACAGCGTTAGGAAGGATTATGAAGGCGCATACTTCCTGGCGACGGCGTTTGTGTAAAGCCGCCACCTGCTGGGTAGTGAAAGGTGACTGGGGGTGATATAATGCCATACCATTAGGAGATCACGAAAGCGAAAATTGTCCGGTGGTGTTGGCGTCTGGGTGAAGCTTACACTTCCTGGGTGGTCGTTAGGGAAGTTGCCTCTCTCCACCTGTCACCTGTCAATCGCCCCCTCTCTTTCTACCCCTCTGTTCCCCCGCTCTCCATTTGTACGGGAGAACAGGGGTACGGCGGACGCAGAATGACTCATAAAAAACGAAAATCATTACGAAAATGACTGCGTGCAAAATGCACAGCCTCCTGAAAAACAATGTGTTTACAAATCACGCCCGCGAGAAGCTATTCTCCCATTGGTTGGGAACAGCAACTTGGGTATCACAAGCCTAACCGGCGGCTTGGTTTGAAACAGCTATGCTCCAGTGCAGTGGCGCTTTACTTCATTGCAGCGCCACTGCACCGGTACTGCTGTGGGGACTTACAGCCATCTAACAATGTGACGCATTGTGCGCAGTTGCTTAGTCAGAATTGTAAAAATTATCACAATTGCAGTAGACTGCGGAGTGAAAAGCAGTAGACTCAGCATTAGAGTAGAATCACAATTAGAAAAGGATCAGAATTGTAAAAATTGGCGACTCCAAGAAAAATGCTATCGTATTACCATAGCAATAATACAGTTGATCGCCGCCAATTTTTTTTATCACAATGTTTCCGCACTTTTAAACAATTTTGCGGTCACCTGATCCTCACCATCCGCTTACCGTTTTTGGGTAGCATGTTAGGCTTTCTTTATTTCCCCTTTCATTACCGACATGGTGTGCGATTCGTCCACACCAGTGGCTACATAATCAGCATGCGGACTACACCGAATAAAGTAAAGATACGCGAAGAAGTGTTCGGTTATTTGAAGTGTGCCATCCGCATTGGTAATGAATCAAGTGCGTACACATGATTGTTGCAGTTACTAATTTCCTCTTGACCGCATTTAGGCTACCTCCATTCTTTAGAGGTTCCTCATTCCTCTTGATAATATATTCCATGTGTCCTTTACCTTAAGCGTTTTCATGACCTTTGAAAGTTGTACCAGCTCCATCTTTCTTTCGTCGCCTGAGAGAGCTTGCCAGTATCCTAGCTACCCTACCCGCTGCTTTTGTTGCGCACACTGCTAATGATATCTGTGATATCATCATTCATCTGGCAGCTGCGGGGGCTAACGGATTATCGCTCGCGGCGGTTGATCCGTAATACGAGGATTCCACTCCTGCCGAGGTGGTTCCTTTTCGATAAAGGTTAAGTGCTAGATAGAGGCCCGTGTACAGCGAGACCCTGACTTCCTCGAGGATTTGATTGTTAGCGTAAAAAATTGTATTGCATTCTACAGTATGGTGTGATTTGTTTCGGTATTTTACAGTGTGGTGTTAGCGCTTTAACGCTCTAAAAGCCTGTTTTGGTCTCACGAACGCAGTGGTGCGAAGCTCCAGATTTATTTCCCCCATGTAACCTTTCTAAACTCGCAGCAGTTCACCGAACACACGGGTGTTTTTGCATTCCGTTCATGCTACGCCACCCGCGATCGGGCTCTACCAAATGACCTCGTGCTAAACAGGATGTGTTATTTTTGAAAGTTTTCTAATCTGTATGTCGTAAAGTTGAACTACCCCGAACAGACCAGGGGCTTAAGCGAAAATATTGGTCATCAAAAAGCAGCGCTCGTTTACCTTACCACTAGATGGCCCTAATGAAACTACGAGTTTTCCGACTCTTCGTCTTAGTCCGTAAACAGCTTAAGCACCCGGAAGACAGCCTCGACTTTATCCAGCTTTTTCAGTTTCTTTTATTTTGAGGATTTTTATAACGATTCTGCAGAGTAATTCAGTCATGTTCGTACAGTGAGTCGGCCATGTCACAGCAGTTGTAGAGGCCATCTGTGAAGTTTGTTTAACAGAAACACTCAATGGAACCTCGTTCACCGAATACATTTACGGATGTCAAAGTTTGAACAATCGTCGAAGAGACATAATTGATTCCACGTGCCGAAAACGCAGCCCACAAGACCCATAATGGGAGCCTTGCCAGAATTGGCTTTTTTTGTCGATAACCATGTCAGCAGCCCAAGATGCCCGGAGTGTTCTAGTAACGGAAGCCCTCGGAGCCATTAGTAGCAACCCTTGTTCGTCCACGATTCAGGCATGTATTCTTTAGCGGTCAAAATAGCCGTGCGCCCAAGAACTGCATTAACACGGCACGCATTCGTTATTCGCCGTGCTATTCGCGTTCCGTTTCGCTGGAAATGATGAATGCTTTCTTCATTAGTACTAAACATTGAATAGCGCGCATTTCCGCTGTATTGCACGCGAGCGCGTGTACGGACGCAGGGAAGATAAGCAAAGATAAGATAAGATAAGTAATGTAAACGTATTCAAATAGAGACATCGATTGCGCAAAAGTGAAAATTATGTCCCCTTTCCTCCTTTGTGGTCTTTTCTCCCTATTGCACTTTTTGCGTAAATTATGTCAAGATACAGCTAACTAGCTCGAACGAGTCTTACTTTATTGAAGACACACGACATGTGGTTGTTCTTTAATTAAAACGTAGAGAGGCTGAACAGCAACGTAAAATGTCTTGCACGCACTCCTGCGAATAATATAATATATTCATATTTATTGTAGAAGAAGAAAGAAAGTGTTTATTTAGCATGAAGCATGAAATACAAACATACAACTTCAGGGACCTAACAAAATATGTTTAGGGGTCCCGACCACTATAAGCTAATACATATGACGTAGGCGACAGCAACAAATAACGCAACTATACGTATAGTAATAAGCATATTACAGCAGTAGGCACTGGTTACTAGTGAAAACATCAAATAAACATGTTATTTTAAGACAAAAAACACAAACCAAAGCACTAAAGAATGTAGACTAGGTTGAAATTAGTAGAAAGCGTTTTAATTGTTTTTGAAAGGCATGAAGTGTAGGTGAAATTTCAACATTATAATAA
Source organism: Amblyomma mixtum (assembly GCF_055824585.1). NCBI lineage: Eukaryota > Metazoa > Arthropoda > Arachnida > Ixodida > Ixodidae > Amblyomma > Amblyomma mixtum. The sequence continues at coordinate 250,922,148 of NC_143012.1, forward strand.
GGACTATTCCACAAATGAGGACCCGTAAATTGGAACGTTTGTCGACCATAATTGGTGTGTATTGTAGGAAGCAAGAGGCGATGTCTTGTAGTAGACGTGTTGGTGCGTAGTGAGTGATGAAGACACAGTATAGTTAAATTGAGTGTGTTGTGAATTATCTGATAAATGAAGAAAGCGGTATTATAAGTAACTAGGTCGTATACATTTAGGATACACAGAACGGCAAATAATTCATACGGATGAGCATGCTGAATGTTTCGCGCGACAATTCGAAGAGCTCCTTTTTGAAAAGCATATAATGGGGCCATTTGAGATGAATATGTGCACCCCCAAACAGATATACAGTAATTAATATGTGAATGGACAAAGGCGTAATAAAGGTTAACAAGTACATCAACGGGGAAGAAATTTCGGCATTTGGAAAGTGCATGGGGGCCGTATGAGGCTTTTTTAATCACTGAACGACATGTAAATAAAACTTGAGATAATTATTTATCACAATACCCAAAAAGTTTGTGCTGGTAGCATGCTGAATAGGCTGGTTATTGTAAATTACATCTGTATGCTGAGAAAGAATTGTTCTGCCAGAGTGAAAAAGGATAAAAACGGTTTTACTAGGATTAAGGTTGATTGCATTCGCCATGCACCGTTTATGAACATTGTGTAATTGTTTATTTACTTTTCTGAGCACTGTAATAGATGCTTGGAGTGTGGTGAAAAAGCCAGCAGAACGCTGAACGTTTAGATCAATTCGAACACAATGAGAAATGAATCAAATGAACGCTCTTTAAAGCAGCCGTGCAAATCAAATAAAATAACGTTGCATCTTACACTTCACGCTTTCCGACAGCTATAGTGGACAGATCTACAGTAAACCGTCTAGTTGAACACTTCTTGACACCTTCCCAGAGCTGCACGTTTTGATTGAACACTGTGGGATCTATGTGGGTCTGAAGCAGTTCGGGGTGCACCGAAAAGTCTTAATATAACGCGATACTTCCAACTTAAAATACCTACTCTTCCCTACACAAGAACTTAATGAAGTGCATTGAGAAAAAATCTATCTGCGTGCAACAATATCATTGGATAAAATTAATTAATACTAAGGGTAGTAAGCGTTCACGAAAACGTTGCTGAAGATTGCATATCTGTTCTTGCTGACAGTAACGGAGGGCTACAGGTTTTTCCACTTCGTTTTGGAAAAGGATATGTATGTACAGCTGTGCAGTGTGCGTCGGGAGTTTTACAAGAGAAGAAGCAAGCAACGAAAGCGCTAGAACCCGAAAAAGCACATGCAATATATAAAACAAGCCATGTTTCACTTATGGTGTCTTGATTACATGCGTGAAATCTGTGCACAAAAATAGAATTTCGAAGCACTACGTGCGCAATATGGAAGTTCGGAATTCCTGTGGGAGACAACAAAGCGGAATGGTTAAGGGAAGAACTTGAAATTAAAGGGGATTTACTGAGAGTAGCACTTGGTCTCCATACTAGAACTGTGAGTTGAAAGTTTCTCCTTGATTGCTGTTATGAGTTCTCTCAGTGCGCATTATCCACAATACTGTGTTGCTGCGAAGAAAGGGTGACTGAGAACAGTGCACAGGAAGTAGATAAAAACATGCGTAAAAAATTAACGTTTACATAGCATTCTTAGGCCACATGCGAATCACGTGCATTTACACTTTCGTTTTCTTTTCGGTTTCCGTTCGACTCTAGGTTCAATGGGGCAATGCGGTAACAATGCGTTCTGGATGCATTGCGGCCGAATGCGTTGATGAAGACAACGACTTCCAAAGCACAGCGCTAGATTGACAGTTAAATACGCGGGATGTTCTCCCGCGGCGATGTCGTAAAATGCAGTCGCCAGTGAGCTGATCGGTTCGTGCCACCACATGTACATAACACAGTGGCGGCTACAGAGTTTTGGCATAAAGGGTTTTTGCATAGTTGGAAATGCCTTCTCGGAGGCTGCCCACAGCCTGGTGGGCAGGTTGCAACCTGAGGCTTTCGGTCAAACAAACATCGTCGAAATCTGGGATGATGGTTTTAGTGCTCGCGCACTAAAACAAAAAACTATGAGTTAGGTCTTCTGAAAAGTAATGATGCAGCTTCCTAGAAGTAGAAGAGGTGTTGCAATAACGTGTATCTGGGGAAGTAGTGACCGCAGATCCGGACCGACCGTGGTAGTGAGACAGGAAGAGGAATAAAAATAAGATAGAATCCATGGGCATCGACTCGCAGGTCAAGCAGAGACGCCTACCAATATTAGGGTTCTGCGGACGCGCGCCGAGCGTTCAGCAGGTGCGCATCGGCTCTGCCGATTCTCGGCTGGAGCCCCGAATTTTTTCCACCCCGGGCCAACAAGACCTGCACCACCGTGCTCCGGAAGTCACAGGGGATCGGCGGATATCTTTTTTTCCGAGGTGAGATCTCCTTTTACAAATCCTGGCAAAGCGAAGTTTCGACCGCGCTGGACGGCGCCGCTAGGCCTGATAGCGGCGCCAACGCCCGGCTCTGCGATAATATGGCCTTCCAACAAGCCACCAGCCAGGGATATGACCCGGAGGCGATGGCGTGGACCACCGTTCATCCCCAGAACCTGGGTGAGATAACAGCAGCAAGCTTCAAGAGCGCCACGCTCGCTGCCGCGGTAGCTCACCAAGCGCAGGGCCGTGCCCTAAAAGCGGCGTCCGTCGACGCGGCCTCCCCTGCCGCTCCCGCCGCCGGCGCCAGCTCCGACAACTCCGCTCAACGCACAGCGGGCCGGCCTCTTACGACCTGGAGGCCGCAGCCATTACCAAAACCGACACCCGAAGACTTCGTGGTAGTCCTCAAGCCGCGAACTCGAGTATCATTGCAACAGGTATTCGAGGAGAACGAATACGGGCGGGCGTTCATAGCCTACCTCGGACCGGACTGCTCGCAATTTTTCACATTTCTTCCGGTACGCGACCAAAATTTAATTCTAATTTACACTTCAAAAGCTGAAATTGCAGATAAAATCATCGGGGACTTCGAGATAAATCTGCAAAATAAGAAAGTCCAACTTACAGGCCACCTAAGGCAAGACGGTGGTAACGTCTGTTACGGCGTGGTAACAGTACGAAATACAGACGCAGCGGAATCCCTCCGCTCAAGTCTCGAGTGGCGCCATGGAGAGATTCTGGAGATACGCAAATTCGGCACGTCAAACAAGGCGCGAATAACATTTTCCGGAAAGCTGAAGCCGCGCTACGTACATTACGAGTGCATGCTCATCCAAGTCCGTGAATACCAGCGCACCATCCCGGCCTGCGGTCACTGCGGTGTTGTCGGTCACCGTATGGACGCCTGCCGCGGCCCAAGACCGGACAAATGTGGTGTGTGTGGCCAAGAAGCCGAGCTCGTTGAGGGGGTGCGGGTGTCTCACGAGTGCGTTCCAAAATGCTCTCTGTGCGGCGGAGCCCATACCACGGGGGCCCGCGGGTGCGTCGCAAAGTATCGAACCCCCCAGCCCCTGCGCCCGGAGCAGGGACCGACGCACAAGAAGGGCCACCGTAAACGTCGGAAACGGCGGCCCCGCCAAGCCAAGGACAAGGGAGCCAACCAGCCCCCGAGCAAGCCAGGCGGTCCGTCTACCGGCAAGCCAGGCGGTACATCTACCGGCAAGCCAGGCGGTCCATCTACCGGCAAGCCAGGCGGTCCATCTCTCGGAAAGCCAGGCGGTCCATCTACCGACAAGCCGGAGTTGCCTAAGGCAGTACCACCACCACCCCAAGCCGACGTGGAGAAACGAACGAGTACCCCCCCACCAGGTTCTTCGCGGACATGGGCGCAAGCCGTCATCCAGGGATCCCAGGTGAGCAGCAAGGGCAGGGCAGCCCCTCCTCATACCCCCCTTCCAAACCGCCGACAAAAACGGCCGAGCAATCCCAAATTTCCGCCCTCAAAGAGGAAATCGCTAACCTACAGAAGCGTCTTGCCCTCACTGAGGCGCGCCAAAATTTTCCAACCCAGAGGCCCACTCCCCCCGCGGTGGAGGAGATGGATAGCGACACGCCGGCGAACGCGTAGACTGCAACCGCGCAGTCAGCGCTTGAGGCGAGGGTTAGCGCACTGGAGGCCCCGATGAACTCCGCATTCTCCGCCTTAGAAATGCAAATCGCAACCACCATCAAGGCGGCTCTAGACAAAATTCCTACCATTATAGCCGCACATATGACGAAACAAACTCTAACTACCAGGCGCTCCGGGCAACTCAAGCGTATAAGGAGCCCCAATATTAAGGCTCGTAGACCAAAAGTCGCACATGAGGAACAGGAGCCCGCCCTCAACCTGCCCAGCGTGACGCAACCTGCTGTCATTGGGGCACCCGGCTCAGAGGCGAGCCCCTTCCTAGTAAGAAATAAATTCTAATCATAATCATGGCGGACATTCAGAAACCGCGATGGTACTCACGCAGCAATTCGGCCCCTGTCCAAATTTTACAGTGGAACTGCAGAGGTTTCAAGGCCCGTACTAAGCGGGCCGACCTACGGCTTTTCCTAACAACGTTCCCCAGTCCTCCTGCTGTAGTGGCCTTCCAAGAGCCGGGGGACGCAGCCACCCTCACAAATTGCTCAGTGTATCAGCAGGATGCGCAGAGCTGCCTCTGCGTACATAAAAATTATACGGCCTCCCCGGTGGACCTGGATTACAAGGCGGTTTTCTCGTATGCGATGGTGACGATCCTTCCGCTACACAAACAGGACCCCCCATTACACGCACTCAACGTTTACAGCTCTCCCAAACTTCCAAACGTCATATTTGCAGACTTATTCAGTCGGGCGTTAAAGGTGGCGAACAGGGACCCCCTCATAATCGTTGGGGACTTTAATGCCCCCAGCCCCTTATGGGGATACATACGTGAAGAAAAACGAGGACGCAAGCTGGCGGAACTTGCGTCAACGTTGGGCCTTACTCTTCACACGGACCCTGCACAACCCACTCGCATTGGGAACTCCGTGGCACGCGACACGTGCCCAGATCTCACCTTTACCAAAAATATTAGATATGCAGAGTGGCACAACACAAAGGAAACCCTGGGTAGCGACCACTGCATTCTTGCGACCACAATTCGCACCAAACCCCTTACAAGACCTCACACTAAAGCTACCCTTCCAGACTGGACCAAATTCAGATCCAACTACACTAACCCTACCCCTTTAGCGGATCAAGGTTACACTACCTGGTCACAACACCTCATCTGCCAACTCAAAGATACCGAACACCACGTTCAGCTCTCAGAGGCGAACCCGGGGGGACAACCACCTCCTTCACCTCTGGGAGGCCCGGCACAGCCTCGTCCGCCGATGGCGCCGGCAGAAGTACAATCGGCAACTCAAAATCCGCATCGCGGAACTCACCCAACAAGCGGCAGAGTATGCGGCCCAACTCGCCGACTCGAACTGGGTAGACCGATGCAACACCGCTGCTCGGCAGATGTCGAGCCGGAGCACGTGGCGCCTTTGCCGCGCCCTCATTGATCCGACCCAAACCCGCACTGAAACACAAAACCATCTTCAACGAGCAATTCGCACCTTCAACGGAGACACAGCCAAACTGGCTGACGCGCTCCGAGACAAATATCTGTACACAGACCAGGATTTGCGTGGTCTGGCGTACTCGTATGCAGGTTCTGAGAACGCAGAGCTGGATCGAAGGTTCCAGCTTGACGACCTCAAAGCGGCCCTGGCCAAAATGGAACGAGGGACAGCCCCGGGCAGGGACAAGGTAACTGTGAAACTTCTCGCTAAGCTACACGAACCGGCCTACGAGCGGCTGCTCGAATACTTCAATGCCATCTGGACGGGAGGTACGCCTCTCCCAGTGGATTGGAAGACGGCTCTCGTCACATTCATACCCAAACCAGGCAAACCTCTCAACACTGACAACCTCCGGCCCATATCTCTCACTTCTTGTGCGGGGAAGTTGATGGAGACCATGGTCCGTGACAGACTATCCACCTACCTAGAAACGCACAATGCCTTTGCAGACACCTAGTACGGGTTCCGCCCACACCCGTCCGCACAAGATGTGCTCCTGCAACTTCATAGAGAGATTCTTGATCCCGTCGAGCACCCTAGCGATGACAAGGTGGTCCTCGCATTGGACTTGCGGGGGGCTTTCGACAATGTTACTCATGATATCATCCTCTCCCACCTGTCCCAAGTGAACTGTGGATACAACACACTCCAATACAACAAGCAATTCCTCACAAATCGGCAAACATATATCCGACTCCAAGACAGTGAACATGGCCCGTACCAACTTGGTACGCGAGAGAGTCTACAGGAAGCAGTCCTCTCGCCTCTTCTCTTCAATCTGGCCATGATGAAGCTCCCTACCCTGCTGGGTGAGGTCCCGGGTGCGCAGCATGCCCTGTACGCGGACGACATCACCCTCTGGGCAACACACGGTTCGGTTGGAGATATCGAGGCCAACCTGCAGCAAGCGGCGGCTATTGTGGACGATTATGCACACCGCTGCGGCCTTGAGTGCTCCCCGAACAAATCGGAATTCGTGCACATACGTCCCAATCCAAGGTCCACAACCGAAATTGCCTCTCCCTGCTTAATGGCCCGACACCTGAACACGATGAAATCAGAGTATTGGGACTCTACATACAAAAGAGCCGCAAGATTGACACCACGCTGAAGAAACTCCGCAAGGTGGGGGATCAGGTGGGCCGTATGGTCCGCCGGGTATCAAACAAACGAGGGGGGTTGCGATGCAAAGACGCCCTGCGGCTGGCCAATGCATTCGTAACCAGTCGAATCCTGTATTCGGCACCGTACCTCCACCTGCGCAAAGGCGATGAGAATGCTTTCGAAGTGATTCTCCGAAAAATCTATAAGAGAGCTCTCGACCTCCCAATTGTAACATCCAACGAACGTCTCCTGGGCCTGGGGATGACGAACACCTTTGGGGAGCTGCGCGAGGCTCATCTCAGCAATCAATACTTGCGGTTAAGCAAAACACGTGCGTGTAGCCGCCTACTGACCCGCCTCCACATCAATTACACAACCCAAGAGGAAAAGCGGGTATCCATGCCCGAGGCCTGGCGCTTCGCACTAAGGGTTCGCCCCCTCCCTAGTAACATAACAAAAGATGCCCATGATGGCCGCCGCCTCGCGCGAGCGGAGGCCATTTCCAAGCAGTATGTTGCCCGACCAGGGGTATTTTATACGGACGCGGCAGGTCCACACCATGGGGGTTGGTACACGGCTGCCGTTGTCCACCAAAACAACCCAGTTCAGGGCCTCACCTTCCGTGCCCCCAACATTACATTCGCGGAGGAAGTTGCTATCGCACTTGCAGCTGCGGATCCAGCGTCCCGAGTCATTATCACCGACTCAAGAGAAGCTTGCCTCAATTTTGAACAGGGCCAAATTCCAGATCGTGCTTTCCAAATTTTACACAGATGTGAGTACCGGGATTTGCCAACCCGGCGCACCATCATCTGGGCCCCAGCACATGCGGGGATAGAGGGAAATAAGGTAGCGGACACTACCGCCCGCGCGCTTAACCACCGGGCATCGCCTCTCTCGCCGCCTGATCCGACTACTGATTTTAATCCGGCTATTACTTTTCGGGAGATCTCTCTCCTGTATCAAAACGCTCACGGCCGATACCCACCCCCCTGTAAAGGCCTCAATAAGGCAGAGGAGCGTTGGCTACTTCGCCTCTACACCAACACGGTACTGTGCCCGGCAGTGCTCAAATATTTCAATTCGGCCTTTTCGGGCGAGTGTCCACACTGTGGAGAAGTGTTTGCGGACACGTATCACATGGTGCGGGCATGCCCTGCCAATCCTGCTTTCCCACCCCACCACCACCCTACCCCCACCCCACCCGAGAGGACTGGGAGGCTGCCCTGCTCGGCTGCTCAACTCTCCAGGACCAACGAGCCCTGGTGACAAGAGCCCGGGCCGCCGCGGAGGCCACAGGGGTCCCGGACTAGGGATCCCTCCTAGTGATTGTGAGGGCCGAGCCCTTCAGGCACGGTCCAAGCAATACCTCTGTATATAGTATAAGTAAATGTTTTACACCACCACCACCAATATTACACGAGAGAAAAGTGTATAAGATTTGTCTCTTTCCAGTAGTAACCTGTATAGAAAAAGTTTTTCGCCGGGCATTGAAAAGGATTGAAATTACATTTTCGTGAGCAGAGCAATTAACGTAACTAAAGTTTTAGCGAAAGTAATGAGGGACAAACACAGAAGAGTTGGTTATATAAATACGGCGAGATTATGATGTCCTAGATGGAATAAAAAAAAATTCAGGGGCCACTTTGACTGTCTAAAGTGTGTAGAGGCGAAAGCGTGTTCCGCACCACTTTGACTGCCTCTGTGGCACTGGTGACGTCACTACTGGATGACGTCACATATAATTAATGACTAATTACTAAGTAATGATAAATTATTAACTAATGACTAATTACTGATTAATGGTTAAATATTAAGTACCTACTAATTAATGACACTTAAGCTGCACCTTTACGAGTGGAACGCGGCAGCGTGTTATAGCGCTGCCAGGGATTTCACGGAACGCCACCAACCGTTGGGCAGGATGCCTTGCCCTTTGAACTCAACAATTTTTGAGGAAAGGAAATGGCACAGTAATTCTCTGTCATTTCGGTGGACCCCTGAACCGCATCGTACAGGAAGAGAGGAAGTGGGAGGAAAGATGAAAGAGGACCCTAATGAAGAAAGTAAAAATTGTATTTGAGGAAAGGAAATTCGCAGTAACTGTCTTGCATATCACGGTGGACACTCTTATCCGCTTGTAGAGGAAGGGAGAAAGTGGGAGCGAAAGAAGAAAAAGAAAGAGGGGCCGTAATCAAGAAAATGAAAATTGTATTTGAGGAAAGGAAATTACGCAGTAACTGTCTCTCATATTTCGGTGGACACCCGTCAAAAGCATGACACCTCTACTGACAAGCTTCTGCTGACAACCTTCTGTCGACAACGATGAGGCATCAAAGGCTTTCGCCTTAAAAAAAAAACATAGGCGTCAAAAGCGAATGCAATGAATCAACAATACATTTTAACCCAGCCATCGGCAAAGCGGACATTACCAGCATGTTTTCCCGTACTCCCTGCTTGATATGGCACTACTGCAAGTATATTTGTGACATGATTAAAACATGCCCTCCTGTTCTCTTCTTTGGTTTAAATGAAGTTTGTCGGTTTAGCGTGGCATCTTAATTAATGAGATTTTCGGTTCCCTTGCTGCTGCCTGCCTGTGTGTGGATTTATTTACACTCCAAGCTATGTGTTCATGTGTGCAAGTCAGGCACATTGCAGAGGAGAGGCGACGTCTACTTCACCATAGGCTGAAGAACTTTCCAAGTCTCGTGTAAACCAAGAAACCCATGAAATGCAGTTTTGCGCGGCTGTCGTGACTATTATGCCCCAAGAAGTTCGTTCTGCTCTCCCTGTTTGGCTGAGCGCCGCGAACAGAGCCAACCATCTGAACTTGACGCGCAGTCCTTAAAGTTCCTCCCGCGGGCATTTTTCCATGTTTTCTTTTCTTCAAACCTCCGCCTCCTTCCGACGAGGCAGAAGTGTCGACATACTTAGCTTGTGAATGCCGGCTTGCGGCGACAAGTTCTTACGCCTCCGTGAGTACTTCGCTTTCGTGGAAAAGAAGTTCCGCTAAAGCAGCTTTGCTAAGGCGACTAAACTAGCTCTGCACACGCGTGTGAGTGCGAATGCCAACTTCGCGCGTGCGCTCACCCAAGCATCATCTGATAACTACTATAAACCATGGTGCATCAAAAGAGCTTATCGCCATATTACATGGAGAGGTTTTATGTGGCAGCTTGAGCATAAATTTACCTGCAGCCGCATAAGAGATCTGGAACGTGTACATGGAATGCAATATGCATGGAGATGCACATGCAGAAATTTCGCAAAACGTACGCTAGATTTCTCGAGAATGGTTTCGACGTGACGACGCATATGTTTATCTATGTTTCCTGAAAAGTGGAGAGAACGTTAATGCGGCTGAAGGTTTGAAGTTACCTGAAATAGATGCAGCGTAGGCTGCAGCGTAGGCAGTGTGCGCTAAGGTGACGGTGCCCGGATGGAATATACTTACAAGCACATGTAGCTTGATAATTTCGGTTTTCGGGTACTTCGCTGGGTTAGCATGCGGAATGGCTCAGAACATTTTCACAATAGGTCAGTTTTCATATGCGTAGAAATTAAGAAAACCTTAGGCTGGGGTGCTTCTGCGCACATCTTCTGAACTCTTGCTCTTGCTTACACTCTTGATACGTAATCCGCGCGAAAAATTTAAAAGCGAAGAAGGTTTTCTATACCCTCGGTAATAATTTGTGAAATATCGGACAACTCGTTGCAATAAATTAAATATCGCGGTTGGATGGTGGAGGCTCCTGAAGAAAACGACACATGAAGAAAAACAAGGAATAGCGCTGATAGAAGGAATTAAATCTAAAACTATTTGTTTAAAAAGTGTCATCATTGGAGCAGATTAACTGCTGGTGTGCGAATGAGAAAAGAGAAAGACGCCAACTAAATAGTTCCTATAAGGCTTATATTTTAGGTCCGCAAAATGCTAAAAACTGCGTCGCACAATTCCCACTTTTGCTGAACATTTTTACATAGTGGGATTTTGAATTTTAGACATTCAATTTAGATTGCATTGTTAAAATGCTTACGCTACTGTTCAGTGCTGCGAAAACATGAGAAAAGGCATGCCCGATGCTGTGCATGACTTTTCACGACTGCTCATTACTTGTGGGAAACTCGTAATATTGCCACACTCTACCAGCGCCCCGTGCGGTCTGTCTTCGACCTTTGTCGCGCGCCGGACTTCGTCCTCTTCTGCTCGGTGCTAGGGTCGGCCGGCTGCGCTCCGCCCAGTGTGCTCGCCAGGGACAGAACGTTCTACCGGCGCCCGTGACATTTTGGTGGAGGTGCGGGGTACGATCCATGTACGAAGAGGTCCCAGGAACCTCCAGCGTTCCGCCACACCCCCTGGACACGACACCTGTCCACAAGTCAAGCCGCCGCTTGAAAGGCTTAGCTCCCGAGTACAAACCCCTCACCGCGCCATCCCGTACGATGACCTCTACGGTGGCCAGCCAGACCTTCCAGCCATCTGTGAGTTCGCCACCGCTACTTCTTCATACGCCTCGCACGCCTGCGTCGTTTCATGGTGACAAGTTTGAGGATGTGGAGGACTGGTTGGACGGGTATGACAGGGTTGCTGAATTTAATCTGTGGGACGAAGACCGCAAGCTTCGGGACGTTTACTTTGCCCTCCAGGACGCCGCCAAGACGTGGTTCGAAAACCACGAGTCCGCCATCCACACCTGGCAAGACTTCCGGCGGCAGTTGCTGCATACCTTCAGCAGCAACGAACGGAGGGAGCGTGCTGAATTGGCCTTGCAATCGAGGGCGCAGCAGCCAAACGAGAGCGTGGCGATGTTCGTGGAGGACATGACCCGGCTCTTCAACCGCGCTCATCCTTCGATGTCTGAAGCCAAGAAGGTGCGCCATTTGATGCGGGGAGTGAAGGAGCAATTGTTCGTTGGACTCGTGCGCGATCCTCTGGCTACAGTCGCCGATTTTGCGAAGGAAGCGGCAGGCATGGAGCGCGCCCTGCAACAGCGGTTTGCGCACTACGGCCGTCCATCAAACATCACTGCTGTGGAGTGCCACATTCCGAAGCCCGGGGATGAGAACACCTCCCTCCGAGAGCTCATCAGGAGCATCGTGCGCGAAGAGCTGCAGAAGCTTCGCTCTGTGGAGCAGCCTCCTAGTGTGACCGCCATCTCGGATGCTGTCCGTGACGAGATACGCCGCACGGTGCAGCCCATTCCGCCTCCCCAACCGCCAGCGCCCTATGTGATGACATACAGCGAGGCATTGCGAAGTACTGCGCCACCACTGCCGGCGTTCTACTCTCCTGCCCCTACCGCGCCGTCCCGCCGATTCCCGTATACGGCAGCGCTGCCAGACGACCGCCCACCCGTCACGAAGGCAAACATGTGGCGCACGCCGAACAACAGGCCCTTGTGCTTCCACTGTGGCGAAGCAGGCCACATCCGTCGTCACTGCCCGTACCTCCGGATTGGCCTGCGCGGCTTTTCGCCAGACGCACCCCTGCCACGCTATGGTGAACGACCCCGCGAGATCGATCAGTACCTAGCGGCCAACGTCCCACCTGCACCCACTGCCCAACGTCAGTCCAGGTCACCGTCACCTCGACGGTTGTCTTCACCAGCCCGCCAGTCCTACGTCCGGCAGTCCTCCAGCCCGCGCCGGGAAAACTGAGTACGGCGACCCCCGGAGGTAGGGCCGCCGTCACTGGACATAATGACGAGCATCCTCCGCTCACCGACGTTAGCATGCGACCCGACCTCCGACCTCACGCCGCTACGACCTTTCGACGCCCAGAGACGCCTTCGCTTGACGCTTCAATTGGACAATGTGAACGACCCTTACGTCCGACGACTTTTCGACGAATAGAGACGTCTCCGCTTGACGCACCAACTCGACCGCGAGAACGATCCCCAAGTCCGACCACCCCCACACAGCGTTTTTCCGAAGGTGACCAAGCTTCGGCTGAAATCCCGATCATCGTTGATGGCTGCCGCGTGACTGCTCTCGTCGATACCGGCGCCGACTTCTCCGTCATGAGTCGTGGTCTAGCGACTGTCCTGAGGAAAGTCCTGACACCTTGGCCTGGAACGCACATCCGGACAGCTGGAGGCCATCTGGTGACACCGCTAGGTGTCTGCACCACTAGAATGGAGATTCGCGGTGTAACCTTCATTGCCTGCTTCGCTGTGTTGGCTCATTGCTCGAAGGACCTCATCCTCGGGTTTGATTTTCTTCGAGAACACGGTGCGATAATCAACCTCCGCGAACTTGTCGTGACGTTCTCACCTCAGTGTGCCACAGCCGGCAGAAGCGAGCCCGACAGGCCTGTTTTTCGCGTGTGTGATGACAATGTCACGCTACCACCACGCTCCAGTTTGTTTATTACGGTGGAATGCTCCAACCCACGCACGCCTCACGGGATTGCGGAAGGTAACCTGTCGTTACTGTTGAGTCAACAAGTCTGCGTTGCGCGTGGTGTTGCTTCCCTCCGCGGAATGCGAACGCAGCTTTTTGTTACCAACTTTAGCGCCGAATACCGCCACTTGCCGCAAGCAACAGCCATAGCCTATTTCGATGAAATTAGTGACTCAGTCTCCCACTGCGCCTTGACCCTCAACGATACCCATGAATCGACGTCTGAGGCCCCCGTTCTGACTGACGTGAACCCCGACCTAACCGCCGATCAGAAACACCGCCTCCACATGATCCTCGACTCTTTTCGTGACTGCTTTGCGACCACTTCTAAAGTTCGGCAAACATCGGTCGCTAAACACCGCATTGTAGTTGATGAAGGCGAGAGGCCTATACAACACCACCCCTATCGAGTGTCTGCGAAAGAAAGGGAGGTGATTCGAAGGCAGGTTGAGGAAATGCTCCGCGACGAGGTTATCCAGCCGTCAACAAGCCCGTGGGCTTCGCCCGTTGTGCTGATCGCCAAGAAGGATGGCACTCTCCGATTCTGTGTCGACTATCGTCGCCTCAACAAGATTACTAAAAAGGACGTTTATCCGTTGCCCCGAATTGATGACTCATTCGATCGCCTGCGTCATGCCCGCTACTTTTCCTCTCTTGATCTACGCAGTGGGTACTGGCAGATCGAAGTCGATGAACGTGACCGTGAAAAGACCGCGTTCATAACCCCCGACGGTTTGTACGAGTTCAAGGTGCTCCCCTTTGGCCTGTGTACCGCTCCTGCCACCTTTCAAAGAATGATGGACACTGTCCTGGTTGGCCTCAAATGGCAGTCGTGTCTCGTCTATCTTGATGATGTGGTTATTTTCGCTGCGACCTACGAAGAACATCTCAAACGCTTGAGTGCAGTATTGACGGCAATCCGATCAGCCGGTCTGTCTCTAAAACCCGAAAAATGCCACTTCGCGTACCAACGGCTGAAGTTTTTGGGCCATGTTGTGACACCCCGACCCTGACAAGACGGCCGTTGTAGCTGCGTTCCCGACTCCCACTGATAAGCGAGCTGTGCGCCGGTTTCTTGGCCTCTGCACATATTACAGACGCTTCGTGCAAGACTTCTCCAGGCTGGCTGAGCCTCTCACACGGCTGACAAAAGACGATCAGCCTTTCGTCTGGGCACAAGAACAGCAGGACACCTTCGAAAAGCTCCGCGAACGCCTACAAACAACGCCCATTCTTGCCCATTTTGACGAGGAGGCGGACACGGAACTTCACACCGATGCCAGCAACATTGGCCTCGGTGCAGTCCTCGTCCAGTGGCAAGATGGTGTTGAACGCGTGATTGCGTACGGCAGCCGCACGCTGTCACGGTCCGAGGCAAATTACTCAACCACTGAAAAGGAGTGCCTAGCTGTTGTGTGGGCGATAACGAAGTTCCGGCCCTACTTGTATGGTCGCCCGTTTCGGGTCGTGAGTGACCACCACTCACTGTGTTGGCTCGCGAATCTTAAAGACCCCTCGGGCCGGCTAGCTCGTTGGAGCCTTCGCTTGCAAGAATTTGACGTTACAGTTGTCTACAAGTCGGGCAACAAACACAGCGATGCAGACTGCTTGTCCCGTGCTCCTATTCCGTCCAGCTCTGATGACCTCGAAGATGACCCTCTATTTATTGGTGCTCTGACCACGTCCGCCCTCGCTCAACAACAGAGAGAGGACACGGAATTGCGCCCACTCATCGATTATCTCGAGGGAACCGCCTCGTTACCACCTCGTCTATTCGCGCGTGGCTTGTCGTCGTTTTGCTTGCGAGCTGGCGTCCTCTACAAACGAAATTACGGCCCGACGGACTCTGGTTACCTGCTCGTGGTTCCAACGGCGCTCCGCACTGACGTTTTGCAGGCGTGCCACGACGAGCTTCCTTCCGGCCACCTCGGATTTTCTCGAACGATGGCACGAGTTCGTCACTGTTATTACTGACCCAGGCTTTCTGCGGCTGTCAAGCGTTATGTGCGCACTTGCCGCGAGTGTCAACGTCGGAAGAAACCACCTTTCAAGCCGGCTGGCTTGCTCCAACCCATTGCTCCGCCGAGAATTCCTTTCCACCAAGTCGGCATGGACTTACTGGGCCCATTTCCCACGTCATCATTGGGTAACCGGTATATTGTGGTTGCCACCGACTACCTCACCCGGTATTGTGAGACGAAAGCCCTTCCCCGCGGTACTGCTGCTGAAATTGCTGACTTTTTCATCATCAGCATAGTCCTCCACCATGGCGCCCCTTCTGTTGTTTTAACTGACCGAGGCACAGCGTTCACGTCCACGCTTACTCAGGAAGTTATGCGGCTCAGTGGCACAAGTCGTCGTAAGACCACAGCTTACCATCCTCAAACCAACGGCCTAACCGAGCGCCTCAATAAGACTATCGCTGATATGATTTCTATGTACGTCGACGATGACCACAAGAACTGGGACGCAATACTTCCGTACGTCACGTTTGCCTACAACACTGCCCTTCAAGAGACGACGGGGTTCACGCCATTTCGTTTGGTACACGGTCGTGAAGTCGTGACTATGTTGGACACGATGTTGTTGCCCGATATTGCGCATCCATCCGTTGCCGACGCTGATGCATTCGTTCGCCATGCAGAAGCTGCCCGCCGGCTGGCTCGGCAACGAACCCGCGTGCGGCAGGAAGTCGATGCTCAACGCTATAACCTTCGTCATCGCGAAGTCATTTTCCAGCCTGGAGATCAAGTGTGGGCTGGAGCCCCATCCGTCAGCGCGGTCGCTCCGAGAAGCTTTTGCGCCGTTACTTCGGTCCCTACGAGGTACTCCGCAAACTCAGCGACGTTACGTATGAAGTGCTCCCGCAAGGGAGTGTTCGTTCTTCAAGACGCCCGCCGACATCCGAAATTGTGCACGTCGCAAGACTCAAGCCATACCATGCCCGCTAGAACAACTCTCACCACGTTCCGTGCGCGGGACTCGGTTCACGAACACACGTGGCTCCCCCTCAATCTCAGCCATCGAGTCGATGCCTTTCCAGAGGGGAGGGGCAATGCCACACTCTACCAGCGCCCCGTGCGGTCTGTCTTCGACCTTTGTCGCGCGCCGGACTTCGTCCTCTTCTGCTCGGTGGTAGGGTCGGCCGGCTGCGCTCCGCCCAGTGTGCTCGCCAGGGACAGAACGTTCTACCGGCGCCCGTGACAATATTGAGGGTCTTTTTCAAAGCTTTTTTATTTCAAAGCTTTTTTCAAAGCGGTGCGTTCCTGTATAAGCTTGAAATTAGAGACATGTTCTTAATTCCCAATATGCGGGCAGATGTATGAGAAAAGGGAAAGAATACCGCGGATCCGCAAGTTCTAGTGACGGTGCCGACCTACCTAGAGTGTGTTTAGCTATGCCGCCCTCCTCCGTGTGACGACAGTATGCAGCCAAAACTCCGAGTAGTAAATTTTAGCGATGTTTTGTATTTTATCTTTGAGAGTGTACTTAAAAATTATCGAAGACACTTTGGAAATTCTAAAGTGTGCTTGGCGAAAGCTTTGTGGTCAACTCACTGCATACAGGGTCTGTCCTGAAAGTAATGAGACAAGTCCCGGCGTGACACACGCATGCACTACCTTGGAAAAGCGCTTTTGGGGGAACGACGGGGAGCCTTCAGCTTCACAATGCGACCAGATTAGTTCGCTCCGAGCAAGCGAAGCGAGCGGACGTCTTCGAGCGTGTACCCATGTTTCGTCGCTGAGTCGGAGAAACCATGGAGCGAACTGTGGAACAGCGCTACGCTGTGAAGCTTTGCAATAAACTGAGTAAGTCACCTACCGAGTCATTCGACGTGATCAAGACAACATGATGGAACGATACGATGTCCAGGTCTGGTGTTCTAATGGCACAACGCATTTACAAACGGCTGTGAAGACGTTCACGACGGACAACGGTCCGGGCGCCCGTCGATGACGGTTGCGGACGGTAATGTTGACTGTGGTCCTGAACGTCTTCACGGCCATTTGTAAATGCGTTGTACCATTGGAACCCTTGCGACCTGGACGCTGCATCATTCCCACATGCTGTCAAATGTCTCGGTATGTGATTTACTCAGTTTATTGCAAAACTCCACCGCGTAGCGCTTTTCAGCGTTCTCTCCGTGGTTCCCTCGACGCAGCGACGAAACATGGGTACACATTCGAACTCGTCCACTCGCTTGACCTGCTCGAAGGCAACTGAGGTCTTTGCATTGTGAAGCTGAAGGTGCCCCCTCCTTCCCCCCAAAAGCAGTTTTCCGATCTAGCGCATGCACGCGCTACGCCGCGACTTGTCTCATTACTTTCAGGACAGACCCTGTATGCCATGTTGTACATGGCGCCACACTGGAATGGCCACAGTGTTCGCCGATATCCCTTTGAATTACCCAAAGGTGCTTGTAGTAAACGAAGGACTCTGTGGACCGCTTCGGAGCCATGCGTCTCACTCACTCGACTGCAACGAGACGTCTGGCGAAGGAGATGGACAGCTGCGCCCCCCACCGGCGCGCCGGTTGCTAAGGAGGGGAGGAGGTTGCGCCGCTGCGCGTAGGAGAGGCCACAGTTAGCACGATTCCAGCGCACGGTCGGACACTTCGAGCAGGAGCCATTAAAGGCTTTAGCCTTAAAAAAAAATCACATTGGTGATATATCTTCTCTTAAACCTGCCCTCAGGCAGATATTGAATTTGTATGTCTATCATCGGGAATGATGAATCCTTTACCCCGAGGAATATTGCGGAACTTGTATTATTTAATACCCCAATATCCTCCTGAAACGCTCCTTTTCGGCCGATGGTGTCGACTTGTAGTGCCAATTTGAAGTAGTGAATGAGAGGGGTGCGCAGTCTTTTATTGGTTGGGCGTCCAGTGTGCACTTCTTTTAAGTATACGCAAAAATTGGATACAAAATATAATGTCCCTGAGGATTGCAGTTTTCCGAAATAATAAAAAATAAAAGGAAGCCATGAAAGCGGATAGGAACTAATACAAGAAGAACGTTAACTGTGACGTTTTACATTTGTCTTTACGCTTTCTAGGAAGCCGATGCTGCTTTTATAATCGTAGATGCCAAAAAGGCAGTAAAAGAAGAGGCCGATTAACATCGTGGCTCCAAATTAGAAGAGAAAGGAACTGGAGAAGAAGACGGGAAGGTGGTGTCTTTCTCTTCTTAACACCATCATGGAGATTACAAGCACGTATGTGGTAGTCCCGTTGTGGCGCTCCCACAGTTTTGTCGCACCTACTATGTTTCCGACGTGCACACGGGACGACAACGCCTTTCCAATGTGGTGATCACGGGCTGCCCTAGCAAAGCAACAATTGCAAGCAAGCTTCCGCTGCGTCTGTACAAGACGCGCTTCTAATTAAAAGCGCACAACCTCGGCTCAAGGTGTGTGAAATGCGACATCGTATTCATTTTTTGACATTTAATTTGGGATAACTTTTGCTTTAATTATGGGAGTTAAATCATTTTTCATTACACTGGGTTGTTGAAGCCGTCAATATTCCTTTGAACCAGGATAATCTGCAATGAAAAAATCGTTGCCATTACCCCTAATTTCTTCCAGAAATCTTTGTGCCAAAATTTTAGAAGCTTAAGCCAGCTTCTTCGCGGCTCATTTTGTGAGCGCTTTTATGAAGCTTTATTTGAAATTTATTTACTTTGCATTAATTTTCAGTCACGCCTATAGACTTGTTCTCTTTTATTGCTTACGCGGTGGTGCCCTTTTGAGCGATATGTTTCTTGTCGAGCTTTTTGGTGTGTGCTTGCCTTGTTCTCTGCTTACATTACAGTGTTTTTTTTTGCCTGAAGATATTGCTGTCGACTCGATTTACATTTTTCATAAAAAGGGCAACCAACTAGCGCTACCTTGGTTGAGATGGAAGCGCGATTAGTGCACCGTGCTGTAAAATGCCCTTTACCGCCACTTATTCTCGCTGTTAGCAGGAAGAACGAAAATGCTTCCTTTTTGTGGCCGCGACCACGATAATGGAGCACTTTCTGTTAAGGAATTAAACACATGCATTACACTTTCCTAAATAAGAAATGAGTTTTTCCAGTGCCAGCTTGAAATCTCTAAATCCTACGTGAAGACTATCGAACTAGGTCTTCCCACTCAATGCGACCGGCAGACTGGCTCATAATCTATTCAAACGCGGTTTCATTTGGAACCGCGCTCAATTGCTCGTTTGCTATCAAGGGTTGCTCGTACCTCCGTCTTTATTGACCGATTTTGGTGCCTCGATTTTGCAGTCTGACAGCGCACTGGGGACCTAAACTTCAATATGCGTCGGAAGAAACGAAACAGGTCAAAAAATGCAAAAAGAAAAGAGATGTAGACGTAAGAAATTTTTGCTCTTAAGAGACCTTCTTTTCTTACCTTTCCGCACCGAGCTCTCATGACATATTTATTTTATTTTTTCGGTTCCCACTGTGAAACACGAGTTACCATGCATTGCCTTTAGCGCAGAAGGCTGACCTAGGGTCCCTCGTTTTACTGGAACCTTCCAAGAGTTTCTTCCGAACTGCATTTTGAGGTGAACGTTTTAGTGATGTGCGTATGCAGTGTTTACTGCTAGGATGGCGTCAACAGACGTGCTCACGCAAAGCACCGAGAACAAGGAAGACTGCATCTAAAGCAGCCAGCGAGATGGATTTGAAAGAAAAATGGAACGAAGGAGCCCGGCTGGTTCATATTTCTTTCTGACGCTTTACCGGATGCGCAGTGCATAATGCAGCACAAGAACTTGGTGTTCAAGATAAACTCCAGACAAGCTTTGACCTCTGCGCTTACTTGACGCCTCTTGGCAGGCATTTTTCTCAAGGTTTTTTCCCTTAGTTTTGCGCTACGCAATACGGTACTAATATTCTTTTGCTAGCCTACTTCATCTAGATGCTTGTCGACAACTTTTTTCTTCGATTTCTTTTTTGTGTTGTAGCGAAGTTTATTCTTCAATGAGTGGGTCACACCTTTCGTTTTTCTCGGAATTTTCGGTCAGTGTGTATTCTGCAGATGAACTTGCAACTGGGGTTGGACTCGCCGGCTGAGACAATTAAATCTGTCTTTGTTTGCTTTGTAAACAGAATCCAGATGTTTGGCCCGTGCGGTGTCATGAAAACACCGTAAATGAAAAAGAGCAGATGGTTTCCAATCTTGGAGAATATATTTAACCTGCAGAAGAAGCAATCAGGCCGGGGTGTAGCAATGCGAACTGGCAACTTCTCTTGCAAGCTCCAATTTCCTGCAATGCTAATGAAGTATGCTAGGTCGGAAGTGTGCACGCCTGGCGGCGGAGTATTATGTTGAAGCCAAAAACAAAACTTCAGTGTTCTATATGACAAACGTTTTTCATCTGTGCTCAGTTTTTAATGCAAGGTTTAAGTATGAGGAACGATTTGAAGGGGCTGCACTTTCAGTCAGTCTTTGCGTTAGCATCGAAATTAACGGCGATTTCTACGTAAACATGAAAAGATAAGTAAATGAAGGTGAAGTAAACTACCTGTTGCAATTAAAGATGAAGCTGTCTTGCCTCAAGTTGCGAAATTTCTTTCATTGCGAGACACTTCTCGGCGTTTCTATTAAGCGCTTCTTATTGCTTAGCGGACCGTCTTGAGTAAGGCGCAAAAGTGCTGGACTAGCTTTTTATTGAGTCTTCGCAATCAATATGTCGTTTCTGCGGCTCTTTATCAGGGAGCAAGAGATTTGGTTTGGTTTTACGGGATTTAACATTACATAGCGACTCAGGCTATGAGGAATGCCGCAGTCGAGGGCTCCAGATAATTTCGGCTAGCTGGAGTTCTTTAAAGTGGGTGTATTACAATTGCGCAGTCCACGGGCCCCTAGCATTTCACCATTTCACCTACATCTAAGTGCGACTGCCGCAACCGGGATCAAACACGGGTATTTCGGGTCTGAAGTCCAGCACTATAACCAATAAGCCACCACGGCGGCTGCAAAAAAATTGAAAAAAGCGAGCCACATGGCGAAAAGAAAACAACTTTACTGAGCATGAAGGCTGTAAGTACTTCTTTTCAGTAAAGTCAAGTTGTCAAGTTTTTCCATCAGAGGTGGCAGCACATATGTCTTTTTGAGCGCAGGAATTCTGTCCGAAGCCTAAGCGCAAATAAGAAAGTGCTGTTGTGAAGGCAGTTTTACCCTTAAAATTATTTGCTGTCTCTATAAACCTGGACTTTATTATGGGATAAATGTTTTTATTTCAGGACAATTCCAGGTATATGTGCGATGCATATGATAATATGTGCATGTATCCGTGATATAGCAAGCACTCTACGTGACTGGAAGGCATAAAAGAAATTCATTTGGCATAAAAAATTCATCATGAATGCTCACAAAAGGCATAATGAATTCTTTACTGGTTGTTAGGCGCTCCCTTCCTGAGAACGCAAAACCTGTGTTGGTCTTGCACTCTCACCAAGTTAGCTATTTTTCTTCATGTGTTCATAAGTACAAGCGTTCTTGACTAAAAATTTTCTTTATAGAGTACGCACTCGTATAGTCCGGAAGGCCTAATGTTGGGCGAAAAAACTTTTTCTTCTCACCTTGTCCGAGAGCGATACATAGCCCAGAAGGTGAGCAAATCTGCATAAAAATGAATTGCCATGCGCTGATCGGTATAATCAGGACTGGAAAAAGTCTGGCTTTCCTGTGTGAAAGGAAACTCATCATTTAAATGGATACCGACATCCGCAAGCAGACTTACTGCTAAGACTACTGTCCAGGATGTCATCGATCACTAACTTGTCCGAACAAGTATGCTCATTTCCTTCGAAACCGAATTAGCCATGAGTGGTAATGACAAGCCTGCAAGGAGTCAGTTATGATTGTAGCTTAAGTAACACACATGACACGATAGGACCACGTATATTCCATCGTTTACTGATGGATACAGAAATACGACTGTAAAGCCGGTCAATATTTGAACATTTTTATCCGGGCATGGAAGAAATGACGAAGCAATGTGGTGAAAGAGGCGAGAATACGCACTACGCACAAAGTGCATGCCGTTTCTAGGCTGCTTCATTTCTCCGCTTGGACGCAGAGTGGTGCAAGGCCAAAGAGCTGCATGGGTGCACAAAGCACACCAATACATAGTCTGGATATGAAAAAATTTCCACTTTAAAACCTGCCTAGCTCAATGACTGCAACTAGAAAGTGCGGTACTGAGAATATGCCACATTTTTGATAAGTTTCTTGAGTGGAGTTTAGTTGTAAAGCCACGTACAAAGGCACGCAGACTACCGCCTAAGAGCATTTCGATTGAGCACAACCTTACCACCCCTTCGAGCTTTAGGCCGCTTATTTCACTTCAAGGAGCTCGTAAAATCACTGACTGCTTGAAAACTCTAAATCTCAAGGAAACGTGCTGTTGTCTTAAAGTTTTACTTTCGATACGCATGCCCTGCCCAAGAGTAGGGTAGCCAGGCACGCACTTCTGCCCTCATCTTTATCGCTGTCAGCAGGGTGGAAGGGATGAATCAGAGATGGGTTCATTTGGAGGGAGCAGACGCCTACACAAGGCCAGTGTCGCTGTAGTCCCGCGCAGTTGCTAAGGGCCTAGCGCGTGCATGGCATGAATATGGAAGCACGCCGCCCTTTACTGAGGGACCTTGTTGGGTGCTTTACGACGCACGACAGGCTGCGATACCCGAGCCGAAACCTCACGTTGGCTGCCGGCGCAAGCGACAAATCCCCTCCCTTCCCTCCCTTGTCTCTCTTTTGCTCTTCCTCTCTCTCCACCTCTCTCTGCCGTCCATCTTTACGCACGAGCGCTCCCCAAGGGTCGAAGTAACGAGGAAGTCAATATCCATGCTTCCGGGAAAGAAAACAGAGTGAAAGCAGCGTTCATATATTCCCAGACGGGCTCAAGTTTATCCTTGCGAGATTCGCTCGCTGTAGTTGGGTACTATATATAGAACTCCTTCATGTATCCCGAGCGCAGCAAAGTACTTTGTTAGCGACTTATCTCACCCTATCAAATATGTATCTCCTCAGGTCTGAAGAACCTATCTGAGTACTTTAAACTCTTTTTCTGTAGAGTCCGCTCGCTGAAAGGCAGCTTTAAGAGTCTCATATAAACACCACGTCTGCTTAGTTATGCTAGGGAGGGAATGCCAAGGGCTGGGCGTTCGCTGAGTGCTGTGCTCTGTGTGCTGTTTTCGTGCATGCTATATTGTCGTGTGCTTTTTCTTCATGGTGCCATGACGCCCAACGGAAGTTAGGTGAGGTGGGTAGTCGAAAATTCCTCTTGGTGAGCGATTGGCAAGCCAGTAGTGAGATTTATTAGTGAGATTATTAGGTGATATTGTGGGTAAGATCCGCAGCGAGCCTTACGCGAACGAGCAGTAACCAACGGGCTGTCTCCGAGCTAATTTCTTCCTCACAAGCGAAATTTGAGGAGGTCGGCAGTTGGAAAGCCTCATGGTACTCTGTGACAAGCCGATGGTGAGGTGAGATTGTGAGGCAGACCCATAGACAATCGCACACGGAGGACCAGTAATCAAACAGGCTTTCTCAGAACAAGCTTTTGAACGGCTTCATGGCGCCTTTGTTATCATCGCCTTTGAAGAGTCACTGTTTCTGCTTCTGAAGCACGCGCTTCGGAGTGATCGCCATTGCTGTGACTTGTGCAGCACCCGCCGTGGTGTCTGCGCGCCGGATCTACTCCGCTCTTACTTATGTGGCAAGAGCTGCGAGGTCTTCGCATGACATCATCTTTGCTGCTACCGATGCGGTAGGTACTGCGTGGTCTTGGCACAGCATCATCTTTGCTGTGCTTTCAACGGCACGCACTACGGGGTCTTTACGCCGACACCCGTCGTCGGGAAGACCCCGTAGGTATGAACTGATTGAATGATGTCGTTCCTTAGTTGAGCTTTAAGTGAAGTCGGCGGCCTACAGCGAAAGGAGGAACACGGTTGTACTTTAACAATTGCTGCGCATTTCTTTTAAAAAAAGTGATGCCGTTTGAAATCGTAAAAAGTGATACAATTATGAACTGCTGCATATGTTTCTATTTCATGTTTTCTTTCTAAAGCGATATTTAGTCAGACTGATATGCCAGGCACGTGGACATGCGGAAAGAAAATGACGCAACCGCAAGCTTTAAAACTCGGACTTCATAATGAAGTCGGAAGAAAAAGGAAGCTCAGAGGTGCTTCCAGTGTGATCACGAATATGGTAACAACAGTTTAAGTTAATTTCCAACAAACGCAAATTTCCCTATGCCAGAAGTGGACACAAGCGTGCCTTAGGATTGATGGAAAGATTGTGAAGTAAGTTTGAAAGGAAAGTCTTCGAAAACTGCAACTCCTAATGACCTCTTCTTCACAGCCGTCTCCATGGATATACTTGTACTTCCGTGGGCAATACACTGGGAAGCAAGACTGCAGACCTCGCAAGGCCATTGGCCTGACCTACATAAGTTGCCTTTTACCAAAATAATAAGCGGGTCCTGCCATTATGCAGATATCCCGTCAATTTCCTGCCTCAGCACCATTAGGGCAATTTTCAAAGTAGCCGACAATATTTTCCGAAGGGATTGGAGTAAGTGCACGTATTGAGCGACATCGCGAGTTGGCCCTGACAAAACAAATATAATCAACGAGGGCTCATTAGTGTAGGCCGTAGTGCTAGCAAATTTTCGGCACCAGAAACGAGCCGTCTATATTTCTCAGGCAAAAAGAGCCTGTAGGAATGCCAGGTATGTGTAGGAATGACAAACGTGCCCACTAGATTGGTAGAGGCTGCAAAAAAGTCATCGTCATCATCAACCTAACTATGATTCTTGTAGGGTACAGGCCTCTCGCATATCTGTCCATTTAACCCTCTCTTGTACCTGCTGGGGCCACCCTATTGCCACAAATTTATTAATCGTGACCGCACACCTAACTTTCTACCTCCCCCTGCTACATTTTCTCCTGGAATCCATTCCGCTACTTTTAAGGCCCATCCGTTATCTTGCCTTCGCATTACACGTCCTGTCAAAGCCCCTTTCTTCCTTTTGATTTCGTGTAGGATGATATCAAGCCGCGTTTCTTCCCTGACCCACACTGTTCTCTTCCTGTCTCTTGACGTTACATGTATCATTGTTCTTTTCATTGCTCAGTGCGTGGTCCTCAATTTAAATAGAACGCTTTTCGTTATACTTCACGTTTCTGCCGCTTAAATTAGTACTGGTAAGATACAGTTGTTACAAACTTTTCTCCTCTCGTATACTGGTAAACCGCCATTCATGATCTGAGAGAACCTGCCAAATGCGCTCCACCCCATTTTTATTCTTCTACTTATTTCGCACTCGTGATTCGGGTTTGCGGTCACTACCTGCTATGTTGCAGAAATAGGATGAAACAAACTCGGCTAATTTTAGTGCGTAGAATCTAATTTTACTAGAAAAAGACTTCCAAAGAAAGCCGGATGTGTTTTGAATGGTTAAGAAACACCCTTCCCATGGCTCGCACGTCGATTCATCCTCATTTAACATCTCCCTGTCTCATGATGAGGCCGATCAGTCGCATTCAAATATAGCCGGAACACAATACTATAGCCTTTGAATGCATTCTCAATCAACAAGCCATTTTGTTTTCCTTGTCTGTCCTGTCTGGAAAACAAAGAACCTGACGGAGCGCAGGCACATTTTTCGGAAGCAAAACATCAAGAATTATCGTATACTTCAGTCACAGTTTAGCATCAAGCCAGGAAACCTCCCTATTTTCTTGTAAACGGCTGAAATATGCTCTGTACAGTTTGATAAAGTGCTTAATTAGTACGAGCAGTTGCTGGAGTTATCGTTCGACCCTTTCGGTTAAGAAAGCCCATTAATGGCGCCATCAATTCGAGATGTCTGTCGAGTACCTCTCAACAATATGATATAAGAGATTAATGGCTGTGCCACGGCTTCAGCTTACCTGCCTCTACGCGTTATTATGCTGTATAAAGGAATCCACACAGCAGCCGCCCGCCCTTTAAGAAAAATACCGCGATTTTATAAAGGACTTCACCACAACCTCTTCTGTCTTAACTAGACGTTACAATACTGGAGATTCGTTGAACCCCCCAAAAACTCAACTAATGCATTTGAATCCCTCTGTTGATTTTGCGTGCCACTAGGTTATGAGCTTCCAGAGATTGCTTGACGCTGGCTCATTATTAGGGCCTGGAAATTTAGGCACTAAAGATCCCCGAAATAAGTAGGCATCTAGGCCCTAAAAATATTGCAATAGGCGCTATAAATCAAAATAGGTGCTTTGAATAATACTTTTTATTTAGTAGTACAGGATTTGCCAGTAAAGCACGGAGCGTACGCTGTCCTCAATTCTCAGATTTTCGAAACTTGAAGCACCTTCGGTTTTCGCTAAGCATAGCTTTGTACTTCAAAAAACTTCTTTCGACGTCACATGAAGTTAGTGGAGCGAACCTAAAACATAAGAGTTCACAGGGGCTCAGGCTTTCAGGTGATATGGCCGTATCGTCTCCGCCTAGAAGGTCTCTGATTTGCGAAATTGTTTCTAGGTCTCTATTTTTTTCTACCAATTGTTGCATCTTCGTAGGAGCAGGAGCGCCCTTTCCTTCCAGTCCCCGAAGTGCTGCTTGTACTTGTTCGACGGCCTTCAATGATTCATCTACAGAGGGTCCAGCCTTTTCCAACGTTGTCATCTCTTCCGTCAGCGTTCAGAAGTTCGCACTGATATATGTTAGGTCTGTTTCCAAGCTCGCCTCTTCGAACACAGCTGTTGCTTTAATCACACGCGCAGCGCCATCCTTGATTTCCTAAAAGACAGATTTGACCACTCTCGAGTGCCGTGCCTAATATACTGCTGCGTTTATGTTCCCCATCGAGTCAAAACAGGGTTTGGCGGCAGAGGAATGTCAGGTGCTGAAGAGCGGAAAACAGCAATTTTTGACTAAGATTTAAGAAACACCTGTTTTGTGCTAAATACTACCACTTGGGGAAAAGAGAGCCGGACACATTCGGCAAAACGATGCATTGCATGAACAACGCAGGTCAGGTTAACCATCTTGTTGTATAAAAGTGTCAGTCCCTTTCCTGCCTTGCACATGATGGATGCACCATCCGTAACGAACACGTAATCATCTCATACTGAGTATTTCCTGGCCATAGAGACTCCAGAGATGAAGTGAAAATACGCGCTATCGTCGAATGGCTCAAATTTTCAAGAACATCAGCGTCGAGCAGGATTGCTCGACCGGGTTTCTGTGGGCTCAATGTTCCGACGATGAATTTGGCCGCATACCGTCCGCTAGCGTCCATGGTTTCGTCGACTGACACCCAATTTCATCTCTGATTTTGGGGAGAGCATCCTCGTAGCACTCTTTCACGTACCTCTTACGAAGCTTTGATTCATCTGGAACATGCTGCTTGGTGTGCTTTTCCACAAAAATCCTAAAATCACTGTTGGTTGGTTTCCATTACAGGATATCTGCCACTAAAAATGCTTGGCACAACTCTTCGGCAAATGAAGACTCCTTTGCTGTCGAACTACCGCTGAAGGCTTCTGCCAGTAGGAGCTGCGATGTCCCCTCTGTCGTTAGCTTTAGGTTTGCAGTATGCTTGTTGGTAGCGACGTGTTGCGCTACTTGGCATCGCTTCTGACTTGATACTGAAGTTTCGCACCGTTTGCGGAACAGCAGATTTCCATCAGTTGAAAAAGCATTTCCAAACTGCGAAACCCACTGCCTGCAACGAGCGCCTCTCGATGCCTTTTCTTTCGGCATGTCAATACGACATGAAATGGAGAGCGCTGACGAAGCAAAGTTTGTGAAGCCACTCAAGTCAATGTCACGTGTTCTGGAAGTGGCAGGCAGAGAAGTGGCCCTTCCCTGCGGAGGGGTAGGCGGTCGAGAGTCGACCGAGTGACGAGCGAGCAGTGAGTGCGCGAATGTGATAGTCTTGCGCGCGTTCAGGCAACGGTCCCCGGCTCGACGGTGCCGGTTCGGGTGTCGGGTTACATTGAAGCAAATTATATAACCTCTTTGGTTGGGCCAGTTACATTTCGAGCAAAACGTTTGGCGAGACCCGCGCCTTTTGTGCGTGCATCGGTGCGCGCCTTTCACCATCTTAAAAAGATGTCTCAAAATTGAACGGCACCGAGGACCGAAATGCCGAATTTAGGCATTTATAGGCAACAAGTATGGTTAAATAGGGACTATTTCCTAATAAATGCCAAAAAGGCAGGCAAGTGCAAAAATCCCCAATTTAGGCAATTATAGGCATGTTTAGCCAAATGCCTAAAGTTCCGGGTCCTACTCATTATACAGAAAAAATACTGCCACCATTCTTTTCTTGGCTAGTTTAGTTTCGTGTATGAAATTGCGTAAAGGGAAGATCTCTAAAGAATATCAACAATACGAAATTATTGCCGGAAATAAAAAAAAATGTACAACTCATCCTAATGAAGAACACTGTCGGGAGTTGTTTTAAAGGAATAAAGTTCAGTGACACCTTCTGCCGACGTCGTCTGGTTTCCTCGTATTCTGAAGAGAAACATTCGTTACTTGTCCTATATTTTCCTTTGAAAAGTTTCTCTTCGTGAGTGTCGTGTAGTTGCGCACTTGTCTGCCCTTCAGCGCTAAAGAAGAAAGTGATTTTAAGATTACTATAGAAACAGAAACGGACTAGCGTTCGAACCTAACAGGTTATGGTAATCGTTTCTGTCATAAAAAGACGGCAAAAAAAATTATTTTTAACATTCGAAGCTACCCTTACGGTACCCTTCTCATCTGAATGCAAACAAATAGTGGATTTGGGTGCGAGTGAAAGCGTCAGGCGAAAGGAAAAACAAGGACAGAAAGAAAAAAGTTTAACGTGTTTCAGCTCTTCCCGCCTTTTGCGTGTTCCTGAACGATTGGCTCGTTCAAGGCAACGCCATGTCGACCCTGGGCATCGGTAGCAACTGATGGCGAAGCGACGAAACCCAGTCCCCATTTCTCGACCTCTGCCACTAAAACGATTTTTCTCTCGGCAGGGGGCCTCTCAGGATTTGGAATTCTTCTGGTGTCTAACAATGACACTTTGATCATGATTGCAGCATTGTTCAACCATAGGCAACGGACAAAATCTCTAGAATGTCTTCTCTTGTTTTTGTGAGGTCTGTTTCACAGGTAGTAACATTGTTTCAGTGTAGGTTTAGCACTTCTTACGGCAATTTTTTAATTGGGAATTCTCTTTTTTTATATGCGGTTATTAGGCAAGAGTCAGCACCAGCAGGCGGGTGGGTACGCTGGGCGATATTGCTGGCTAGTTTTCTACTCTTACAGGCCCCCTGGCAAGCTCATTATGTTTTGTATAATTCGATTACCCCTACTTCAAAAAAAAAAAAAAACCAACAGTGCCCATGTACACATTCATGACAATTCTTACGGGATTTATAAAAGGTATAATGTCTCCCTAACATCAATAATTTTAATCAACTCTTGCAAAGCAGCGATAGAGAAAAAGAGGAAACATCTTTTAGGGTCAAGTTATGCGAATGTAGTTTTGCTGCGTAAATCGAGTCGAGAAACCAATAAGAAGGGTATTCAGTTTGGGGCAGAACCCTTTTTTCACCAAGGAGATGTATAGAAATTTGTAAAAACCTATTCATAACCGAAAATATGTTTTAACGGAGGTGTAGTTTCCCACTGCACAAAGCTGATAAAGGCGCACAGGCAGTGGCTGAAGCCTTGTACTCCTTCTATAAGGATGTTTGCCTTTCAATGTTCGTGATTTTAAACCCATTTACACGTTTATTATCGCTGATCTGACTTAATTTCAGCGTATGTTTAAAACTGCGTTTAATAAGTGAGTGGGCAGGACCAAGATAGCGACCGAGTGTTTCTTTGCATTAATATATAACTTGATATTGGCGGAAACAAATCCTTGCTACAATACTAAAGTGCTTTGAAAATGGCTGCATGTATTTTGATTGAACGCTTCCGTATGGCACCAAGGCATATAGAACAAGCTTAGACGCTCAAGTGGTGCACATGGGGACGGTAATACATCTATCAATGTTATTGCAATAAAAAAAAATTGTTTCATAAAGTTTCTTTTTTAAACCTGCAATTTTTGAGGTCACGAAAAGCCGCATGGGAAAGAGCATGCATCACAAAGCAAACAAAGAAAGCGGCACAGCGACCATAAGCACGCGAAGAAAAGGCTTAGCGAAAACACAAAAGCACGCCAGACAAAAACAAAAAAACATCATGACAGTAGAAGAGCACCGGGGTAAACATCACGACAATAAAACAGCGCAGCTCAGTACAGTACAGAGCTGCGGGAGGGGTGAACTATCATACTTACTCTGTCAGCTGTGTTGTTTGATTAGGTAAGGTGAGGTTCTTTGGCATAGCACTTAGGGAAACACCGTTTCTGTCCTTCATGTATAGGTTGTTTATTGTTTAAAATAACATTCAGGTTTTTAAACTGTTTATGGACTTGCTGTCTGAAATACGACCGCGCAACCTTCGTATCTTCAACCGGCCAGAGTCGTAAAGTAAATGGGCCACTATGAGACTTCACTACAATTCCGGGAGCTCAATGATAAGGAAACGAAGGAATGCGCTGCTCTCTAAATTAAAATCACTTCATCAAAATTTACTCCATGAGGCGGATAAGAGGCCGGAAGCTAAAGCCAAAAAATAGAAGCAGACGGATGTCTCGGACAATTTTATACCTCATTTGCCAGGTTCCACTTGCATAATTAAAAAAAATCTAGATCATTGAACCTAAGGGAGCGCGGACTGCGCAAGCCGTAGGTCTGCCATCCGCGCTCTTCAAGCAACGCTCCAGCGTACTGCGCCGCGGTGAGCTATCGTCGAGGTCGTTTCTACGGTCTTCTTTGTCGTCGTGCTGTTTTTCCTGGTGCTGTTTAGTCGATTTGCTCTTTTATTTCCTAGTGCTGTTCCGACACGTACGGTTTTTATATATGTTCGGATTGTCGCCTTGGCGATTTTTTAAACTCTACACCCTTAAGCGTCTGATGCCGCAGGAAAGCCTATGCAGTAGGCCTATGGCCTATGGCCGAGAGCAAAAAATACCGCTTGATGTAAAAAATTGCAAAAAAATAATAAGGTTAAATTACCCGTTTCAAGGCATTCGAACCCATGATCTTCGCCATGCATGATGGGCACTGTAGTCACAGACCATGAAGGCTCTTTTTTTTTCCTTATTTAATGGGCAGGCTTCTAAACTTTTTTATTTTAAAAGCGTAACGTCCTCCCCACCCCCCCCCCCAAAAAAAAAAAAATAAAGAAAAAAAGAATAGGATTCTAAATTTGGGTTTCAACTCTAAACGAAGGCAGCGACTGAAATAAAGCTTTAATTGCATCGTCGTTCTGCTTACCATCTTCAAAGCATATGCAGACAGTCATATTTGTGATTATCGACTCCAGTCAACGACTGCGTAAGAGTAAGAAACTACAGAGCCCATCTGAAAAAAAATAATAATCTGCACTGCACTGTTATCACCAGAACTATCAGCAATTTTTTTTATGTAAACGGTACTGCATGCCAAATCATCATCAACATCACCCCGACTACACACACAGCAGGAAAAAGGCCTCTCCCATTATCACAAGAGCTACGAACAATTTTTTTTTTAATGTAAACGGTGCTACATGTCAACCCATCATCATCAGCCTGACTGCGCACACTGCAGGCAAAAGACCTCTCCCATGTCTCTCAAAATAACCCTGTCCTTTGACAGTTGCGGTCACCGTATATGCGCAAACATCTTAATCTCATCCGCCCTACTAACTTACTGCCGCCCTCTGCTAGGTTTGCCTAATCTCGGAATCCACTTCATTATCCTTAAGGACCAGCGGTTATCTTGCCTTCGCATTACATGCCCCGCTCAAGCCCATTTATTTCTCTTGATTTCCACTAGGATGCCATTAGCGCGTACTTGTTGCTTCATCCACTCTGCCCGCTTCCGGTCTCGTACTGTTGCACCTAGCATATTTATCTTCATAGCTCGCTGCGTTGTACTTAACTTAAGCTGAACCCTCTTTGTTAGCCTCCACGTTTCTGCCCCAATGGTGAGTACCGGTAAGATACAGCTCTTGCATATTTTTCTCTTGAGGGATATTGGTAAACTGCCATTCTTGATCTGAGAGAATCTGCCATATCCGCTTCACCCCATTCTTATTTTTTGTCATTAATTCTCCCTCATGATCACATCATGATCATGTCACATCAGGTGAGCCCATGTCATGCTGTACATTTCGTACTTTACGAGCGCGGGGCCCTTTAACCCATATGGTTCAGCGCGTAAAGCTGCACGGACCGAGCACCTGTCTCCATTTTCAATAGGGTGCTACCGTATGCATCCGACCTCAACACAGTAGAGTATGTAAGCGAGGTTTTTCGGCAGCAGCGTGGTGAGTATGATTCTATCTCATCAGCAGCTAGATAGTGGCCTAGCGAGCAGCGCACAGGAGCAGACCTAGCAGTAGCTCTGTCCGAGCAATCCGTAGTGCCAGTGGAGCGGACGAGCTGCCGGTGAGTAATTCATATACCGGGTGTCCCAGATAAATGTAACCAAGCTTTTAAAGAACACGGGATGTCCTAGCCGTCTGAAACCAAATGAGGGTTGTTTAGAGTCGCGGGCCTAGTCTGCAGTACTTTTTTCGTTCTTCAAAGTTGACTAATTAGTTAAGCTTAATTAACTAACTTTTTAACTATTGTCTTGAGGAACAAACTGCCAACGGAAAAGTTGTAGATCGCTTTGCAAACAGCTTACTGAGACATTTGCAGCAAAGTAATTTTTACGTAGTTTTTTTTTTACCGGCCTTTAACCATAACCCGCACAATACAAAAAAGCTTCCACATGACAACTGTGCCGCTTGAACGTCACAAGACGTGCCTTAGAGGATAAAATCCGTTTTTCCTGAAGTCCTCTCCTCGATGAGACTTTGGGTGCACATTGGGGCAGAGAAGTGAGCGAGCAGCTGGTCACGTGACAACTTTCTTTTAAGGCCAATAAATGAAGCTACGTAAATCGTAACTTGACGGAAACAGGACTACTAGTGGTTTTTCGAGGCGATCTAGAAACTTTTCATTGACACTTTCTTCCTGAAGTCAATAGTTAAAAAGCTAGCTAATTAAACTAACTAATTAATTAACTTTGAAGGAAGAAAAAATCCTCAGCACTAGGCCTCGCGACTATGAACAACCCTGAGTTAGTTTCACTGGACTAGGACACTTGGCCTTTTCTAAAGGTTTGGTTACATTTAGCTGGGACACCCGGTATAGTGTTCAGCGGGAGCGGTGTCGTTCCGTGCTCAACAAGGGCGATCAACCAGCAGCTCAAAAAGGGCACCTTGCCGGAATGGCTGTGACGCCGGCAGGCCCGTCATTTATGTATCGTGGAGCGTCGAGTATCATGTCGTCGTTTAGGGAGAGAGCCTCCAAATTTTTTATCTTAGTGTCCTGACATTCATTTGTGTTACTGGCACAGCTGCCGCGAATTGCCTTTATTCGTTGTAGCGAGCGTGTATGGTTGCAGCTGAGTCGCCAGTAGCGTCTCTGGTAGCGCGGCTAACGGGACGCCGCACAGCCCCTCCGTTGCAGCGGTTAGTAGCTGGGACGCAATTGTGGTTGTTCGCTACAAGCGAGTATGTTACTATTCATAGACCGCGGTCCGGGTGCGCTTATTTTTTGGCATATTCTAATGTTGTTTTCTTAACATGTAATTAGCACTGTTTTTTTTCTGGGGCTTGTGGCGTGGTAGTCGTCGGGTGATGTCATGTCTCACGAACCCTTCTGAAGAGAGAGGTTTCCTCAAAGGATAGAGAATGCGCTGGCTGTGGTGGTGCAAGCCTGGTCGGTCTGATAATCAACACAATAAGAACTAGGGGAAGGCAGGGATCTTGCATAAGTACTGTGTTAATTCAAGGCAAATCTCATTTTTTCCTCGCTACTCGTATGTGCTCCGTGCGAATTACACAGGCACCCCTCTCTCTTTACCAATCCCGAGCACCCGTATAAAGGAACCAACTGGCCTGGAGCTCTGCCGTTGCCAAGTAGTGCTAAGCTCACGCAGCTTAATTACACATTATCCGGTAGAAATAACATTGTTGCAAAAACAGAGAGAATGCCTGAACGAAACTCCTTACAAACGAAAAGCAGACTGTATCCTTAGGGGACTGTTAACACATACCAAAGGGCTTAGCTTACCGCTGCGGGGAGCGATAAAGGTGTCCAAAGGAGCCCTAATTGGGCAACGTGGTATAAAAAAGACCAATTTTCGTTCCTTTCCTGCCCGTATCAGTCGTCTCTGAACCAGCAGAGAAGCACGACTAATCCCTTTCACGTGCGAGCTGGTATCGTGAGCATCATTTTCTTTCTTCGTGCTGTAACGAGAAAAATAATGACAACGACGAGAATAAGTTTAGCTTAACGAATGACGCAAACTGCTGTGTGTCGCAAGAGTCCTATGTTCCCAGACTGGCAGCGTCAGCATTCGCTTTGTACCGAGTCCATGACTGCCGCAACCTTGAGGCTCCTCTTGACGCCGTTGCTCATTCTTAGACAACGAACTAAGATATAATTCTTTTATGTTTTCATAGAGCTATACATGGCTAATATCAGGTTGCAGAAAAATTTGGAGGGCGATCACTATAATTCTTAATGCGAAATTTGAGCGCAACTATGTTGGCGTGTCAGGCTCTGTAGACTCTTTGTTTGGCTTTGCTTGGTCGTCGGCACGTCTGGCGACGATTTTTAGTTGGATAGTAGTATTATTTAGTGGAGACAACGATGCACAGCGGAGCAGTGTTTTGCAGTTTAACTCGAGGCGTGACTGGCCGCGGCGATAGCCTGGTACTGTCGTGCATTAGCCAGCAAAGCTGTTTTGTTCGAGGCGCCGCGGCTCCGACTCCTAGTCCTGGCAATGTTTATATTTATGTATTTATTCACGGTGTGGCTTGGTTACACGTGGCTATCAACGGGCGCTTAAGAGCTCTGCTCTAAAATTAAATACACAACTAACAGCATTTGCTCAAAGTAGCGGACACAGACTGTGAACATTTTATGCCTCGAACGCAGTCAGTCGAACTCAATATCCTCGTTCATATGATGATCGCCAAATAAAGGTTTGGTCCTAAACTAGCTTCCAGCGTCAGCACAACCCCGGCACTAGCACAGTCCAAACTCACTACATTGTCTTTATCGCTGCACACAACCCAAAGCGTTTGGGCAAATTTTTTGGACCTTGATAACTAGCAAGCTCTCATTCAGCAGGGAACCTTCCTGCTGTAAGATTTACTATCATTGTTAAATCAATTGTAGCTCACGTCATATTATACATTTTTTTTTGCGCGGTGTGTGGGAGAAAAGGTTGCATTATGACCACCAGTACTTAAGGTCAAAAATAGGCTGTCGTGCTTTGTCTAATGTTTTTGGGGAATTGGTTGGTAATGTTTCATTAGACTTGTTTCTGTGGGCGGTTTGGGTTTCGATCTACGGTACTTAAGACCATAAAACAATCAGAAGGAAAACATGCTGAGACCACCCACTTGCGTTTGCTAAGTATAAATGGTACTTCTGGTCATCTTCTTCACGTTAGACACCTGCCATATTGTACACAAGCCTCCAGGACGTGTGAAACGCGATCGAGACGCAAAAGTTCTTTGTTGGCTGACGTGCCCAAGAAAAATTTCTTGCCTGTTGATATTCTTGAGAAGGCAAGTTATATATAGTATTTGGCTCATCTTCATTTAGGTTACCCTAGGTAACTGCATTTTATTTAGGAAGTGCAGTGTATATAAATTTCTCACTTGCCTTTAGCGACGGCTGCATCAGTTAATGCTGAGAAACGTGAAAATTGGTAAAAACTTTATTAGAAATGTTGACACTACGCTATACAAATCAATTAGGATAAAATACTAAATTCTGAAATCAGGTGAAATTAAAGTCAAGTTTCCTAAAGCTGGTGAATAGAATGCTCCTCTTGGGTGAAAACATAGAAGACCAAGTCCTAAACAGTGCATTATTTTCCCTGTATCTTCAAGACATTAGCGTAATCTCTACCTCTTGAAAAATACTGCGGCGCAGCAGAAAAAAACACAAAGAAGAGAAACGAACACCGTGGGCGCTAATGCTTTTGCTGTTCGTTGTATTTTCATCTTCTCCTGCGCTGCAGTGTTTTTCAAGACTATGAAATAACAAGCCCACAAAGCCACGCTAGTCTCTATCTCACCTGTTCGTTCATTGCAATGAGCGAATTGGCCTTCTATGGGGTCATTCGCCGGCAGAAGCCTCAGCACGGGACCTTTAAGAAACGACCGCGTCATCACTTGAGAACTCTTTGAAGAAAACACATCTACAACATTCTGGATCTTAGAAAGTTTCTTTTACTAATGCGTTCGAATGTTCTCAATGCTTACAACTGCGCGTAGAAATATGCCGTGCCGCAATGAAGTTTTCACTGAATATTCTGTGCTCTCGCGTATAACTATGAAAATTTGTCTGAGTCTGTAGCTGGAACTATGGGCTGTATTAGAAAGTCTTTAGATTTCTGAGGCTCGTATTTCATTTCATTTCATTTATTGAAGGATTAAGGGCCCATGGGCATCACATAAGGCGCGGGCTGTCGATGTGACACTTCACTGCCTTTTTTTCCTTGTAACATTTACTCATGCCGTCTTTCTTAAAAAAAATTGTCAAACCTACCCCACGACTGCATTCACTTCTTAGGGGTCGAGTGCATAAATACCTTTACATTTATTGCGTACCGTTTCGGAAGCATTATTTGTTTGTGAAAATAATCAATCCGAAAAATCCAGATATTGGAATAAAAACGTAAGTGATCCTTTGCAGATCTCGAGCAACTCTTGCAGCACGTCGGAGCAAAGCAGCTGCGCATCTGATGTTGATTCCTCATAGGGGTCACGAAACACGTTGCTATTTGAAAGCTTAGCTCCAAATTTCACTTTTGAATGCCACCTTTTGCGCGTCGGCAAAAGAGGTAAATATTGCGCAAAGTAAGAAGAAAATGTAGCCATTCATCGTACCACGCGAGCCGCTCCATGTTTCTGAGAACACAGCTTCACTTTGGGAAACATGAATGTTTATCTCGGCACTGCAGCGTCGGGAAATTCCCACACACAAGTGAACAAAGAGCCCCTGAAGCATCTCGCCAAGAAACAAAGCTTCTGCATCTTCATTTTTTCACCACTTATAACTTAAACTACGGGCTGAATGAAGTGCTTAGAGAGCTATACATCACTTCTACCTGTTCTGCTATTTTTCAGGAAGTTTGTCGTTCGCGAATGGCTTTTTTCCGCCAAGGAACTGCTTAAAAAATACACAGCCTTGCTGAAGGCAAAAACAACTCTTCTAAGCTCTTCTTCCTTCTTGGCCTCAGTGCAAGCCTCCTTGTAAAAAGTCTGAAGAGATGAAAGTTACTTCGTCAACCAGCTTTTCGTTTAGGGGCGCAAGTATGACCAAGTCTCCTACGTATCTGCTTTTATGCTTTGACATGCTTCTGCGCAGCGCAGAGATCAGCAGGGCGATCGCAAAGCCCCCTCAGTGAACTAGACAAACCATTCGTAGCATACAAGGATACCGGGTTTCTGTCGGCAGCCTCAATAAACGATATGTTTGTAACATCGCGAGTGTAAATAGTGGATCGTTCACGCCAGCACTTGCAAAGACTTTGAGAAAACGACGGCGAATCAAGCTGTGACACACTTGTTGGCACTCAATAAAAGCAACAGTGAGGCTCAGGTGCGGTAGCCAAGATGAAGACAGAAAAGATAACGTCGAGAACTGTTCCGAAGAAGTTGGCAGCCGCACCAGGTGCCTCCTAATTCCTAGACCTTCCTGTTTTACGAATATTCACTGCAAATGAGGAAAATACCGGTGTCTACAGCAGTTTTACATCGTACTTCTTCAGTTGCGCTGCTCCTAACAACTTTCACCAGCGGCTAGAAAAACAGGCCTCATCGTGGTAGAAGGAAAGCGAAGTATTTATGAGGGGGTCCGAGGATAACGCACATAGATTAGCCTACCTTTGGAGAAAGGCGCGCATAGGAGAGTCAAAAAGGACAAGAAATTATGAGAAAAAAATTGGCTCCCGATATAACTGGTCTGGCCAATTGCGACATAGATGCGCTTGCCCGTTTGCCCTTCTTCAGAGGAAATCATCTCAAGAGATGCGGAGGAAATGCGATAGGATTTGCTTCAGCGTCTCCTGCCGTACGTCATTGTTACTCATCCGCAACCTGAGCCATCCGTTTCAACTGCGTTAAGATTTTAAGGCGGAAGCCTTTAATGTCTCATCGTTGTAAGCAGCAGTTGTCGACAGAAATGTCACGCTTTTCAATTGGTCGAAACGGTCGTGACGTCACAGTGCGCGAATTTCGAACGGGGCCAATTGTACTTTGCCTAGTAACCATGCAAACAATTGAAGGGATCGTATAGTGATGCTCCAAGTAAGTGGGACTGAGCTTAGTTAATTGCTTAAGTATCCAATTAGCCTAATTAACTTTTATAGTCAGGCCATATAAATAAATAAAACCGAGTAGTAAATTGGTCGAGCTCGGGAATCGAACCCCGGTCTTCGGCGTGCGAGACGAGCATGCTATCCATTCCGCCATGCCAGCTCTTTTTTTTTGTCTTTATTGCCTGTTTTGACAGATTGCAACATATCATAAACAGATGTTCTGCGCTGCACTCTCAAACATCAAGAGCGGACATGTGTTTCACTCGCGTGAGAAAATCAAAACTGTTTTAGAGAACACAATTCTCCCATCAACTCGATAACTTCATCTCCAAAACATAGCTCCTTGTACACTTCACGTAGCTTAAATATGTTTTCTTTGAAGTAATCGCGGACAGAACGCGCATATTCATCACAGTGTCGTACAGCAATCCTGCTTCGCCAAATACTGTGCAGGCCAAGGAGGATGGATGGACGGAAACAACTTTATTACACACACAAAAAAAAAATCTTCCAGGCTGGTCCCCTACTGGTCCAGGAGTCCACGGGCTAGTGCTTCACGTAAAGCCCGATCCACTAGCCATTTCTGGCCGGCGGGCATAGCGGTCCGTAAAGCAGCCTCCCAGGAAGAATGAGTGGGATTGGGGATGGTGGATACTGCCTTTGGGGAAGGACAATCCCAAAGGTAATGGAAAAGTGTGGATTTGGGCACGCCACAGGTGTTACAATCAGGAGGAAAGGTGGGATGAAAGCATGACAGGCGGTGGGGTGAAATAAAGCAGCCTGTCTGTAATTACCGCCATGTGGCGCTGGATAAGGGCGACAAGGTACTGTGGGGTGGTGGCAGTGTCATGCGGCTGAATTTGTAAAATGTGGTAATTTGGTGATATGTAGAGAGGACCAAAGGGGCTTCTTGCGCAGGGTTGGGTGCCTGATCCTCCGGGCTCGGGAGGAGAGTTCTCGGGCCAGCGCATGAACGCGCTCATTACCGGGGATCGAGGTATGCCCAGGGACCCACGACAGAGTAACCGTTCGGTCGAGAGAGGTGGCCGTGGTAAGAATACGGTGTGTTGCCGGAGTCGCTACGCCCTTTAGGTAGTGGCGGTACGCGGCCTGTGAATCTGTGCAAATTTCTGTTATGTTTTTATCAATGATGGAGTGGGCCAGAGCAAATGCGATGGCGGCTCCTTCCGCCTCTGCAGGCGAATTAGTTCGAATAGTGGCGGCGGCCCCCACTGTGCCGTCTTCATAGGCTGCGACTGCCGTGAAATATCCTGGTTTAGAATTTTGTGCCGCGTCGACATAAAGGATATCGGAGCGGTTGCTGTATGTTTTGGTGTAATAGCTCGCTCGTGCCTGCCGCCTACCGTGATGGAGACTAGCACTCATATTGCGCGGTATAGGGCTTCTGATATATGTGATCCTGCGTGCGCAGAGAAATCATATTTGCCGCCGCGGTGGCTCAGCGGTTATGGTGCTCGGCTGCTGACCCGAAAGACGCGGGTTCGATCCCGGCCGCGGCGGCTGGAATTTCTTTGGAGGAGAAATTCTAGAGGCCCGTGTACTGTGCGATGTCAGTGCACGTTAAAGAACCCCAGGTGGTCGAAATTTCCGGAGCCCTACACTACGGCGTCTCTCATAGCCTTAGTAGCTTTGGGACGTTAAACCCCATAAACCAAAACCATATAAGGTGTATGACTTGTTGGGGTGGGAATTGGTGGATTGAGACGTAGCTGTCGCAGTAGGCATTGTCCTGTTTCCGTGCGACTCAGGCGGACTAATTGTTTGGTGCGTCGAGCCTCTATTAATTCGATCACTGTATTGTGGGTACCAGTGGCCAGGAGACGTTTCGTGCTAACCGTCCGTGGAAGACGTAAGGCAGAGGTGACAGCCGTGCGTATTAGGATGTCTGCCTGTTGTCTTTGCCGCTGAGTGAGTATGTGGTATGGAAGGTGGTATGTAATGCGGCTAATGATTAGTGCATTTGTCATATTGAGGGTCTCGCGTTCAGACAGCCCATGATTGCGTGCTGCCACCCGCCTGATAAGTGCAGCGACCTGTTTGGTCTGTCTCTGCAAGAGCTGAAGGGTGGCGGTTGCATCGAGTGTGTTGTTAATTAGAAGGCCGAGAATCTTCACCTGAGGCACAATGGGCACTGGATTCCCGTACATGTGCAGTTCAATCGGGGGGTCACTGGGGAGGGGTTTCAGCTGCAGGAGTTCCGATTTATTTGGAGAGCAACGGAGGCCTGTGTTTGCTAAATGAGTGGTGGTGATGTCTATGGCAGATTGCAGGATATCCTGGGCTGTTCCAAGGGATCCTCCCGTTGTCCAGAGGGTTATATCATCTGCGTATATGGCTGTGTGGAGCCCTGGGACAGCAGCAAGGGTCTTTGCCAGTGGCGCTAGGGCAATGTTAAAGAGTAAAGGTGATAGAACCGCCCCTTGTGGGGTTCCCCGGTTAGGCAGGGGAAAGGCTAGGAGGCAATATCCCCAAGGTGGAGGTCTGCCGTGCGCCCCTGAAGGAAGGCCCGAATATATTGCCATATGCGGGTGCCACACCCCGTGGCGGCTAATGTCGTGAGGATATGGTCATGGCTTATTGTGTCGAAAGCCTTATGGATATCCAGGGCCAGTATGGCTCGCGTAGAGGCTGTACGACGCTTAGTGCAAAAGAGGGACTCTTTAAGCGCGAGAAGTACGTCTTGCGCCGAGATGTTTGGGCGGAAGCCGAATTGAACGTTTGAGAGAAAGCCTGTTATTTCTAGGAATGGTTGCAGGCGATTGAGAATGACATGCTCGAAGAGCTTGCCTACACAGCTCGTTAAGGAGATGGGGCGCAAATTTTGAGGAGTGAGGGTTTTGCCCGGTTTGGGTATAAATCGCATGCTGGCATGGGTCCAGGCTGATGGGAGCGTCCCAGCTTGCCAGTGGTTATTAAAGAGCTCCATGAGTTCCTGGAGAGAGACATCGTCCAGATTGAGTAGTGCCTTGTACGTTATGCCATCCGACCCCGGTGCCGTAGAGCGGCGAATACTAAAGAGTGTTCGGCGGACTTCGTTTAAGGTGATGTCGGCATCAAGTTCTGGGTTAGGTGGAGGTAGATTGGGTGGATCTGCCGACTGAAGAGATGTGGGTATATAAGTATCCCGTAGTTGGCCAATTACGTCGGTGCCCTTTTGGAGCTCTAGTTGTATTAGACGTTGTGTGTTTACTTGCGTCTGAGATTTAGTGGTTGTTGGATCCATGAGAGCGCGTAGGAGGGACCACGTGCGTTTAGTGCTTAATGTACCCTTGAGGTCGTTACAAAAGGTTGCCCAGTTTGCGCGGGCGAGCGTGTTCGCGTATTCTTCTACCTCGCGAGTGAGAGCGGCTATGCGGAGTCGCAATTTACGATTGTGTCGCTGGTGACGCCAGCGCTTGAGAAGTCCCTGTCGGGCCTCCCATAGATGAGCCAGATGAGGATCAACCTGCGGTGCCTTAGGGGTATTTTTAATGCTTTTGCTGTTCGCCTGGATGGCGTTCACCAGACGGTCTGTCCAGTAAGTGACAGTACGGGGTTCTGTCGAATCAGTTGCAAAATATGAGCGCAATTTATCCCAGTCAGTGAGAAGCTGCCAACGAGGGTTGAAAATCTTGGAATCATAAGATATAATAGTGGAGACTGGAAAGTGGTCACTTCCAAGGCTATCCTGGAGCACCGTGTGAGATTTAACGATTATGTTCGGTGTGGCCCATGTGAGATCGGGTGTGGTGTCGCGGGTGACGCTTGTGCCAATGCGAGTGGGTACGGTGGGGTTTGTGATCAGGCTAAGGTTGTAATCAGCCATTGCGGTAGAAATCAGGTTACCTTTGGGGGTATCCGAGTTGTATCCCCAGTGCGTGTGACGTGCATTAAAATCACCCACCACCAGAAGGTTTTGAGGAACGGAAGGAGCCCAGGAAACCCGGAATAACTCTGAAAATAAAGGCAAGGAGGAAAATTACATCATATTCATAAAGATCCGGCTCAACGTTCAGGAATCGTATCACATACGGCGTCTCAGGGTAAGTCTTTCTTTATTGTACGCTGGACCACGTCCCAAAAGAGCAGCGCATCCCAGCAATCAATAAATACGTGTTCTATTGACTCTGGTTAGTCACACAACAGGCAGTCAGCACCCCATGGTAGAAACAATCCCTTCTCCTCCATCCATGTTTTATACTTATCCGCCATGCCAGCTCGATGGTTTAGAATGAACAAAGACGCGCCTAGTGAATACGGTGTCTTCGCTCACTCTGATCCTCCTCCGTTCTCTTCCGGCGAGGTTTAGGTGTGCACCAAGATATGAGAGACAGATACATTTCCTTTCCTCAAAAACCAATTTACCGACGTGCGAGGCGTAGAACCAAATGGGCGATGGCGTTCTATGGACTCCCTGGCAGCATTGCAAGACGCTGTCCCGTTCCACTCTTAGAGGCGGAACTTAAAATCTTAACCACAGATCAGTGACCACACTTTAGGTCAAGAAAGTGACCCCCTGAATTTTGACGGGTGTCCGCCGAGATATGTGAGACAGTTACTGCGTAATTTCCTTTCCTCAAATACAGTTTCCATTTTCTTCATTACGGGCCCTCTTTGTCTTCTTTCACTCCCACTTCCTCCGTTCTTCTACGGTGCGGTTCAGGTGCCCACCGTGATGACAGAGAATTACTGCGCCATTTCCTTTCCTCAAAAAGCGTTGCGTTCACAGGGCACGCAATCGCGCCAAACGGGTGGTGGCGTTCCGTGGACTCCGTGGTGGTGGTGGTGGTGGAAAACATTTATGTACAGGTATAATACAGGAGGTTATGCATGAGCTGACCCAGAGGGGGCCAGCCCTTACAAATACTAGGTGGAGGTCCCTAGTTCGGGACCCCAGTGGCATCGGCCGCCGCCCAGGCTCGCCCGACCAAGGCCCGT
Organism: Amblyomma mixtum; assembly: GCF_055824585.1. Classification (NCBI taxonomy): domain Eukaryota; kingdom Metazoa; phylum Arthropoda; class Arachnida; order Ixodida; family Ixodidae; genus Amblyomma; species Amblyomma mixtum. Next base: position 250,965,649 of record NC_143012.1, read on the forward strand.
TGGGCCTGCAGGTCAGAGCAGCCGAGCAGGGTCGCCTCCCAGTCCTCCCGGGTTGGGTTGGGGTGAGGGGGGATAGCAGGGTTGGAGGGGCAGGCCCACACCATGTGGTAGATGTCCGAAGACTTCTCCGCACAGTGCGGACAGCTGCCCGAGAAAGAAGGGTCGAAGTGTTTCAGAGCTGGCGGGCACAGCAAAGTATTAGTATACAGGCGGAGCAGAAGCCGCTCCTCCGCCTTTGACAGACCTTTACACGGGCGGGGATAAAGACCATGGCCAGATTGATAGAGTAAAATGATGTCTTTGAAGGTGTAAGCTGGAAGAAATTCGAGTTTCTGATCGTCAGGGTCGGAGGGGAATGTCCGGTGAGAGAGCGCGCGGGCGGCGGCGTCAGCTGCCTCATTTCCCTCAAGGCCCATGTGAGCGGGAGCCCAAACGAAACGCCGGTGCGTGGGGCCACCGGTGTAGACGCTGTTTTGAAGAATGCGGTAGGCTAGATACGGTACCCAGCCCTGCTCGACGTTCCGACATGCCCCTCGCGAGTCGGAAATAATTGTTTTTGAATTGGAATCAGATGCAGCCAACGCAATGGCGACCTCCTCCGCGTGTGTTATGTCACGGGCTCGGAAAGTAAGGCCATTCACTGTTTTGGATTGGTGGATGACTGCGGCTGTGTACCATCCCCCATGGTGGGGACCTGAGGCATCCACGTAGAATATGCCGGGTTTCGATCCATAGTGGCGGCCCAGGGCTTCCGCCCGCGCCAGGCGCCGGCCATTATGGTCCTCACGGTTCATGTTCGCGGGAAGAGGGCGCACGTGGAGGGCGCATCTCCACTGGGATGGAATACGTACGCGCTCTTCCATGAGAGTGGTATGTTGGATGTGTAGTCGGGAAAGGAGGCGGCGACTCGACGATGTCTTCGAGAGACGTGTGTATTGGTTAGTCAAGTGGGCTTCCCGGAGCTCCCGAAATGTGTTCACCATGCCTAGCCCCAGGCGGCGCTTGTTGGAGGTGGTCACGGGGAGGCCTAGAGCCCGCTTAATAATTTTGCGGAGGATGACTTCGAGTGAATCGTCGTCTTGCTTCCGCAGGTGGAGGTATGGAGTCGAATATAGAATTCGACTGGTTACAAATGCATGCGCCAGCCGCAAGGCGTCCTTACATCGTAACCCCCCGCGCTTGTTAGAAACCCGGCGGACCAAGCGGCCCACCTGGTCCCCCACCTGACGGTGTTTGGCCAATGTTGTTTCTGACCGTCTGTCTTGATGTATAAAGAGCCCCAGTACCCGGACTTCGATATTTTCAGGGATTGGACCTGTCTCGAGAGACAATGAAATTTTGGCTGTGCACTTTGCTGAGGGGCGTATGTGCACAAATTCAGACTTTTGGGTGGAGCATTGGAGGCCGCAGCGGCGAGCATAACGGTCCACTATGCTCGCCGCCTCCTGCAGGTTAGCCTCAATGTCTGCAAGGGAACCCTGCGTGGCCCACAGGGTGATGTCATCAGCATACAGCGCATGCTGCACACCGGCGACAGCGTCCAGCTGGGCCGGTAGGCGCATCATAGCCAAATTGAATAAGAGGGGAGAGAGCACCGCGCCCTGGGGTGTACCCCTGGTTCCTAAATGAAAAGGGCCATGTTCTTTATCCTGGATCCGAATGTAAGATTGTCTGTCGGTTAAAAATTGCCGAATGTGGCAGCGCTACAACACGCTGTCGCATTCCACTCCTAAAGGCGAAGCTTAAGCATCATGAATTAGCAGTTAATTAGTATCCAGACATTAATCAGTAATTAACCATTAATTAGTGATTTGTAATCACTCAGTAATTAGTACTCAATTATATGTGACGCCACCAGGGCCAGAGAAGCAGCGAAAGTGGTGCGGAAAACGCTTTCGCTTGTGCGCACTTTGGACAGTCAAAGTGCCCCCTGAATTTTTTTTTGTGCCATTCTGAGTCATTTTCATTATTGCTGAGTCATACTTAGTCTGGCCGCACTGTTCTCTCCTCTACACCACCTGGCACCTACCACAGTCGGCAGTTTCAGGCTTCAACCGGATATAACGGCTTTTTCGCTTGTATGTTTGATGTTGAGGAGACTTGCTTTTCTCACCGGACAAATGCCGCAGCTCGAAACGACTTCGGTGGACCAGATTTTACAAGCGCGTATATGCCTGTAAGGTTATAAAAGAAATGACCTGGGAATAACCCATGAATGGAAATTCAGTGGTAGTTTTGACGGTCTATTAGGCGCTTCTGAATGATAATTTTTGAAGAACGGAGGCAAGTGGCTGGCACCAAAGTTGTAATATAACAAATCCTATTGAAAGAGTTGGCTTTCAGAAATTTATCAAACTCCAGTGAAGAATTGTGTCCGTACGTAGCAGTGTACTTCTCAGTAATAGCGGTAACGTTTAATCTCTGATACAATGTTGGCGATTAGTTTTGTTTTCTCATAAGTCGTAATATATTTTTTAACACCTACTGTTTATTACTCCTTTGAATTCCGGTTTTCGCTGAATTTTGGTCAAGACAGAAATATCTCTGCTTACTTTTTTCTCTGCAAAATGTCATGTTTTGTTTTTCATTCTGCTCCTGAGAGGGAAATGATCGAATGGTAGAGCATTCGTTTGGTAGTGGACGGCACAAGAAAAAAATCAAAATAAGGTCAGAACAATAAATTGGGAAGCAAGAAGGAGGGTGCCTTAACCTTTCAGGGCATGTTTGTTCAGCGGCTTTAGTTGCTGGACTCGTGACCTGCTATCTCGAATGTGCCAGGCACTCTAGAAGTTCGAAAGCCGGGTTCAATGTTATGGCGTAACGTTCTTATTGTTCGCTTTATTTTTTTGCTCCTCCTCTTCTTTCATTCTCAGTTTGTGCCCTCCGAACCGCTGACGTCTCGTCTTTTCTTCATTGCTGCTCGAAAGTGACCAGTCTTTCCTAATCCTTCGCAGACATGTGTTTACTGTCCAGCTTAAGACGGCTGTATCTGGCTTGTATAATCCGCCGTCACTTTATTTTTGTCCTTGCAAGAGGAGAAAACACGGCAAGGTCAGCAAGGAACGAGCCGTCGACAAAAGACCTTTCTGCACCACTACTTTATTTCAATTTTTTTGGTCAGGATGCTGCTAGTTTTTCGGTCAGAATACATTCTTCTGATTAGACACTTCAGCTACTACCGCTCGTCGTAACGCATCTTTACGGACGTGTAAACTGAGGCCCGCAAAGTAAGAGTATAGTCAAGTCGTTATTATGGCCACGTCTAGCAACGCAGGGTAGTGATACTTTCCAAGCTTTCCTGCAAAATTCTTTCTTTTCGCTATTACGTAACGAGTGTGTTATTTTATTGGATATCTGTATTACAGAGGTATCTGGACAGGCGCAAAAAACAAAGATTAGGTAGTTTAAAAACTCTGCCAAGGTTTCTATATGGAAGCTGGGCTTTGTGATATCCCTATCGTTATTGATTGATGTTATCACATTCTAAATAAAACTACAGCGCTACTCTTTAATTTTGCCCCGCGACTGAGCGTACGATGTCATATTTTAATAAAAAAAATGCAGATGTTTACATTCTAATCCGTAACGAGCTAAAATTTGTGAAAGGTGCCGCTGTCGTGCTGAATATATTTTCCTACTGTCTAAGGCATACAGTAGTTCAAGATCTGCAGATTATGTTGGAACGTGGGCTACCACAAAAACGGGAGCAGATGTGCGGTGACCTGCCTGGCGCTGGTCCCGTGGGAGACGCTGGTCACGGGAACGGATCTTCACGTTTTACGCTGTGAATTCGCCGGGGTGGGTTCCGTATAACAGCTGTCGTGGCAAAAATGAAAAATGCCCAGTCATGTTAGGCTGGGATTGTGCACATGGCTGAATACTTTGATATACTAAATTTTTGATTCCATGGTAAAGAACTATCGCTTTGATTTCGCCTGCTGCACGAGTGGGTAGGAAAGCCGTGTTTAATGTGCTCGGGGATAATTTCCAGCACCGGGCAGATCTTCCTGACATGCATAGGACGGATACGTGTTCGCGTTTCGACCCTGTAGAAGTGCTGTCGCTGTGACCTAAATTTCATCCCACCACTTCTTCGTCTACCACTCAGCTGTCAATTCTCTCCATAGCCATAGTTGCTAAAAAACTAACACAAAATGGCGAGCACCAACCAAGTGCAGAATTTCGTAATAATTGCCTATCATACTGTACAAGAACTTAGACTGCTGTTGGTGATCATGATGATGAAGACTGTACGTTTACAATTATAGACTTCTAACCATACCCTCTCGGAAACGAAAGTAGACATGAAATCCGAAATGAACGCTTCAAAAGGGCATTCAAAATTATTCAAAAGGAATATTTTTAAACCGGAAATGTTTACTATGTTTACGTGTGGTTGATACATTGAAGACTGCGCAATAATATCGATGTCAATTAGCCTTTGGCTTTGAAAGAAACAGCCGTAAAATGCTATTCATTGCTAGCAGTATTCTGTATCGATTATAATGTACGATCGCTTTCACTGTTATCTTCATCATACAACATGACAGAAGTTTATCATGAGGCGGTCAGCTCATTTTTTGAGTTTAAGGCTCACAGATTCTTGCGAGCAAAGAGCTCCTCTCCAGTTCTAGCAACCGGTGATGTTCCTCAAGGCGAACCGAAAATTGAGCACGTTAGTAGGTAACGTAGCTTTTTCTTGCTCTCCGTAATGCCACAATGACGCCAAAAGAAAACTTCTGGACCATCATCGCCATTGCCCTATGTAGTCATCTGCTCCAAGTGTCCGTGGTTTATGTGGAGTTTGACTGGACAATGTCCTAAGCGGTAAAGGTGAAGGGAGGCTTCTATTACTTTCCTTTCTTGACCACGGAGAAAGAAGAAATGGCTGGTACTCTTTAATCAACAATACCGCGCATTTGGGAAGTAATCACTAGTTGCGAACAAGTCCATACGGATATCCAAACCGTTATCCAAAACGAAGGTGGAAACGAGTTGTATCCTTCCAAGTCCGAACCTTCGGAATAGTCGACAAACTTAGGTTGAAGGAACTAAGTGGGAACTAAAGGGGAACATAGAGGAACGGAAAATCTTAAAAGTGACCGAGGCATTTCATAGCCAGGTATCAAATCCGAAGCGATGCACTGACATTAGAAAACAGAGAGAGGCTGCTTGGTGACAAAATAAGTTGGAGCTTTATTGCATCCATAATCAAGAGGCAGGATTTGACTACGAAACTGCATGTAATGCACAATGAAACTAAGCGATGCGTTAAGAACGGTTCGGCAATAAAGTCAGGCGCACCACGGCTGGCCTACGGCAGCGCAAGTTTTAGGTTAATGGGAGCGGCTTTGGTTGCAAAGCCAGTAAAAGACATAACCGACCTAATAATGATGGTTTTGATGCAGCACAAAATTGTGCCTCTTAGGGACATATTGGTGCCTGAAGGTGCCGATTTGTTTTTTACCAACACGTGCTTTCCCAAGTGTCACATTGGAAACTTGAGAGCCGGCGTATCGCGTTATAAACAACGAGTACCGTCGCTGTGGGCGTTGTTGAAGAATTTTTGAGGTGATGGTACAAACCAGCGAAAGTTCCTTTTCTTCTCACTTTTCCAAGTGCGTAGATATAATCATTCATTCCTGTTTACGATTTTTTAAGCAACGCGAGAGCCTGAACTCTGTATTCTATAGCTTGGAAAGGAGCTGTATATAAATCGTTGTCGGAACAATTGGTTTTATTCAGGTAGACGTATTTGTTAAAACTATTGTTCATTTTTATTTAGAAAGTAACGCCTCAGACCTGCAGAGCACTGTAGAGCTTTTGCAATCAAAGCGAATAGGTTTAGAGAAAAATGTAAATTTCCAATTAAATGTTTACGTTGCATACATGCAATCCTTACTGGCATTGTCCTCGTTGTAGCCATGTTCTCGTATAACCTTGCATATCTCGCAAATACATGGTGTGTCGCTTTGTCAGGGCTCCACAGCTTTCTCAATGGCAAAGTCAAGCCTTGCCTATTTCCGGTCATTAGATTTCGGAGGATACAACGCCGAGGGGATCTGGTCGGGTGTGAGGTGGCAAACGCAGATTTTTTCTTTCAGTCTACCTCATGTGTTTTTTTCCTGTGTGTGTCTTTTGTGCGCAATTCGTATCTACAACAGTATGCACCAACTCGCCCAACAAGAAGATCTTCAAGAACGTAGCTTTCTATACCAAACAATAAACTCCGTTTGACCAGAGTGCGTTTACTGAAAGCTAACTATGCTCCTGGAGATGCACATGGTGCATATTAGAAGAGGGAATAAAAAACAGAGGAATAACATGATGGCCGGAAGAGAATGTGGCCCAAACATAATTAATGCTGATTCTTAGTAGTGGTCATGTACCACTCATTTTAAAGCTGTTATTTTAGGGAGCGAACAAGTTCTTATTTGGCTACTCCAACTAACAGGTCTAAAATGTTAATGCATTCATAAATTCTTAACAATGCCACAGCATCTGCGTTGTCGCGACATAAAAATTTCAGGCTTCTCTGTCGTGAAATTCTCTCATTGGTCCAGGAAGGTCACTTTACCTTGGGACGTCATCACAACCTGACCACCGTGGGAGGTGATAACTTGCGGACCGGATTTTGAGCAAACTGCCTACCGTTGCCAAATTCAATGCAGTTGCCGCCAGCCTAGTTTTGCGTTGGACATGAAGTTTGCGGGAGCTTGGGGAGGGCAACTTGAGTTTCACAAGCCCCACTAGTGGTTGTGTTTGAGATAGCCACCTGTCAGAATGGCGCTGGAGCGTCGCTTAACTCCGCAACGCTGTGGCCCCAGTGGTATGAAGACTACCCGCGATATAAGAACGCAGTTGAGAGGGCGGCCACGTCCTCAGAACCACGTTACCACCAATTAATTAATCATAGGCACCGCCTAATTTGAAAATGTGACGACTCCTACAGGTTAACTTGTTTGCGGATTTAGAGAATATGTGTAGAATAGGCTTATTAATTTTCAAAGTCGCAACACGCATGGCCAGAAAATGGTTAACTTGTCCTAAATACAGGCCTAACGATTTATGAACCGGAACGTAGAGTTTTTGCTGCAAGCCACGAAAGGAACATTTAGACGAAAAAGGCGGCAATTTTTGTTGATGAGAGCCTCGAATTAAGCAAGCGTAGTGACCAGTGCAGGCGCTATCTATTGTGGTGTTATCGAGCTGTAATTGATGACAGGGCCAAACTTTTTATTCCAGGCATTCAGGACATTGTAATGGCTTCTACATGTAGTGACGCTTCTACAACCATGTGATTTGCAGCATTCTTCAGCCGTTAAAACTTACAATTCAGATGAAGTAAACTTTTTACCCTAAGCAAACTTATTCTGTTCGTTGAAAGTCGCAGCATTTCGTAATCTTGGGATCTTCGCGAGGATGCGGGAAAAACGGAGTGAAGGAGTTAATACTAGACTCTTTTCTCAGATCTGCTTCATATAGCGGCATCAGCGTTTAATGCTCGTTATAAAGTTGAGTAGAACAGAAAAATAAGTTCTATTGATGCACATGGGGTAAACTGCACCAAAGAAATAAAATGGAATAGATGCCATTTTGCTGTAAGCGCGAAACAACTGTCTTATTACATAGTCGTCACGTGTGTGTGAACTCCGCCGCCGCGGTTGCTCAGTGGTTATGGTGCTCGGCTGCTGACCCGAAAGACGCGGGTTCGATCCCGGCCGCGGCGGTTGAATTTCTTTGGAGGAAAAATTCTAGAGGCGCGTGTGCTGTACGATGTCAGTGCACGTTAAAGAACCCCAGGTGGTCGAAATTTCCGGAGCCCTCCACTACGGCGTCTCTCATAGCCTTAGTCGCTTTGGGACGTTAAACCCCATAAACCAAACCGAACCAAACCAATCAAATATTCCTGACCTGCTTTTTGACGCTGTCAAAAGAAAACCATCGACAGTAGTCATTCGAAGACGCCCAGACATAATGCACTCTGAAAGAAAAGAAGGTGGCATTTGCAAAACATGGGTGACCTAGATAATTTACGACAACAATAGCAAAAATACATGTGCTCCACAGAAACAGACACCGAGCATCTATAGCACACGAATGCCTTCAGGAGCTCACCTACGCCGTCTGCACCATGTGGGCCTCTATGTAAACTAGCCTCCGCATCTCTAACGTAGTTAAGTGTCCGTCGAAAAGCAGTAGATACACGCAGGGAACATAAACATGGCTGTGTAAACACGCCTGCATAAACATGACCTTTTAGCAATTATGCGTGCACGACTGAGGGCGGCTGTAATGTCTGTAGGGTTTCACATTTCCTTCTCCAAGAAACGTATGGCATAAATTGAGCTTTACCAAGAAGACCGGGAAGAACACATCGACTAACTCCATGAATGAGGCGCAAGCTAGGAATTCAGTTGCCGAATTGCGACATTTTCTGCTGGTAGAAAACCCGTGCGGGGTCTTATATGTTGTCCAGCTAGACGACAGTGTCAAAATATTTGAAGGCTTAGCTATTCAGTTCATAGAGTTTTCAACGGTGTTTCACGTTCCTAGCGCGATCAAGAGGGCATGAGCTACAGCGCAGTAATGCGCTTCTGATAACTTTCCACCTCCTAAAGATTAATCGTACATGGAAGTCCAGTTCCTGAGTGTTTTTTCTTTTGCGTCTTTGGAAATGAGACGTGATGGGGACCGCGGCCGCCAGGTAATGCTGACAACGAGAGGATCATATTCATTTAGCCACCTCGACGGATCATTCTTGTGTGGTACATTCAGAGAACTGGTCAAGAAAGCGCTCTCACTAGTAGAAAAGGCTCTTCTCTTTAATCTCACAAATGCATTACCCTATCTCTACTTCGCCTTCTTATCGCTCACAAAATACGACTGCATTGATTGCTTTCCTGCATCATTGCGCTACATTGTGATGTGCTTCAATAGTAACATCTCTAGTAGCCCGCAGTGTTCAATTCCTTTTGACGGACAAGTGTCGGAGAATGATTTCATGTCTTCCTGATTATACTTCTCTCATGTCGCACGCAAAAAAAAAAATTTGAAAATAGGAACGTAACCACAGAAAATTGTAGGTCCTCTCCCTCGCGCGAATATTTTTTAATTTGCAAATCCTGAGTCCTATCAAGCGAAAGGGTTGAAAAACATTTCGCGAGGCAGCCGAACTGTGGGTTAGTAAACATAAATTAACGGCTATTCAGACAGAAGCTTGAAAGAGAACAGCGATGACCTCTCCCATGCGGTGTTTGCATACTTCGAGTATCCAAGGATCTTCAGTGTTGAGCTGGACCCAAAAAATGTCGCGTCTTGCACAACGATGGGCGGCAAAATGAGCGTGTCTAGAAATGAGAGCGAAGAACTACGAAGCTTCGCGAAAAGCGGTGATCACTGGAGCTTTAAAAACACCTAAGAAATGAACCAGACTTTAGGCACGATGATGTCGTGAAGCGTCAAGCACAATTTTCGATTGGCAGTTCCCGAATATTCCGAATCAAAATTGCAAGAGGTGAAGGCCAGGCCATTCATTTCTGGAAACCGACCTTTTTCAGATCCGTTGCATTTGTTGTATGCATGCTTTTCATAGTGACAGGATGACTCCCAAGAAAGATTCTTGCTGAGCTAAACATATTGCTCGGACAATATCGGGTGCATAACTTACGCTGCAGCCTCTAACGCATAGCTATAAGGTGTAGTAGAGTAATGAGGCTCTTGGAAGGCAAGAACTGGTTTAGCAGGCGAGAGCGCTGAAATTTGTACTCAATGAAACAAATTGCGGTTAACTATAGGCTCATCAGCCCTGTATTTGAGCGCAGAATTTCTGTGCAATAAGCAGAAAAATACACAAAGCCCATCGGATCAGTTTTCCGTGCGGAGGGGCAAGTAAATATCCAGAAACACGTAAAAACATGCAAAGCGAACTTTAAGAACCATAGGTGAGGGATCGCAATTGAAAAGATTATCTCAAGCATTTACAAATTCCCATTCCCAGTTTTCAGACATCATATGACGGCGATAGACCGTTGGGTATTGTTAAATATTTCTCACAGAAGAAGAAGGCCATGACCTCAGTGTGCCGGCAATGGTCGGCTTCTTTTTCTCCGTGAAAATTCGGTCCAACAAAGGAACATTCTCAGATAAAAATTTTAAATTTCAAAAATAAAATTCTTTGCATTAGAAAATTGCATTAGAAAATCAACTTAAATATTCAAGGCAATGGTCCAATCATCTATAGTATAGCAAAACCTTTCTTTTAAACAGTTTCCATCGATCGGATCGAACAGTCAAGACTGCCTTAGGAAACCAATAGGGAACGCACTGGACAATAGCTAAAACGTTAATAAAAAAAAACGCAAGGCTGCCGTCAGGTGATCAGTGGATATATTGATTGTTATAGTGAAATCTAACATTATACAAAAAAAGTGCGCTCATACACGTTTTACCCCTCAAACATGCTTTTGTCCAGAATTGCTCGGTGTGGTCGATATCCCTCAGTCTAGTAGTTACTACACTGAAGCGCCTCATACTGCTCTCTATAGCGCAAAAAAGGACGTCGCTCTGCAATCTGCAACATTTGCAGAGCTCGCGTGTAACTAGGCTCACCTTACGAGTATACATTGGATGCCATAAGACTTTAGAGGTTTTAGAATGCATCGAGAGCTCTGCGGCCTCAGAAAAGACGCGTTCTGGATTATTTGTGGCCTTTAGGAGTATCGTACATAGGTAAACGAAACACCAATGCAGAAAAATAAAACGCGCATTGAAACAGCTTTAGAAAAAATGTGCACTAGGAAGGGAAGAATCTTCATGCATGCCGAACAAGACGTTCGTATGCTTTTATTTACTTACGTTGCGCCAGGTTCTATAAGGCAGAGGTTAGCTTTTATAAAGTAAAAACCTCTCCTCTTTTGGGTTCTTCAGACGTGTGGCGCTCTCGGCGGCACAGTGATGTCGAACAACGGAGCTTCAAGATTTTTGCACGTTCTGCGATTTTGATAAATTTTGATGTGTATCAAATGCCTAGGATGGAAACTTTTCGCCTCGCAAGCTTATATATGCCACAACTATGACGCCACACAAATCAAAGAAAAGCCAACTGGTCGTTCATTTTTTCGTGACCATTTCCATTCGACTCCAGTTTTATTTGCTTGTTCGCCTAAATTTCGTAATTCAGGAGGCTTGTCCGCCACAGCCAACGGGAGTCCAATATTGAAAGATCAAGAACGAAATATACAAACTTTGTAATGCTCAAGGTCGAAATCATCATTACTGAACCACGAATAGGATTTGCGGATTGCATCTGGCATCAAGGGGAAAAGCCTTTCATAGACCGCTCGCGGGCATAGCCGAGGCCGACGCTCGGACAAGGGCAAGAGCACGACGAGGTGGACAAATGGGGACTCTCAGCGCACCTACACGGGCCGAGTAAGCGAGGGCGGATAATACGGCGCGTGGACAGCGACGTCGCGGTAATAAAAATGATATCTCGGCAGGACACTCATCTCTTCTTCTTGGGCCGTACAAATGAAAGGGATAAAGAAGCGCAGAAAAGGACGAATGCCGTAGGATTGACCGGGAACAGCGGTATCGCGCCGCCGCGCGCAGAGTGGCGTAGATGGAAGAGTGGCCCATGGAAAGAGAAGAAAAGTCGGCCTCAGTGAGAGCCTCGGAGGCCGCAACGATACGTCATGCGGCAACACACGGGGCAGGCCCGGGCACCGGTGGTTGCGTCGTCTCGAGGTCCTATTGGAGCCAGGACGAGTGCTTTCATATCTAGGGGCTTCTTTCTCTCCCAGTGGCCTCCCCCCCCCACACACACACACACCACGCTGGATGACACCGCGCAGCGAGCGAGTATGATTAACGGCGCAGATTTCTCCCTTCTTAGGGCCGCTTGGCACTGAGTGAGGACACCGAGTGATGAAAGAAATCAAACATCGCGAAACATATACGGTAGTAAAAAGATGCAAGCTAACACTGTTGGCGCCAAAGGAAAGAAACGATGTGTGTGCCACGTGTAACATAAAGCAAGCCGGAAGGTATTTCGAACGATGGTGGCAGCAGGCGATAAAAGTTTCAGTTAGGTAGAGAGATTAATGATGCTTCTCTGGAAAAGTCCCGGCCGCCATCGCTACTTTTTGACGAAAGACCCTAAGAAAGCGGCCTACGTCTGGCAGAAGTACGCTAGGTGCTCATGCGCTAGGTGAATTCGCATGTCAGTGATCAAAGCTCTAAAGGTGTCCTTACGCGAATAGGAATTATATTAGTGGCAATGGGGCGTTTTTGATGAAAAATTAATTCCACTGCATGAAAAAAGAGTACCCTATTAATAAGAACAAATTATTTTGAAGCCGAATAGCCTGAGAAAGATCCTTAATAAAATTTCAGTTTCGAGAAAAGATTGCCGTCTTATTCAGTGGCGAAGCCTATGCTAGTATTTAGCGGGGATGCGTATCGGGGAGGAGAAAAAACGAACGTATGCTGTTTAGAAAACCATTAAGTGGATGAGCAATACAACGGACGCATCGCTCGCCTGTCAAAGGCGAAAGTCGGTTTTTTTGCAGATACACAAACTAGAAATATACGCTTCAACGAGACCAGCAAAAAATAAACACTCTTTAGTGATCTTTGTGCGTCTTTTTGATGCTTGCTGAAAAATCCAGCAGCTACAGCGTGCCAAACCTTCGCCTGCACATGTTTTTTTTTCTTTTTGCTTGAAATAATATATGTTAGTCTTAATGAAAAGAAAAATAACCTTAGTACAGTAAATTCCGCACAGATGGCAAAACTTTTCAGCTAAAGCGCATAGTTTGAAAACAACGAAATTGTTTTCCAAAATCAAAGGCGACGTATTCAGAACAACATTGAAGTTTACGATAAAGAATTACGTCATTAAGTTTTACCGTAATCGCATTCATTGTTAAAAACGTAAATCAATATTTCTCCATCTATTATGTTCGAGCTCATAAGTACTTAAATACATTGACATACATCACAGAACATTATTCTTCATACCTAGGCTTTAAGTAGGCAAAGTAGACACTTGCCATTGGCTAGCGTTGTATAAATTCTAACAGTTTTGTTCTCCACCAATTTATTGTTTCAGTTACCATTGTATACACAGGAAAGATCTTTTTTTTTCTGTAACAATGTTCGCTGCAAATTTTTCTGCCCACTCCCCTCTGCAATGCCTGTACGGCCTTATGGGCAAAAACAAATAAATAAAGGAAGCTTGAAGCAGGCCACAAGCAAAAACCTTTCTTACACCTCTATAAAACACATTTGGGATTTTTTTTTCTTTCATGATATTTTTACGAACACAGGTGCAGCTGGGGTTGGAATAGTTCCTTTATATTGGTGCTTCAGATGCATTTATAATAGTCCCGATACGCTTTGCAAAAACTGAACGAATGGTCTTATTGTGTAAAAATATTTATTGACGTGGCAGCGTTGGCGCGCTTTGTCGGCGGAATGTTGAAGCCCACGCCAGCATGGGTTTCCTACTTTGGTCTCAGCATAAAGCACCCATAGGCGAAGGTGTTTTCATTTTGCTAAGTTCGAACTGCTTCCAATTTGGCCTCGTGAAAATAAGCAGATTCACGAAAAAAAAAGTTACTCATCATTTTCATGAAATAAATTAATACTCTTTTCGGCAAGGGGGCAACACGTGCGTTGCAGATTGCATCTTTTCATTACAACCAAAATATAGCAGGTGCCCCAGCTAAACGTAACCAAAGTTTTAAAAAAGGCGAAGTGTCTTAGTCCAGTGAAACCAACTGAGGGTTGTTCATAATCGCGTGGCCTAGTCTTGAGTTTTTTTTTCGCTATTCAAAGTTAATTAAGTAGTTGAGTTTAATTAGCTGACTTTTTAATTATTGACTTCGGAACGAAAGTGTCAATGAAAAAGTTTTAGATTGCCTCAAAAAACCGCAAGTACTGCTGTTTCCGTCAAGTTACGATTTACGTAGCTTCATTTATTGGCCTTAAAAGAAAGTTATCACGTGACCAGCTGCTCGCTCACTTCTCTGCCCCAATGTGCACCCAAAGTCTCATCGAGTAAAGAACTTCAGAAAAATCGGATTTTATTCTTTAAGGCGCGTCTTGGGACGTTGAAGAGGCATAGTTGTCATGTGGAAGCTTTTTCTTATTGTGCGGGTTATGGTTAAACGCCGGTAAAAAAACTACTTTAGATAAATATTACTTTGCCGCAAATGTCTCAATAAGCTGTTTCTCAAAGCGATCTACAACTTTTCCATTGACACTTTGTTCCTTATGTCAATAATTAAAAAGTTAGTTAATTAGGCTTAAATAATTAGTCAACCTTGAAGAACGAAAAAAAAAATACTGCAGACTAGGTCACGCGACTCTCAACAACCCTCATTTGGTTTCAGACGGCTAGGACATCCCGTGTTTTTTAAAAGTTTGGTTATATTTAGCTGGGACACCTGGTATATACATGGCCCTATACATCGGAAGGATGTAGACTGCTGTAGAAACATCTATAACCAAGAATACGAGAAGCGGCAACCAAACAACTATAAACGAAGGCTGGCGATGATGCGTAACGAGCAATATTGGATGCATGACATGGAGATAGCAGCGAGAGAATTTATTCTCTGGAAGTACATAGAGCCTTTTAAGGAGAAAGATTGGAAGTGTATAAGATACTTTCTGCCAATACCGCTCGAGTAAGCTACAAGATTTTTGGAGCATCAGCGCAGAATATGAAGTCTTTTTGATCATTTACTGAGCTGTCCATGCAGTACACACTAGTAGAAATACTACGTTAGTGCTTTCAAGAAAAAATGTTGTCATGAAACTTGCATTTTACTTGAAAAACAACAATTTACGGTCACTTTTATTGCGGTCAGCCAGTCTTCGGCGGTGCAAAAAGATACTGCACTTAAAAGTCGTCAAGTACTACTGTCTTTCTCATACTAAGCTAAATAAGGAAAAATAAAACATTGTGCATTTAGAAATGACATGGTGCAGTCGCTATGAGAGACCGTAAAAGCCGCTGCATTTAATTAAAGAACTCGGCAATCACTGTGAGAGAATGAACTTTTCCATGAATACGTAGTTAAACAGCACTAATTCAGGAATTACACCTGTAGCGTTTTACTACATGATAGTAATGGTCGCTTGGTACTAAGAAGGTATACTTGCTGTTGTGCGTTCTAAGGTAGTTTGCATTAGTTGAGAAAAGTTGAATACTTGCCGCATAAAAATGCATTAAGTATAAGAAGAGGGCGAAAAGCTTTGCACTGAAAAGAAATCTCTTTTTTACTACCCATCAACGGCACGCACGGTAAAATAAATCAAATTGCTCGCTGCTGAAAAATGCCCTCTACTTTTCGCTAGAAAATGTTTCGTTCGCAGGCTCATTATAAGAGCATTAGCTGCTCTTGAACATTGAATTACAATCGGATTATAACGAAAGTATTTTTACAAAAACATATTTAGATTTCTGCAGTTCAGCATACTGAAAACTTTATGCGACCTGCCAGGCAGTTTCGCAATAATGATTTGAGAGTTTCGGTTAAAGGGGTTGTAACGCACGTATTCTATTCGTTTACCCCTGCTTACGTAATTGGCTCAGGCAACGCACCGGTAACACCAGACAATCCTGCCGGAATGATGCCCTTTCGCCTTTCTTATTCGAACATAGAAATGTCAGACATGACAAACAGTTCTGGGGCCTGCTGGACACCGGTCTGCAATTGTTCAAAGCTCCGCATTTCCACGCACTAATTAGTCGGCCGGGCAGAGCTTCTATCCAGGACATTAGTGAATAGCTGCGCTGCTAATGGAGTCTCACTGTGTTTCCACGTACGAAGCGTTTAATTCCAGTCTGGGAAGTAGTTCCGTGCCGAGAACCGCTGACTCTACTCTTTGACGCAATCAGTCTCGCCCAATTAATCGCTGTCGCTGCCGTGTGTGCGGACCGCGTGGTCACGGCGGTCCATTTTGAATGGAGGAATTTTTATCTCATTTTAGAAAGCGAGTGCATATTTTTGCATTCGTAGAAGTAATTGCGGGAAAACTGAAAACGTTGACACAACCTTCATCACTGGCCACTATGAAAGTGCGTTGCAACTTTGGAAGTCAGTGTTTATAATGAAGGCTTTGATGTCCAAAGCATAAATAATCATATGGTTGCCGAAGAAGAAACAATGTCGTGACAAAGTCAGGACCAACATTCTCGTGGCTGCATTTACTATCCCAGAACTATTCCGCATTTTTACGTTAAGAAATCGCTGTTGTTTTTTCTGCGATAAATGTTTAAGGAAACGCACCGTGTTGGCGTAGCTTTTGTCATTTTGAAATATTCACCGAGTGTAAAATCACATAGTTTTCGTACTGTTTGAACACGGCACAATTCTTCACTTTTCCAAGTGCACTGATCAGAACACAAAAGAACAAAAACAAACAACATCACCGCTTCTCAAAGAAATCTATCATAAAACTAGCTCAAGGTTCTGAACGTTGTTTGCTGACTCGGCTAAAGTGTCTGACACTGCAGTGGTCGCAGTGCATTACAAGTTAAGCCAGTACTGACACTGAAGGAAGTAGGAATTCCTTGCTTATGCTTTGACGTAGGAAAGGCGTCGACTGTACAAAGAAAGCGTAGCGGCCTGAGCAAATAATTTCGACTTACATTTTAGTGGAATGACCTACAATATTTTGCGAAAATTTAGCTTGCAACAATATTATAGCTTGCCAATTCCTGACGTCACCCCTATCCTTTCAAGCAGGTTTCTGTACCTTACGTTCCAGGAACAGGTGAATGCCGTGCCCGTCTCTTGAGGAAGTATGACGTTTTGGTGCCACATGTCCCTTCCAAAAAAAAAAAAACAAAAAAATGCGTCATCAGCGTTGAGTGTGACGGACAGTAGACAAAAGAAATGTTCCATGGAGTTGTTTCTGAAATATGCTGCACAGATTGCAACGGAGTGCTTAGGGTCATCCACTTTTGGCACGAACACGGTGCCATGTGGTCGCGCTCTGCGGAGCATTAGCTCCTCCGGTGCGCCACGCATCAGAACCAAGTAGAGCAGGCACACAGGGGCACGGAAGCGGTGCCTCATGTCTTCCGCGGCAGCGCGGGAGCGGACCGTGCTTGTATTGCTGTGGAGCGTACCTAGCTCACCTTAAGCTTACAGCGCCCGAGTGCGTCGCGAAACTGCTTTGGGAAAGCGGACTTCACTCAATGCAGCGCGTTGTCGTCGGTTCCGCTTACGGTAACTGAGTGGTCTTTCTTTCCAGTGCCACGATCTTAGTTAAATGCATGTATTGTTGATAATTTCTCCAGAATGCTGCGGTTTGGTTTACTGGGTGTGACTTGGCAGTGCGAATAAGGCTATGAGGGACGCCGTAATAGAAGGGTACAAATATTTCGACCACCTGGGGTTGTTTACCTTGTACTGACACCTGACAGTACACGGGCGCCTTACGTCTGGCCTTCATCAAAGCGTCGCCGCCGCGGCAGGGAGCCAACTCATGTTCTCCGGCTCATTAGTCGAGCGCCCTAACCACTGAGCCACCCTGGCGCAGCATTCTAAGGATTGGACCACAGTCTGGGATTTACAAGGTTAACGGAGCGAAGTTTTGTTTCCTGGGCATGCTATTAAAGCGGATCGGATGTTTTGCAATAGCAGCCGCTAATGCCGAATGCCCGAATAGGGCGTAGGGCTCGCTTTTTCTCTTTGGAGTGGTCGCATCTTCACTCCAATGCGAAGGCGCACGGGTGCAAGTCGGTGCTACTGCGAGTTTGAATAAAGAACTTGTGGAAATCACAACACGTGTCATGAACTTGAGAGGAAATCGGAATGCGTGTATTTCATCGCGAAATTTTTATTCCTTTTACGTGGTATTGATTGCATTCTCAAACAGGCTGAAGAGAATGTATTCAGTGGGAAGCTCATGTCACCAGCCACACGAACCTAATTATAGGGCTGGAGTGCTTTATAACGTGCCTAGGATTATTTTCTCAGTTGCTGCGCCCCTCAGTTCTTTCTCCTGGTCTCCGCGGACGCAGTTCTTTCTTTGGACAGTGCGGAACGTAGCACAAAGAAATGGGGAGAGGCGTAAAGAACCATAAGGAGGGGTGCTGTCTTGAGACATACATTTTATTGCAAGGAAGAACATGTGCTATAAGCAGCTTGTCACGTGATATCTTATGCCGACGACGGCGAGACAGAGGAAGCAGCCCTCCAGCCCTCGGCGCGTAAACATTCCCCTCAACACGATACCTCGAACCACAGGAACCGCCATTGGGGGTGCTGGCAACATAAGAGAAAAAATAAAATCCCTTTCCTACCCAAGTTCGATGCAATGGAAGTAAGCTGCGAATCTCCACCCCCATTTGCGACCGACACACACAATTCTTTCACGACCGGAAAACCATCTTTCATTAAATTTTTTTTAGCGCCCAACTGAGTAGCTAATCGCGAGAAGAAATATTTGATACTTTTGGATTGTTTGATATATTGAAGCATTAAAAAACAAAAAGCCGGTTGGTCGGTCGATCGGTTAATTTGTGGGGTTTAATGTTCAAAAGCGACTTAGGCTATTACAGACGCCGCAGTGAATGGCTCCGGAAATTTCAACCACCTGGGGCTCTTTAATGTGCACTGACATCAAACAGTACTCAGGCATCTAGAACTTCGCCTCCATCGAAACTCTGCTGCCTCGGCCGGGATTGGAGCCGCGTCTTTCAGGGCAGCAGCCGAGCTACATAACCACTGAGCCACCGCGGCGGCATTAGATTTCATTAACTGTTGTGATTGGCGAGCGTAGCAGTGAAAGACGCTGTGGGCCATGAACCATTGTTGCCTATCGCTGTTTCCTTTTCTAAAGTTTTATCCTGCTATAGTCGCCGAACGTGTCTGTTTCTCTCTCTTAATGCTCTATGCACAGTAAGAATACAGCACACATTAATAAAATGGCTGAGGCTTAGCTTAGGTTAAGCCTAGTCAGATGCGAAGCATATTGTCGCCGAGTTGCATATCGAGCACGCCGCTTGGCTAGACGTTCTTCACGCTCTTCATCAGTTTCTGTAGCACGCCGCAACTTTTGCTTCTCATTCCAACGAGCAGCCCTGTCTCCAGGAGGCATCTCTATCCCGTGTACGCCTAGCAGAGGCAGGCGCACCCCCTTGTATACCGCCGCTCCAGCATCACGTGTTCACTACAGCGCACCTAGCGGCAGAAGCAGGAAACACATTGGTCGCGAGGCCTCGCGCGACGGCGCGAGCTGGGGCCCCGTTTCTCCTATGTCGTTACGTCACGCATCACGTGGTCCTCCTTGGTCGCGACGCCTCGCGCGACGGCGCGAGCTGGGCCCCCGTTTCTCATCTGTTTTGACGTCACGCACCACGTGGTCATCCTTGGTCACGACGTCTCGCGCGACGGCGCGAGTTGGGCCCCTGTTTTTCATCTGCTGTGACGTCACGCATCACGTGGTATGACATGGAGGGCACGAAAGGTCAATGGTAACGACACCGCCGCGCTCGAGGAGCTGGGTTGGGCTATTTTAGTACGCTTCGCATAAAAAAAAAACGCCATTGCCGAGAGCTCGGCCGGACGCTGCAATCAAGCAGTGAGTAATGTGAGCTTCACAGCAATGCAAGCACAGGGCGCTTCCGTGCTTGCACGATGTACGACACGACGCACTGCCTCCAGGCCCCTGCATGTCTGCGCCTCTTCGCTTCAATGCACGACCGCCCCGGATGCGCTTGCACTCCGGAGAGCGCGTGCACGCTACGCCGTGTTCGTACTAACACTGAACGACCTTGCGCATCGCGGAATCAGGATGATATAAAAATGATTGCAGCAGAGCGCTCATGATTTAAAAAAAGGAAAACAGTCATAACAATGGTTTTAGCACAGAACAAACTAGTAAATGGCTGCTATATAGGTAGGGACAACGAAAGAGTGATCACGAACATAAAATCGACACCGCCGCGACTACGTTTGGAATCCCTAATCATGTAGAACACATCGCACGCGTTGAACGGAAACGATGCAACTCTAAACCCAATATACGCACGCCCCTTGTTTCCATCATTCGAACGTATTTAAAACGAAGCATGTTTCGCGACGTCTTTAATGTGAACAATACCCCCGTGCTGGATGCTGAAACGTCCAGAAAATTTGTTTTCGCTCTTCGGCGTCACTGTTTGTTTATACACCTACAGGTATAAGGCATATCACCGACAGCGCACAGCTTTAAATTTCAATTTAGCATGAAGTATTGCTTTAGAAAGATTAAAAACGAAATCAGCAGTCCAGAGTTGAAAATATCAGGCTCATATATACCATCTCAGCTATTCTCCAGTTGCGTTATTGGTTGATTAATGCCATTAAGTTGTATCCTAGCAATGACATTCTAAAAACAAGCCCTTGGAGATATCAAAAGATGCTAGGTCCAGCTCACCTTAGCTCGGACATTGGTTACTCTCACACAGCGCATGAATAGCAACGCGCACATACTTCTGTCGTCTCGGGCTTCCGCGGCTGGTAGAAGCGTTCCTGAGTGCCTTGAAGTGCCCTCGGAGATTCCCGGTGTCCAAAAACATGGTACAGTGCGCTAGCGAATTAGAGGGATCGCAGAGATTGACAATCCAAGTGTATATGATAAGTAATAACTATGAATCCCCCATAGAAAAAGCAGTTACATGGCTTTACAGCAAAAACTACCGCAGGACGTTCCTGCGCTCTGATGGTGTAGTTGAGTGCAGTCCTCCTAAGACAGCAACTGCCCTAAGTAATAACATAATCTTTCTCATGACAACGTTCAACGAGCAGAGCGCCTATGCCAGCATCACTTGCATGGGTATGCGCCTCTGCCGGAGCAGAAAGGTCGAAGTGCAGGAGAATATGATGCTACGTTAGGAGGAGGTTGAGCTGGCAGAAAGGAGAGCCAAACTCAAATGTCCACTCGTAGGAAGCATCTGGATGGAGAAAGCGTGTCAACCCTGTAGCGATGTTTGAAAAAAACGTAGAAAAACAGGGAAGGAATACGAACAAAGCCTTAATAAGCTTCGAATGTGTGGTGTTACCGAAAAGCTGCCACAGACGCCGTCA
This sequence comes from Amblyomma mixtum, assembly GCF_055824585.1. NCBI lineage: Eukaryota > Metazoa > Arthropoda > Arachnida > Ixodida > Ixodidae > Amblyomma > Amblyomma mixtum. Next base: position 250,986,744 of record NC_143012.1, read on the forward strand.
TCTGGGGATCAAGCGGGAGGACTTCCCAATCGGCGAGGTAAGCGAGCACGAAACCGTGCCGTTCTCGAAAATGGCACATCTCAGAATTAGCACAAGGCATAGCCTGTTTTGTGGTACTCCAGGACGAGCGCTATGCGGCCAGTGGGCTCATTGGATGTCCCGTAGAAAAATGGCATCGTCTAAGCAACGCATTCAGAGTACGGATTTCTGGTGACAGTATAAGAAATCTTCAAAAATTTTCGCCGCATTGCATGCATAGAAGAACATCTGAAAAACAAACTGCCAGTCACAGTTAAGACACTTTGAAAAAACAATGATAGTTATTGGCTAAATTAAAATTATGAACGATAGTTCGTAAGCCGTAAAGTTTCGATCTTCACAATGAGGCGGACAGGACGAACAGGTTACAATTTAAAAGCCAAGTTTGCGATATGAACTTCTGCAAATGATCCCCGCTCTCAGTGAAAGTGCGTGGTTTGGCGTTGCTGAATTCGGTAGGTTCCCCCATTTTCGTCGAGGAACACCGGTTACTCCTACAGCTCCAAGTTTCCCAAGCAGACAGACGGCACAGCTATGGGCATGTCCATATATGTTACCACCGCCAACCTTTTCATGGAGGTTCGGGAAGTTAGCATCCTCTTCAAGTTCGAACCAAGATCGAGGGTATTGGAAGGCTGTGCGTGCATCTTACGAAGAGAAGACACCTCTCGGCTTCTGCAAGAACTAAACGTAGTGGACCTCAGTTTCCACTTCAATGTGTAAATCGAAAATCACGACTGCCTGCCGTTCTTTAACGTCCTTGGGCACCGAAAAGGCAGTGACCTGTATCAGGGTATGCTGCAAGCCCACACACGCAGGCCGGCACTTTTCGTCGAACTTAATCATCCAGCTGCTCAAAAAGAGGGGATCGGTTCGTCACGTCGACACGAGGCAGGTGGATCTGTACACAGAAAGGTTACCAGAAATCCGAGCTCCAAATGACATTGTTGGAACTTTCCGGAAATGTCTACCACTACCATTTTCTAGGAAGAACTGGAGTGAAACGTTTGCAACCAGAGACAGGAGATTCGAAGATTTTTGACCGCAGCGCAGGCACTTCATATGTTCACGCGATAAGCTAAGCCGTCTCCCCCGTGTTTTTAAAGCAGGATTTAGGCATTCGGAGCAGGCGAACCTTAAAGCTGCGGAATGTGCTTGACAATGAAGAGGTTGTCAATATCGGCGAGGCAGAGATGTTTACGAGACGGCTTAATGAAAACTAGTATGAAGCCAAACATGTAGGTACTGCATCATGTGCGCTTGGCGAGCACGTGCAAAAGTCAGATCAGATTGACTTGACAACGTGTCAATTTGGAATTGACGGAGTCTGATTACGCGACTTCTCCCTGAATTATTCTTCGTTCAATCAACCACGGGGGCTGTAAACCGCACAGCAGGCGGCATGCCACTATACTACACGCAGTCATTAGGTAACAGAATCCGCAGGTAAATTAACATCCGTTCGTTATGTTCGTCTTAAGGTTGGGATCAATGAACGCGTACACGTTCCGAACTGTCCGCCATCATTTTTTAGTTTAGTCTGTGATCCCCAACATCTTCTTGCTTCCATGCCTGAACACGGATCTTTTCGTAGAATTTGTGACTTTGTAAATAAACAGCCTTTTCGTTTTGCCCGCCCAGCGCACTGGAAACATGCAGTGGTGCGGCTACAGATCCGGAGATGAAAAGTACGAGGCTGAGAATGTATTACTTATGCTGCCATCAATTCAAAGGATTGGCTTCAAGTTATTTCGGTAAAAGCATTCATGCAGTGATTGCCTCCGCAAAATCATCCCGTACCGTATTCCTTCGTCAAAAGGCTTTCGGCAGCAGGCCAAGTACCTTACGATCCTTACGATCCTCCTTGGCAACTTTTCGTTCACTGCTTATCGATTAGAATGCGGTCAGACGTTGACGCAGCGCACATTCGGTACAGTCGGGTGTGCACATGCATTGTCAGTCCGATGAAAGGTACATTGGGCGCCTAACAAGTCGACAGCCCTAAAAATTGGCAAACACGCAGCGCTACGCCATCTAACGTTGGACTTCTGGCGTCGACACATTGGTGCGCGCATGCGTGTCCCTTCGTGCTTTCCGCCGTATCTTTTTCATAATTTCCGAGAAAGATGTTGGTGATACGCAACGGTAACCGCGAAAGGTCGGTGTTCTTCAAACGCCATAACAGGCGCACAGTTCGGTGGCTCACGACGGACGATGGAGCGCGCGCTCTCCGTTTGCGGTAATTAGGCAGATAACCTAAGTTATCGTTCTCAGTGAGGAACAAGCTAAGCATTCTTTATTCTCCTAGTGTCACGTCCTCGTGGCATTGCTCTTTTCGCAGGTTTAAAAGAGAGCCGTGTTTGCAAAAGAGAGTGAGCACCCGGAAAATAAATAAGCGCTAAGGCGAAACATTTTATTGTTTCGAATAGATAGATATATTTTCGAAGCTGTAGCCCGTGATCACGACGCCGCCAGACTAATCCTGAAATGTCTGGCTGAGGTGAAATTATTAGGGTAGACCGCATGGTAAACGAAAAATGATACGCCTGTATACGGAGTAGCATAAATACAAGAACCATAGACAAAACAAAAATATCGGAGCATGGTTGCGAGGCTAGCGAGGAATGACAGAAAGATTTCAGTTTCGTGGGCAGTAAGGGATTGAGGGAAGGCTTTAGGAGTGAGGCAGTTGGATCGATGTTCTTGAATTATTGTCTCCATGTCGAGATGGAGATCTGTCGAGATATAGAGACGATTCCTACGTGGTATTTTGTTTATCTGCGAGTCAAGAAATTGAGAAAATTGCAGGTGAGTGAAAACAGAGAGAAGTGGAGAGTGCTTATGTGTGCTATATATTCGACAAATTTTCTCGATTTTGTAGTTGAGAATTTTCGAGACAAGATGAGAGTTGCTATGGCTGAACGGTGGAAGGGAATTTGGTATACCTGCGGATGGCGAGTGCCGTAACGCCAGGATAAGATCTTTCAACAGCGGTCGCTGAAAAACAGAAAGGTCTGCAAAAAAACGTTAACTGCCTAATTATCCTAAAACGAACAGCTGACGCTTCAACGCCCGTCGTACGTCACCGATCTACACGCGCGACACGGTCGCTAGAAGCCAGCGACACCTCGTGCCTAGCTCTCCATATCGCTAGTTTGTTCGCCAGAAATGGGAAAAAGACAAAGCTGAGAACACAGAAGGAAGTGAAGGCGCAAACTATAATTTAGACGCAGAAGTGCAGCATAATTTGGCGCAGCGACAAAGTTTCATCGATTTTTGCCAACTGTCACGTGCCCCGCCTCATATTGTGGCCGGTTCTACGCGACATGGGAATCAGGTTTGAACAGCTGGCGTGCGAGAAGAGAAAGAGGGACAAATGCTTCCAAAGTAAGTCCACGAACGAATTTTGTAATTGCCTGAAAAAGTTATGAGCCTTCAGCGGAAGCAGAAAACACGTTCAAACCGAGCATCCGTAACAATGGCACCGACGCTGATACAACCAACCAACCATTGGTCCAAGCCCTGCCTACTAAAGAGAAGCCTTAACATTTGTATCTTCAAGCACTTTCCTACGCGCTGAACCGCCTCCATATAGATAGATGTCATTCTGGGAATTCTCTTTTCCACCGCTTCTCTGCGTAGCTAACCGATTTGTGAGGCTGTAGCGGGCGCAGTCACGTGGCACAAGCAAAAGTGAAGTTTAGCGCGTAGCACGAAAAAAGTTATTATCGTGAGCGCGATTTTTTTTAAATCATTTCTCTCACTTTGTTTCCTTTTGTCCTTGAAGCAAAACTAGGTTCGGCCTGAATACTTCGGTCCGCTTTTCTGTGCTCACATCGGCAGGTTCTTACCCAGTTTCGCGATTATTCCCTTACTCCCACAGCCACAGCACCCTCGCTGCATATCTTTGTCCCAGTGTTCGTTTCCCTCCGCCCGCGAGGCGCCGCCATCGTGCCTTAATGGATGCAGGCCTCGGTGGTCGAAGGGAAGAGTGCGCGCCCCGGTCATTCATCACGGGCGGTTTCGGGGGAAAGGCGTCCGCTGACAGCGCCTTCGATATGGGGCTCGCCCCGGGCTATGATGCGCAATTTGTTTTCCCGATGTGCCCGGCACGTCTTCCGCGTCACAGGGACCACCACCACCGCAGCTCGGCCTGTCCCTCTGCGGATGAACGCTTGGCGTGTGGTTGGCTCTTCCTTTTTTCCTTCGCCCGCGTCGAGGCACTACTGGAAAAGCTGCTCTCGTTCCTTGTATTATTCTCTTTCTGTGTGACTTTGCGCAATATGTAATGTAGGCGGAACAAAAGGGACAAAAAGGGCGTCAAGCAGAGGATGGAGGAGACAGTAAGCGAGGTGCGATGAAGCAGTTAAACGACATGGTAAACGAAATGCTTTGCAGGCACTAAAATGTAATAAATGGCTCGGCAATACCTACAGAACTTGGAATACCTTACTGAAGGCGAAAAGCTTTCACGGGGCGTTAATTTAAGCTCGCACCTGCATACATTTAACTCTAAATGATGTCTGGACATAAAAGCTGGCGACAGGTAATGCGCAAAAGGCCAGACAGGTTAGTGGCAGTCTTTATGACAGTAGAAAAATAAACGTTTGCTGTTTAAAGTTTGTCTACGGCAGCATGTCAAGCAGTGAAGAGAATAGGCTCGGTTTTGGTTGATTGATGATTGACTGATTGCTTGGTCGATCGATCCATCGCCTGAAAGAATGGATGACTTACTCGATTAGTAATTAATTCAGCGAGTGAGTAAGCAAGTTCTAGGTTACTGGCTGAGTGACTGGTTGATTGAATAACTGACTTCTTGATTGATTCATTGATTGAATAAATAACTCATTTAATGACTGATTGATTACTCAATTGATTCATTATATCAATCAATTTTTGAGTTTCTAATGATTTAAAGATTGACGCAATATTTGTGGACGAATGAATGCAATGTCTGGCTGGAAGTCTGTTTGTCAACTGTCGATGAGAGTGGACAAACATTCGTTTTCAAAAGGGTCAAATTAATGCCTGAAAGGTATTGAAAATTTGGTTCTTGAATTGCTATATTGAAATGCAATAAACTTACCAGCACCCCTGTGCCAGTTATTGAATAAGAATTATTTCTTTCTGTTTTTAAAGTTTGATGTAATAAGTAAAATTAAATCTCTGGTTCATTGTTTAAAATTATAATGTAATTAACAGCCTTTGCTTCAGGAAGAGACACGCAGCGGCCTGTAGACTATGCGTAAGCGAAGCGGTACCGAATGCGCCCCTTCGTAGCCCGTATGCTGCTGAGCTACCTGAGAGAGCGATGGATGCATGGGGCCATAAAGCTGTAGTGTTTAGGTCAGGAGTGCTTAATACGGCCTGCTGAAACGGCGTGCTTGGGAATTCACTAAGTTTGGTCTCCAGTTATCGCATTAGAGCCGCGAACTGGAATTCCAACTAGACAGTCGTGCACAAGTAAACTTTACTGCTCATGTTATGGACATTCAAACACCGCTTCTTAGAGTTCTTTCCCTCCAATTGAAGCTTTCAAGCATACTGCTTTCTTGTTTCTTCAAACAGTCCTAAGAATTTGTTACATAATGACGTAATCGATGCGGGGTTCATTTTGAGTGTCAGTTAAGTAGTACTTGTTCGACTGAGGTACGCCAGATACGACTCTTATGCATGTAAGACCACTCAGGTATTCAGAGTAACGAAAGCTTCAGCTTCCTGGGGCCAAGAAGCTGCAAAAGCTCTATTTATGATATGCTTCATTCTGTACTTTTCCTAATGCGTTACCGTTTTCTTTCCTCATCACATCCTCAGCAGTCAGAGCTCTGCTTCTCTGCCTTCAGCCTGCATTCTATCTGTATAGATGGCAAACGAAGTTAAAGGTTGAAGTCGAGCCAACGAAACTTATGTTAAGTAGGATCACGAAGTGCGGTCGAAGAAAGTCGCCTAACAACAGGGAACCTCGTAATGACGAAAAACAAGTCCAATACGCAGGTGCTCTGTATTGTTGACGTAGGAGTCAGCTCTGAACGCCTACACATAAGCCGCGAAGGTTTCGTGCTTCTCTTGCGGATCGTTCTATGAAAACTCACTGGAGCCCACGTTTGCTTCACAAAGCATGCAGCTGCTTCAAAAACGCATCCACATCTTGGTAAACAATTCCTTACGTGGTGGCGGTAAGCAATTTACTCCATTAGGAGCGACCAGGGAGCATTTTGAGAAGTGGAGTCTACATGAAGGAATACCTGCTTATGGACACAAGAGAGGCACGGATCGACAACACTTTGAATGGTTACCGCTGTGGGTTAGAATACTAGCCGAGCAGCACTGAATGAGACACAAGAAAGCGAGACTGTAATCTACTCCGCTCAGCACTGCAAATAATCAGCGCACGAGTCTGCCTCGATATCCTTCGTGAGTTCATGGGTTGTCGGCGTTTTCATTATATTAGTACACAAAGCTGCGTTTAGAAACTTTATGAGTGGCTGTGCGAGTGCCGACCGGCGCAGTGGTTTTTCGACGTTAGCCAAAGAACTCGGTTTATCACACGCTACAGAACATCCTACACTATGTTCTACCAAGCGGCGCGTCCGAAAGCGTCACTGATAAAACCGCGATCAATATAGGAAATCCAATGAGGCGATGTACATACGCCTGACTTGGATGTTAGGCGTAGGTACACACAAGGGCACACGCAAAGAAACATATCAAAACATGGTGGCGGCCTAAATTAATTCAATCGGCCTCGCTCTTACGTGAGTCTTCCAAAGGCTCGTCTCTGAAAAAAAATCAATATGGAGGAGGAGGATATAGAAGAGGAAAGGCAGGGAGGTTAACCGAAATAATAATCGGTTTGCTACCCTACACGGGGGGAAGGGGGTGAGGGGATAAAAATAAAAGAAAGAGAAAGGAGAGTAATAGAAAATTGAAGTCACTATAAAACAACTCACAAACAACTAAAACAAAAAAATCAATATAGGCGCTGAAAAACTAATGGGCTCCCGGGCGACACGCGACCCTTGATTCAGCCCCAAACAGGTACGCGAAGCCATAGCGTGAAGATAATGTCCGCAGCGGTCTGTCGTATAGCGCTCGCCACAGTTGAGGGAACCCCTAGAAACGAGCACCTGTCACGCCACGGTGGATCCCCGTTTCTACACAGCTCCGCTTTTATAGCGAGTAAGCCCACCGTAGCTGCACTGCAAGCACACTGAAAGCTACCAGCTCGCTTTTTCCTTTCAAGGCTCTCTGCAGCGCGCATTACATTCGCTGACCTATGTCCGATAGAGTTTACGCAAGAGCGTCGCGTCTACAAAACACGACAGCTGCGGCGAGGTACGAGCATTATCGTTTGACCCGCGTCGCCTGCCTCGGCCGCGCACTCGCCTCGCAGAGGCGTCTGCGCTCCCTTCAGAGACGTAAATGACGCGAACGTGATTCGACTGAACAATGCGCCGGGAGCTGCGCCCGGCGTCATGGTGGGCGGGAACTGGGAGCGACGGCGAATGAGCAATGTCGCGTAGCTTTTTGCATCCGGGCTTGGAAAGAGACGGACCACTTGGCACGCAGTGATGTAGCAAGACGCGGAATTGCTTTCCTGTTCACCCTGCTTCGTTTTTTCTCTCCTCTTTCTGTGCCGAGAATGCGCGTCAAATTGATGCACAAACAGAGAGAGAACTGACTTCGTGTGAGGTGCTTTATTTTTTGGCACTGGCGAACTCCAACTTTGGATTTCACGTGGCGTACAGCCGTCGGGCTTATGGGCGTTGCATTGCGATGAGGGAAGATGTGTTAGAAACAACGCCGAAGTTGCCTGCTCTGAAAGTCAGATGCACGCGACATTCAAGGCGAATTCAACCACATGGTTAGAGTTACTTTTTGTTTGTGTAAACATCCGCTCCCCGGAATGGGTCAGTAAAAGAGACTCGCGTTCATTTTTGACGGCCCAAACATGCCATCTACTTTATTTCTGTTCGTTAATAAAATGTATGATTTCTACACCTTTATGATGTAGCGGTGCCAATTTATATAATTTCCTCGAAAGGCTGCTGTACTTTCCAGAGGAGTCACATTACGATTACGTGACGACCCGAAACAAGGCACGTTTAGGACAGAGTGAGAAATTTTCAGCTTCTGTATTTCATTCCGGCAGCTTTTATCAAATACGTGACCTGTGAAGGCTGTGTAGATTGGGTTGTTGAAAAATTGGGCACTATTCATCATTTTGCTTTGTGTACATAACACGCACTATACTCTTCAAAATAAGTGATGTGTGTGCGCAACATCATTTTATTTCATAGTTGTGCACATTCAGTCTTCGATGACTTCTCAGCGTGAGCATCATTCCACTACTAAGGCGCCGCGCAAGTTATACTCGTTACTTTAACTTTCGTGGAAAGGTTGCGGTTAAAGTTTATTCTTTTCTGCAATAATGTTGCACACTTTCCCTTAAAGCAATGAGCAGATTCCTGTAAAGAATGGCATTCGCTTTAAACGTTAGTGCTGTCAATGTATGGTTCTTCTTGTCATGGCAGTGAGATATGTCTTGGGCTATCACAAATCCTTTAAAACACACAGGCATAAACTGACACATTCATTCATTCATTCATTCATTCATTCATTCATTCATTCATTCATTCATTCATTCATTCATTCATTCATTCATTCATTCATTCATTCATTCATTCATTCATTCATTCATTCATTCATTCAAGTTACCCCTAAAGGCCCTCCAGAGGAGGGTATTACATGGGGGGGGGGGGGGTACAATCATAAGTAATCGCGATACATTTTAACAAATAAGTGTAACAAAAAACGTTAATTAAAACATTTTAACCCAAGCTTTTAGCCCTAGAGACCATCCAGTTGTCTTCTGGAAAATAAAGATGTATTGTATTGTATTGTATAAGGCATCACACAAAGAAAAAATGAACACTAACAAAAACAGCAAACTTTTGCACATTTCCGGCACAGCGAAGAAGCTCTTAAAATTTTTTATTTTTATAAGCATTTTGTGAGGGTGTTTACTGTTCTGGGGCATATTTTGTAAGCTTCCTTTCCTTTTTCTTTTCCTCGCCTGCCAGAATATTACCAGCGATGGACTTGTGATATTGATAACTGATCGCACAAAATATCGCTCCTTGTCTCCGTTAAAATAGTTGGTGATGACCGACTGTAAAAAAAAAAAAAAGAAGAAAGGAAGTGATAACGAAAGCGGAGAAAATACGGCTCCTTGCTGCAAGAATAAGGCCATTAAACAGGCGCTGCAGATGGTTTAAAATTTAAATAGCCAAAACAATGCACTCTTTAGCGTAAACCTGCTGACAACGAAGAAACCGCGATTGCACATTGGGACCTCTGTAAGTGAACATATGTAAGGACTACCCGTATGGTCCTGTGCACCATGTCCTTTTTATCTTCTTTCTGCTATCGAAGGAGGTGATTTGGGAGGGTCCTGTAGCGCGTGGCGCTTTGCCTCGGTAGTAAAAACGCAGTACACACTGAAGAATTGGTCGAGCCAATATTTACTTACGAAACCCGTACAACTTGTCTTGTTACGCCACTTTACTTTTTTTTGCCTCAAGATGCTACTGGCTGTTATTCGTAGCACCTTCGAAGTGTTTTCATTTATGTTTTTTAACATATAGTCATAACAAAATTGAGACAGCGTTCAGATCACCGACAAGCGAACACTATCAGACGTGCATTAGAACAAATTCAGTGAAAACCAACCAAGCAACCGTGCCTAATGTATCTGCAAAGCTATGCACATCATGCTCCGAACAGCGCAAGACAGCGTTTGAGGATGTGAAATGTGTCATAAAATACTGCACGTGAGACGATTCAGTATGCAATTTCTATGAAGCAACAAATAGTGCTGAAAAGAATGGACAACAGAACAGACCTCCACAGACAGACACTGCCTAAAGGGTTTAAGTCGGAGCCGGTATCTTCTGCCATTCATGTTTTTCTTGTGTGCATTTATTCTGCTTTGAGAATGCAACAACTATCCCAGCAGCAGCAAGGTTTTATCACCCGCACACATTATACTTGATTAAAAGCAGCCGTGCATTCGGTACTGGAGTATACTGAGCAACGTGCACTGTACTGCGGTAAATGTTATTGTGATGCTTGTTTCCTTAAATAGCTTGAATGTTGGGAAACAGAGTTAGCGCAGCTTAATAGGACGGAAAGAAGAGTACTAATGCCAAAACAGACGGACGAAAAGCGTCAAATAGGCGCCTGTGCTATCCCGCTTGTTTGGTTCATTCTGCACTGCTTTTATAACATGCGTGAATTGTAGAGGTGTACGACCGAGAATCATAACGCGTGCTGATAGAAACACGTGCATAATTTAGGCAAGCGCCCTTTAAACTACATGGACTTGAAGGTAGATGAACATGAAAAAATGTGCAAATGCTTAAACCACCCTTTACAGTTCGTTCTAAACCTTACCGCCGCCGCGGTGGCTCAGTGGTTATGGTGCTCGGCTGCTGACCCGAAAGACGCCGGTTCGATCCCGGCCGCGGCGGCAGAATTTCTTTGGAGGAGAAATTCTAGAGGCCCGTGTACTGTGCGATGTCAGTGCACGTTAAAGAACCCCAGGTGGTGGAAATTACCGGAGCTCTTCACTACGGCGTCTCTCATAGCCTGAGTCGCTTTGGGACGTTAAACCCCATAAACCAACCAACCTTACCTATGGATTAACCGCGCACATTTTAGGTCTTTCCATGGGATGGCTTCCGTAACTTCAGTTACAACTCTTTTCACAAGCTCTCTGGCCCACGATATGCACCTATGCACCAGGTGTGGCACTGCTGAGCGAGATATTTCGAGAGCCGGGCTAAATGTAGACAAAAATGCGAGTAAGTGAGTAGTTGCAGAGATAGAGAATCTAAAAGACAGCAGCCCCGAAGCGAACGCTACATAACAGCTCAATATGCAGTGCCATCCTGTTTAGATGCGATATAAGGTTTCCTTAGAATGATACAATATAGAAGCACGCTGAATGGGGCGCCAATTTTTGTGCAGCACGCGGGAAATGTATACTCCGTTTAGAACACATCAGTCAACGCTCCGGATGCTGAGGAAGCAGTGCGATCGCGAGCCCATCATACACCGCCACTCAAGATTCGTTCATGTCGAAGCCTCGGTGAGTTACTGGACGAAGACAACGAGCTGTATGCAACGACTTGCTAGCATTGAGAATACAATCGAGGCTTTTAGGCGCTCAGTGTTTGAGCCCACTGGATATTGTTTTCACTGAGCGTGAACTACTTTTTAGGCGCGGATGTAGCTAGGGCTATTCACCCACCCAATCGCATAACATACTGCCGCACGTTGTTCTCACGTCTCGAAGTTTCTATGAGTCGCCGGACGAAACTTTGGCAATATGGCACAAAAAGTGTAGGAGGTTGCTAGTTATGGTACTTGTGATTTTTTGCGACGAAATATGCCTGTGTTCAGTTTGGTTGTATGATGAACTACTTCTTGGCACGGAGTTAGCATGCGCGAAGAAGCGCGGTAGCTTCGGCAGCATTGACTGCTATGTATGGAGTAGTGTACAGAAACATTAAGCAGGTTCTGGCTCACTGTAAACCTATATATACTGATATCAAAAATATGCTGATCATCCTTCCGGAAGGTTTAGCGTTTAGGGATAATGACAACTAAATTCAAGCATCTGTAGTAGAGACGAACAAGAGAACACTGCAGCAGAAATAAAAAAGTTTAGAAAGGAGCACAGAATTCACAATAATGTTGCTTGGTTGGTGCATGGGGGTTTAACGTCCCAAAACAACTCAGGCTGTATGACGGACGCTATGGTGAAGGGATCCAGAAATTTCGACCACCTGGGGTTCTGTAACGTGCACTGACATCGCACAGTACACGAGCCTCTAGAATTTCGCCTCCGTTGAAATTCGGCCGCGGCGCCCAATAATATTACAATAATATTACGTACAAATAATATTTACACAATTACCGCTCATAGTACTCAATCTGACTGCAATATGTGGCTCAATCTGACTATGATGTACAGCCGTGCTCGTTACGACAACACGTAAGGTGCAGTCGAGGTACCTTCACGAACAGTTGGGCCCTGCCGGTGGGGGACGGTAGTGCACATACTCCTCTATCAATAAGGTGGTACTCTTTGCAGTGTGTTTAGGAGAGTGGTTATACTCACAGAGAGCAAGGCGTGCAGTTCACGCCCTGGAGTTGTGGGTCATAACGCGACTGCGCATTATGTAGATACTGCGAAACTCCTCTTTATCCGCCGCTGCGGTGGCTCATTGCTTATGGCGATCGGCTGCTGACCCGAAAGACGCGGCTTCGATTCGGGCCGCTGCTGTCGAATTTCGATGGAGGTGAAATTCTAGAGGCTCGTGTACTGTGGGATATCAGTGCACGTTAAAGAACCGCAGGTGGTAGAAATTTCCGGAACCCACCACTACGGCGTCCCTCTTAACCTGAGTCGCTTTGGGGCGTTAAACCCTCATAAAACCATAAACCATAATCTATAAACTCCTGTTTATGGTAAGATGCATTCCATTCCGGGCACAGGCACTGAAAAAACGCTTCCTGTTGTACTTTGATGAAGTGTATATCAAGCTTTATCTAGCACCCATTCTGGCAACTTTTAAATGTGCTGATCCAGCGTTGCTCAGAAATCATGGATTATTAGAAAATAGGGATAAAAAAAATTTTGTTGTTTATCGAGAAACAAGCAAATAAATGTTTGCGTTATAAGAGGCAAAGCCCTTTTAATGCAGGTGATCTGGCTACTGTTGCGATTGCAGATAAAGGATGTGCGTGGGAAAAATAGCTGATGAAAGGGCTTACTCTATCAAATAACGAAGCGTCTCTTTGTTGAGGGGATTGATGTGCGATGAAACATATTAGGCTCGGAATAGTAATTCTTCGCGTAAATGACTAGGTTAGAAAAGTTGGTAGCGCTGTTGACACACTGAGCATGTATACTAACCGTAATCTCGGGACTACTGATCTTTATGTTCTTTCCAAACCCGGAGAGAGATTGCACGCCCTGTATTCTAGACTCTGTGCTTTTAAAATCTCTCTCCAGGTGGCTATTCTGACCTTCTGGTGATGCCATTGCTCTTTTGTTTATGCCTCTGGGAGCTAGGCATGAGCTTGCTGTGAAGATTGTAATTGAGGAAATAGCATGATTTTTAACCTCTGGATTGATAAAGCCTGAATTCTTGCCACGGAGATGACGCCATTAATCGTACTTGATTGGTTTGGTTTCGTTTATGGGGTTTAACGTCCCAACGTGACTAAGGCTATGAGAGACGCCACTACGGCGTCTCTCATAGCCACCTGGGGTTCTTAAACGTGCACTGACATCGCACAGTACACGGGCCTCTAGAATTTCTCCTCCACAGAAATTCAACCGCCGCGGCCGGGATCGAACCCGCGTCTTTCGTGTCAGCAGCCGAGCACCATAACCACTGAGCCACCGCGGCGGCTCTAATCGTACTTGAGATCATTTCCTACAATATTTATGTTCCGTACTATCGCTTACCTGTAGCCATTAATTCTCGATGTCTTTCTTTTCTCCGCTTGCCTTCAAGGCTGTTGTCTACAAACAAGCATAATATACACTAAAACAGACAGACTAAATAAAAAGTATATTTAGAGCAGAAACATGGTAACAGTAACGAAGTACAAAAACCATCTACGAGTAGTAACACCTTCTAACGGTTCCACATGTCTCCCTTTGACTGGAAGTTCGCAGAAATCGTTACGGCGCAAATAAGCCCAGCGTGAACTTAGATAAAACCAAAAGCACAGACTTCATTTCTATAAAACAACTGAAGGCGCGAACGGTCGGATAGTGTGGAAACGCAGCGGTGAGCGTGAACCCAAGATTACTTAGTGATTGATGGTGCCAAGAAACCTGCGATTTCGATGAGTTTTCAAGCGGGAAAAGTAAGAAGAAAACTAAGAAATATTCTCGACCAACCATCTACCCGGTCGCATACTTTTTGCGAAGGCTCTGAATTTATTCCATGTGGGATCCTGGGCAGCTAAAACCGGCCCTGCTTCCATCGTTGCGCACGCATAAAAGATAATAACATTTGTATTTCACTCTACCGATAGTATGTTCCAGCGTTGAGAATTCATAGCGGTAGGATATTTTCTACTGTAACAATTTCTTCGAATGATTGCTGTGAACTCTTTTCAGTAGCGCATGTCTGAAGGAAGAGAGAAATAAAAGTATTTCATGTTTTCAAAAGCCAGAGGACACTTCGAAGAAAAATTAATGGCTTTTAATATGCCTGTCTATAGAACCTCCAATTGTTGACGAATTGGGGCCTGGAAAATAAAATGCTTCTCACTTATGTATGTGCAGTTTTCTTCTCTTTTTTTGTGGAAATAGGAGAAGACGAATCTCAGTAATTCAATTGAAGCAGTTCAAAACCGAGCAACTAGATTCATTCATTCATCGTATTCTTTTGATATCAGCATATCATCCCTAAAATCAGAGTCCAGCCTACCTACCCTTGCTCATCGCCGCTACATTGCAAGTTTATGTTTGTTTTACAAATTTTTTTCCTCTGAGCTACGACAGGAACCCTACATCTGCGCACCACCACCACGCATCTCCCTCCGCACCGGCCATCAGCAGCAAGTGTCACGACCTCGCGCCCGCACCACTATATTTTCTTCATCATTCTTCCCCCGGACCGCGAACGACTGGAACGGCCTTCCCCGAGAACTTGCTGCTATCACATGCCACTCATTGTTCATCGAAGAAGTCACGCGTGTACTTGCTCAGTGATAATCTTATATTTGTATAACTTTCAACTTATCTGTTAGTCATTCTGTTTTTCCTTTCTGTGTGCCCCACCCCTTATGTAATACCCTCTAACGAGGGTCTTTAAGGTATTAAAGTGAAGTGAAGTGAAGTGAAGACGACTTATGAGCACCGTATTATTGCAGGGTTCACACGCAAACCTAAGTACAGAAATCAGAACAGAATAGTGAGTTCACCCTGGAAGCTGGCTTAGCACAGTATAATCACGGATAACTTTATTACAGTTCCTTGTTTGTTTGGCCCCGCCGCGGTAGCACAGTGGTTACGGCGCTCGGCTGCTGACCCAAAAGACGCGGGTTCGATCCCGGCCACGGGGGCTGAATTTCGATGAAGGCGAAATTCTAGAGGCCCGTGTACTGTGCGATGTCAGTGCACGTTAAAGAATCCCAGGTGGTCCAAATTTCCGGAGCCCTTCACTACGGCGTCTCTCATAGCCTGAGTTGCTTTGGGACGTTAAACCCGAACAAACCAACCAACCAACCAACCAACCAATTCCTTGTTTGTCACCAAACACTATCAGAAGTGTAGCCTAACAGGACTATCGAAGATAGAAGAAAATGCAATCAGTGTAGCAGTGCAGCACACCACAACAAGGGGAATGAAAGAAGAAAAAAGCTGCTGTTAGTATCGTTCAAGAACTGATGTTGTCATGAAATTCAAAAACAACAATAAAATACCGTGTGCGTCTGCCTGTAAAGAGTGTTTTATCATCTCCAAATTCATTGTTGATGTCTTGTAATCCTTACTATTTTATACCGACATGAAGGTCAATATAAATGTTGTTTTTGTAACCATATTTACGGAAAGCAGGATCTCGAAAATTTATTGGTGGGCTTTAGCGTGACTTCAATATTGTAGAGAAAGCATTTAAGAGGCTTTGGCCTGGCGGCACCATTAATGAGAATTGGGCAAAACTTGCATAATGTTGTTGTTCAAGAAGCTTGTCTTGTGGCATAATTCAATTGTCTCAAATATTTGTACTAATAAATTCAAATGAATTCATATGAATTGTTATGAAATAAGCGCACCTTTTTTTTGGGGGGGGGGTTCCAGTACTAGCCGGAATATTCACAATACTTGTACTCATCAGGAAATCGCCAAATTTCTCTAAAAAGATCTATAACGCACTCAGATGCATTTCGAAATGATTACGTGTCTTTCGGAAAGACTTCTGCACGGACAGAAATTTATACGTGTCAGCCATTAATACAACGACGAAGCATTGTTGTGTTTCAACACATCTGATTTGTTATACACGCCTACCTGAAATGAAGTAACCTGTTTTAACCTTCATACAGACTACATTTCTACCTGGATAACCCTTATCGGCGCGCCAGTTTTAATTATTACTAGACAATCGTTATACCCTTTGCAGTGTTGTTGCGAAACTGTGCAGCCTCGAACTTTTCTATGAGAACGTTGCGAAAAAACACCACCACAGTAGAGTTGCTGCCTGTGCTTCCACGTGCACGGATGCGCGAGTCCGGAAAGTATTTTCTTCGTGCTGTGTTTGCCATATTTCGAACAAAAGGGAAATAATCTGTTCTAAAACTATTCCACTGACTAAAACTGCAATGATATCCTTATTTTAGGATTCTAGTATCGGCTGTAATGAAGAAAAAACAGCAACTAGAGTGATTTCCGCGCTAAGGCTGTACTAACCTACAAGAGGAAAGCAGTCAGTGCGGGGCGATG
Source organism: Amblyomma mixtum (assembly GCF_055824585.1). Classification (NCBI taxonomy): domain Eukaryota; kingdom Metazoa; phylum Arthropoda; class Arachnida; order Ixodida; family Ixodidae; genus Amblyomma; species Amblyomma mixtum. The sequence goes on from NC_143012.1 coordinate 251,003,317, forward strand.
GTGGTCTGCTTCCTGGCCACCGCGTTTATGTTCTGAGAGTAACAGCAAGTTGCCTCAGGCCAACGTGCACTATCATCTGCTATCAAATTCTTCGTCTTTTACTTCTTGCACTGTTTTTTGTTCCTGCTCATTTATTTCATGTGAGATGCCCAATAACCGCCACAGGCATTTTAGAGTGATGCACTTATACCAGTGAAAAAGGAAAGGATAATTAGGAGAATAAGAAAAGAATAGCAAAGGAGCAGTGAAAACGAAGGAAGTGATGACAGTGAAATACAGTAAGTGTCAATATGAAAAAGATGTTAGAGCCAGTGAGCACAGCAGGTTTAACTTGAGAGAGTTAAAATCTTGTTGAAAAATATGAGGGCCACACGTTGTCATGGCGTTATACGTACTACACATCATTCGCACAATACTGCTTTGTCTGAGCCGCGGCACGTCCAACACATGGCTTTGTCTCGTGGACCATGCGGGCACCCGAAGCTCTATACAAAATGCTCGGTCCATACAGTGAGGGAAAGGAAAAGGAAGACAAGGTCCCCCGAGAGCCGACTAGCCTCCAGGTCGGTTAGTCACAGAGCGCGCAGGGCAGCCGTCTCGGAAAACAGGCAAACAGAGCGTACTCCCAATGGCATTCCTCAAAAACCTTACCTGCATATTTCCGAGGCCTTGCGAGGAGGTGCGGCTGATCATATCCCATACCGCAGGAGCACACTCAAGGATAAAGCTCCGGTACAGGGTAAGCTGGCATGTAGTACTGCGTAGGACCCTGCAAACACTGGTCACCATGCCACACACGCGAAGACTTGTGCTCGTTGGCTCCAGAATGTAAGGCGCATAATGCAGCGTAGCATTTTAGTGGGCACCTAAGAAGCGAGCAGCAGACAACGTACAAAAGGTTGTAGAAATGTTCAAAGCGCAAGAAAACTAATTTCATTATATGTTGAATGTAAATGATATGATAGCAGTTTATATTTGCAAATAAAGTTTCAATTGGCTTCACGAACCCCGCCTGTGCACAGAGTTTTCACTCACTTGAATTAAGCTGCAGGGGCGATGGGAGCGGATTGTGTCGAATATCTTTATGTCGTCTGCATATTGTCACCCGTGAAAGTGACCAACAACTTTGTAAAGGTCATTAATGAAGTGATTGAATAACAGATGACCTAAGTTGGATCACTGAGGACCAGATGTCTGCTAAAGGAACGAGACTTTTGCCCGCCGCAGATCACGCTGTTTGTGTACCTTGTATAAGCTACCAAACGAGCTGCAATAGCATCTACAATAACCAACATTTGACAGCTTTTCAACAAGGATGCAATGGTCTAGTACATCAAGTGCCTTGCTACAGTGAAAATAAACAGCTTGAACCTACTGATGGCAAGACACTGCCGGAGCAAAGGTAATAAAAAGAAACTGAAAAGGGTAGTGTCAGCTCAACGGACTGCTCGAAAGCTACGATGATAACGTACCGGTGGTTTTTAATAACAACATGCACTCAGCATGCACCTATCAGGGTACGGATGTTCTTTGAAAACATGGACATTGAGCGCACTCTTTTTTTCTCTTGCACAGCTCGGGTCTCGAATGGGTGTTGCAATTATCGCGGGGTTGAGGAGCTTGTAGCTATTTTCACCACTCTCGTGTTGGCAACATCCCCCATCATAAACTTCTTCCACTCTTACTCTTTTCCCTGAGCTGAGTAGACGACTCCTTCCTGTCTTTTTATCTGAAAACTTAATCTCTCCCTACCCATGAAACTTGCGCTCGCAGATAAGACTGCGAACGTGACAGTCATCGAAAGCAGTTAATGACGATGTTAATGCATTCTTGAATGAAGAATTCGGAATGGGTAAGAAAAAAATTCACGGAAAACCCAATTTCATTATGTGCGGGCAATGTGATAGCTTTAGCTGCAGCTGGACGTGACATAGATTCTTCCAGCCAATCGAAATGCTCTCGTCTGGTGACATCACTTCCCTCCAGCCAAAGGGACTCCTGTCGTCAGGTGACGCCCCTTCTTTCAAGCCAATGAGAATGTTCAGGTCTGATGACGCCACTTCTCTCCAGCTAATAGGCGAATTTTATGACCGATGCCCCATTTTGGCCCAAATGGGCTTCCAGTTTTATCGCACTCAAGTTATATGGCAATTAGAAACTTGTGTTAACGTGGATAATTAGCGCTAGAAGGTTTTTTGCTGTGCTACTACGAGGACTCTGCCTTGTTTCAGGCGCGGCTTGGAGCTCGGGAGCCCGCACTTCTTAGTAAGGGCCTCACGACTGGCCTCGGTCCATTTCGGTTTCAGTTTATGAATACGACATGAAGTACATAGTACAAATAAAAATGATAGTATACGTGAACGTCTTCTAGTAACAGACTGAAATGGCGCCTCTCATAAATGCTTATGTCGACGTCCTTGGCCCGCCTGCTTCTCGCCCCGCTTCCGACCTCAGCCTCTGCTCTGCATCTGAGAGCGCCTAAGTTCTGTTCTGCGTTAGCCATGCTTGTTTATTGTGATATGTTGCTTTTCCGCAACGATCTTGCAGCTAGTCTCATGACGTGTGAAGCTGAAATTTGCTGCGCTGAAATTTGCGCAAGTAAAAGTGAAGTACGAGGAATCTGTAGTGGCCTATAGAAATGTCCATGCCGCTTCAGGATTGTTGCCATGCCGGTCTAGCGAAATTAAGGAAGAAAACGCTGAGCTGCTAGCATTGAAAAGTAGCACACTTACACTGAATGGTCTTACTACTACGTCTTTCTTTTCTTTCCGCTGGAAACAAACACGAGAGCGTAGTTTTTTTCTCAGAGGCGCATTAGTTTCCTTTCACACCCGACAAAGCTGTTTGTATAAAGCTCTCAAAAGGCCAGGCCACTTCTGGCGGACAAGTTTCTATCCTCCCACCCGAAGAAAGCGCTGATCCTTGGGATGGCCTTCGCAGTTCTCGCAAAGGCTTGATATAGAAAGGGAGCGGCGTCCTGGAACGGTTCATGCCGCCCCAGCTCTTTCATGGCGAGCAGAGCTGCTGCAAGGAGCAGCTTGCTGGAAAAGCGGTCAACAACAACACACGTAGCGAAGAAAACACGAGGAAAGAAAGAACGGGTTTCCGGTTGCTCGATCGCTTGGTGTACAGGCAGGGCCGAGGATTACCAAGTGCGTCTCCTCCAGCGGGCAGGGAAGCGTTAAATCCCGGATTATTTAGCGAGGTGGCGAAGCGGTGCTCGAAGCGCCTCCTTTTATCCGCACTGTCAGACGTGGTCATCCTTCAACAGGCCAACGGGAAAGACGGTGCACCTCAACGCAGTGCACGGCACCGGACGATGTCTTTGAAGGCGCCGCCGAAGACGTCTCTCGCCGGTACAGCTTCTCTGCCCGCTGCCCCCCGCAAGATAGAGAGCATCGCACGAGTGACGCTGATGGAGAGACTCCGGAAGTGGTACTCGGTCGCTTCTCTCGTACCTTCGCGTTTGCTCTTATTCGAAGGCACGGTCATATTTTTTTTTCGGACTGGTTTTCCGTCCTCCCGTCGGATGCCTTTTCCGTCTGTGATCACGACCCTTGCTCACTCTTCAAGGTTGGCGATTACGGCGCCGCCTAGAATTACGCTAGATCCGATTCCTGTCGTGGAGAACGCGATTTGACAGGTTCTCGCCTATCTTTTCTAAGTCGCCTCGTGGGTGGTTTCATCCAAAGACGATGTGGCAGCAGCGGAAAAAAATGTTTTTGATTAGAGGTATGGTATCTAGTGGGTGCTATGCGGAAAAGAGTTATTTAGTCTCGGGGCCATGTCGGAATATCCGATGGTCATTTCTGCGAGATCGCCTGAGATGCCACCGATAACACGATACACCAGCTAGATGAGACATCTTTACTTCGTTGATCTAATACAATAAAAGCAGGCAAGCAGGCCCTAAGCAGCAGGCACTGCCAAGTCACCAGCATCATTCAATTAGGTCTATGCCTTCAGGAACGGTCCCACTTTGGTGATAATTCAACCAATATTTTGAAATCCTTGTCAGTAGATACTAAAAGCAGCTAATCGGCTAAAATACTGAAGCCTCGTACCTTGTGCTTCCAATAAGCGAGAAGAAAGCTGTATAGCTGCGGCAATAGCAACAGGGTCAAATGACGGAAGCGTTGGTGGAGTTTATTTAGATAAGCAGCGAACCATCAGTGAACGAGAAAAGAAATGGGAAGCACCGATATTGTCTACCATTTGTGTCTCCTGATTTTGGTTGTGTTTTGTTTCATTTGCCACTTTTCTATGACACAGCGATATACTCTCATATTCACATAATGTCGAGTTCGAGCTTCGCAGCGTAGGACACATGTATACAAAGTGTAATAAAGACTGAGATTTATATCATTTTCTACGCCTTACCAGCGAATTTAAACTTCAGGTACGGCATTTTTAATGTTTGTTTTCATTTTTGTAGCAATTTTCGCTCTTATTCTAGACCGCACCTTTAGAAAGGTGTAGACAAAAGGAGTGAAAACATGCTCCTAGCAGCGCATTCTCGTTTCATTTAGAACTTGCCGCCTCACCGTAAGGAGTAATATTTTAGGCATTCAAATTTCTTGGGGACGCTTGACGTAAACGTAACTATGATTACGTCCATGGCCATGTTTTGCGCCCGAAAGGAACAACAAGAAAAATCTGTTGCTCATACCTTATTCAAAAAAGTACGGACTAGAGAAGAAGAATAAATTTAATTGCTGCTGCGAAAATTCTCCTGTCCTGTCGCCAGTCCTGTCGTCTTCTTTCTGTGTCTGCGTTTCGTTTGGCCCGCATTTTTATCATGAAAATTATCGCCGCCATTTTTCCTCACCGTCAAAGGAAAGGCCACGGGTTTTATTTCAGCTATGACTTAAAGCTATGCCTTTATCTTGGACTTAAGCTCCGCCTTAACGGTACGACGGAATAGCTTTAACTTTTTTAAAGGCCGTATAAAAGCACACATAACCAAGCCATACGACCGTGCGTGCGTGGCCTGGGGGAAGCATGTCCCAGTCGGTAAAGAAGGGTGCTGAAATGTTCGAATCCTCTCAGCCTCCCAGCCAACTATAGAAGCCTGAGTGAGTTAGCAGCTCCGCCAAAATCCGTCATGTTACGTGACGTCGAAAAACGCTAGCACCAATCTGTGCCCGGACATATCTGCTGTCAGCTGCCACCTGCCCGAGCCATGCTCGCGATTTTTCGCTCACAACGCCGGGGGCCAATGTACTAGGTTAAAATGTCCCTCGTACGACTACACTACTTGCGGAAGATGCATAATGGGAATCGACCGAAGCAATTTCTTTATGCGCTACTGAAGTCTCCTGGAGCGCATTGTTTTGACACAGAATCAAATAAAAGAACGTCCTAAACAACAAACTCAGCAGGTCTGTTTGCAGAGCTCGTTAACCTGGTAACCCCAGTGCAACGGCCTCACGTAGGTTGCAAGTAGTTACGGTTCACGGAGAGCCCACGCTCTGTTTCCACGAGACATGCGGTCAAAGACGCCGAGTTAAAAAATTGGACGCGTCTTACTAGAAGCTGCATTCTGTGCACTATGTTTGGAGTGCATCAGTGCTCCCGCCAACATGAGTTTCATAGTGCGGAGCAGGCTCAGAAGTGAGCATATTATGCTGATCACTCACTTGCATATTTTGCTCGGCATTGAAGGAATGTAGTGAGTCAACTTGGACTATTTGGCTAAAACCATAGCAAGAATAATGAATAAATAAATAAGAATTATTAAATTAATAAAATAATAAAAGCTCGGTTCCAGGCTGTTCTTCACTAAAAGCCAGGAAGCGTCCAGGCTGAAAGGAATGGGCGACTTCACCGTTATTATTGACGGTCCAGTCACATCAGCTGTGTGGGATTTTCTCCCCTTGTGTCTAAAATTGAAAATGACAATAATTTGCTTCATATACTAAAAGGACGTCTTATCTAATGCTGTTGGTATGATCAATTATTTTCTTTAGAAATACAGACATTATGCATACATCTAGTAGACAACACTGCAGTGTGTTTCTACCACTTGTCCAAGCTGGTTTTGGCATTCTCGAAGCACACTAATCTGCATCGACAGCCCAGTTATCACTTAGCGAAACCATTGCTTTAGAGAGGAAACGGTTAATTCTTCAACCTCAAAAGTAAGTCAGCCGTTTGTTTCGTGAGGTTCCTTTTTCTTAGCCATTGTAAAGTACTGATTCAGAAACGTTTTATAACTAAACAACTTTAAGTGTCTTTAAAAATTTGTAGCAAACTTTGAATGGTAAATGCATTTTCGTATTCGGGTCCTGAGTCCTGTAACTTGTTGGAAACATTTACTTGGTTTGCGCACTACATTTGTGCATTGAAAATGTACAGCATTCTCTACATCCATATGCCTAAATATTTGGATTTCATTTTAGAAATGTGGCAGCATTCGCCCGTGTTTTGTGCTTGTGACAAATAATTTATTTTGCCGTATTCTAGGCTTTATAAAATGCCTGCTGAACCTCCTGTAAAAAATATCGCTTAAAGGATGGATATAAAGATTCTCTTTATTTAAGAACGGAATTAAATACTGTCAGAATTTAACACTAATGAAGAGTAAAAATCCATCCACTAAACACTAGAACCATTTCATCCAACGTAGTTAAACCCTTTGGCCAAACAGTAAGCGTAAAATAATGATTCCCACAAAGGCTACAACTCTCGTTCAGGGCGCAGCGCTCAGGGCATAGCGTTCAGAGCGTTAGGAAAGCAAGTAAAATAGAAAGAAAATCGAGGGCGGTAAATTAGACAAACTCCAAAGATTGCGACCAAACTCGATAAAAAAGGTCCAAAAAGCGCTTTTGAAAAAGGGAATGTACTGAATAATTTACGGCATACTTTTAAACCTCTTCCATTTTACGGGCAACTTTATTGAAAAGGTGAGCCCCGTCGCCTTTACATCAAATGGATTTCATGAACTAATGGTCGATCCGTGAGAAGTTTATACTGGGTCCTCTTGGCGCGAAACTCGCTTAACATAATTAATGCACGCTATCGAAGGTGCTTTAACGTTCAGACACGCACCACGGAAGCAGTAAAATGGGCCTTGAAACAGCACTCACATTTTCCTGCTGGAGTTCTCGGTCTGTTTATTAATGCAACGGGTTTTCTGTCCGTTTCCTGCTCGGCGAAATGAAGTTGTTTCTCTGCAACTTGAATGAAGAAATCTTGAGCAAAGAAATGTAACCCATGCAAGAGTAGTTTTCCTGCATACGTGTCGTAATTATTAAACTTGCACAAATTAGAATGTAGAACCTCAGGACGTATGCATGATTAAGTCTTTCGTCAAAAGTTATTACCCCCGTGTAGTCCGTCGAACTCACTCATTACTCTTTGCTCTTTGCAGTCATTACTAAAACTTTAAGCTTGTTAGGAAAGAAGCAATTTTAGTAAACAGTCTGAATATGCATCTCAACTAGCATGGCCCTCCTCCTTAGGGTGGGTAGACATTTTGAAAAATGGAACAAATCTCGAACACACGGATAAACCGTGAATAAACGTTGACAAGCACTGTAAGAATCACCGAGAGAATAGTTCAGTTTCCTAGCTTCTTCATTGGAACTTATGGCATAATTGCCAAGGTGTACGTGTGTTATTTGTACCTTTGTCCTTAATAAGACGTGCATGGCTAAGACTCTTAATATAGTCCAAAATAATAACTTGGGCTTTAAACGTATTTTGCTAAAGTATTGCTTATGAATAATTTAAGCGGGCTCTAGGTTCTGAAGAGAGTCGCAGAATAACCTTCTGGCGCTGCCTGAGCTAGTTTGCCCACGAAGAAATCATGGGAAATGAACTCAAGTTCCTACAAAGCAAGAGGAAGAGTAGAGGAGACATGACACAAAAAGATCAGCGGTATTTGATGCACATCTTTTTGAGATATATATGAAAACAAGGCCACTGTGGTTATGGTGCTAGGATGCTGACCCGAAAGACGCGGATTCAATACCGGCCGTGGCGGTCGAATTTTGATGGAGGTGAAATTCTAGAGGCCCGTGTACTGTGCGATGTCAGTGCACGTTACAGAACCTCAGGTGGTCGAAATTTCCGGAGCCCTTCACTCCAGCGTCCCTCATAGCCTAAGGTGCTGTGGGACATTAAAATTTGTAAACAATAGATAAAAACGCCAAAATAAATCATCACGAAAACATTGTCCAAAGCGTCACTCAACTAAGGAGACACGATCCTCCCTAATTACCGTAAGCCAAGGATGGAACTCTGACGCGAACGTTCTTTCGGCAACTTACATGCAACTTTGTTCTTGCTGTTTGAACGGTCGTGGCGCCTTTAAAATCGACGCTGCACTGACCACCACATTAGTGAAATGCCTAGTGTGATCCACCCGCTGTCCACATACTATGCCTATCGGGACGCTTGGAGCTTTACCGCCGTGTTTGCCGTCGTCTATTTCGGCCGTAAGCGTTGCCTGATTGTCTATTCACACTTGCGAGTCGCCTAGGGCATGCACCCAGCAGTCGCTTGCGACCGGGCAGCAACTCAACACCACCTTTGTTCATACCTATAAGGGCGACTGGAGGATCAAGTTCTCGTTGGGCTCTCGTTCGTAATGAGAACTCTTGGGAATGATGATGTTCGTGCGCTTATGAGAGTTTTGTCTGCTTTGGCTGCGCCTCCTGCGCACTACCTCGCTTCTTTAAAGTCATCTGATTCTTCGCTATTCGCAATTTACTACGACGGCCTGAGCTCAGAGAAAGACGTCGTGGCGGTTTTGGTGTGCACCGCGTCCGTACAAGCGTCATGGCGACCTAGGAGTGCGCTTCTCGTGGCCGGCCTGCCAGCCTAGATGCCGTCCGCCGGTGTCTTAAAAGCGCGTTAGTATAGTTTGTTCTCGTTCATTTCATGCAACGACTAGAGGAATGCCAAGGAAGGTTAATTTGTGAGAATGGGTGGCTAATAGCGAGTTGGTGGTAGAAGTGAGAACTCCGATACAAGAAAATTTCTTCCCATAGCCCCTTTGCTGCGGCCCAGTGCGGCTCGGCTGACGTCCGCAGGCTCCGCTGCTGAAGGAGTGGTGGAAATTGAGCATATATTTATTTTGCCATGAGACGGGGTTCAAAGTAAAACAGTGACAAGAGTAGCAGCTAGATTACAGTGCAGGATAGTTCTGAAGTGTCCTTAGCTGCGGCATCGATGTGATACCGGCTAGGCTTGGCGACGACTAGGGTAGCCAGGGAGCAGCGCAGTTCGCCGGCCGGCACGCCCGTGGGTGGCGTCGCTGCGAAAAGCTCGGCTCCCTTGCTAATTGGTTCAGTGGTTTCCAAATCACAGACGTAAGCATAAATAGGCACCATGGGAGGTGGCTGAATCACACTCACACTCACAATCACTCGCACTCAAATTCACTCACACTGGCACTCATGTCCACTCACAAAACCTCACTCACACTTGCAGCGATGTCCACTCGCACTCAGAACCACTCACTCACACCCATGACCACTCAGTCTCAAAGCCACTCGCACTCGAAACCCATCGCTTACACTGACACCCACTCACACTCACGAATCAACACCATTCACTCATCCATTCACTCATTCACATTCGCGTTCACTCACTGTTTCCATGTTTCCTTGTTTGCATACAACGGAGGGTATGAGATTTACTGCCACGTCCAACTGCTCTCGTGGCTCCCCTCGCAAAGACTAGGTCGCACAGATGTGGTGGTGAGCCGACCGGTGCTCTGTCAGGCTCTTTAGCCAATTTTGAAGGTGTCGATGCTCGAAAGAAGTGGTCACCATGACCAACAATTCTGGACAAAAGCATTTTTGAACGAGGGGCATTTAAGAACGCAATTTTTTTATATGTAAGATTTCACTAGAACAGTCAATATATCAGCAGATAACCCTACGGCAGTCTTGTGTTTTTTTCGATCAACGTTTTTGCTATTGTCAAAAGCGTTCCACATTTGTTTTCTGTGGCAGTCTTAATTGTTAGATGCTATCCATGGAAATACTTCAAAGGAACGTTTTTCTACATATTAAAATATTGTACTATTAAGGCGAAATCCTTTAATGCCTCACACTGTAGGAACCAAGGACTGTTAGCAAATGTGTCCGCGTTTCGGCGTCACTACTTAAAACAAAAAGCTATGTTGAGGCTGGGAATCGAACCAGGGCCTTTGGCATACGAAGTGGGGGCGCGACACCGCTCAAAGAACAATGTTGAACGCCCTTCTCACGTTTCAGGCGCTGTCATGCTGGCTACCTGTCAGCACATGCCCTTCCCGGAACCTATCAACGCCCGCCTGCTTCTTTCCCGCTTCCGAACCGGCACACCATATTCCCCGAACGGCATCCGACTTCTTGCCGTGGCACTGCATTCCCGATTGGGCGCTCGGATCCCACTTCTCCTGGCAACAATCTTCAATCACGTCATCGGTCACGGGACTCGGCAGGCGCTCCTTACTTAAGCCACTCGCCGACATGGACCAGACGGGGCGCGACACCGCTCAAAGAACAATGTTGAACGCCCTTCTCACGTTTCAGGCGCTGTCATGCTGGCTACCTGTCAGCACATGCTCTTCCCGGAACCTATCAACGCCCGCCTGCTTCTTTTTCCGCTTCCGAACCGGCACACCATATTCCCCGAACGGCATCCGACTTCTTGCCGTGGCACTGCATTCCCGATTGGGCGCTCGGATCCCACTTCTCCTGGCAACAATCTTCAATCACGTCATCGGTCACGGGACTCGGCAGGCGCTCCCTACATAAGCCACTCGCCGACATGGACCAGACGGGGCGCGACACCGCTCAAAGAACAATGTTGAACGCCCTTCTCACGTTTCAGGCGCTGTCATGCTGGCTACCTGTCAGCACATGCCCTTCCCGGAACCTATCAACGCCCGCCTGCTTCTTTTTCCGCTTCCGAACCGGCACACCATATTCCCCGAACGGCATCCGACTTCTTGCCGTGGCACTGCATTCCCGATTGGGCGCTCGGATCCCACTTCTCCTGGCAACAATCTTCAATCACGTCATCGGTCACGGGACTCGGCAGGCGCTCCCTACTTAAGCCACTCGCCGACATGGACCAGACGGGGCGCGACACCGCTCAAAGAACAATGTTCAATGCCCTTCTCACGTTTCAGGTTAGTTATTTAAGCCTCTCTAGAGAATATCGCAGCAGTAATCGTTGCTTGATTGCGGTGTCGTGCCCCGACAGCTTGATGTGGCGAAGGTTGTTTAGTCGTGCTTGTTGCGGCGCAGAAATGCTCGCCGCACTCGTTGAACTGGTGCTGTTGATTTCTGGTGATGTTGAGCTTAATCCGGGCCCTCCCAGATCAGCCGAATTCGAGTCTTTGATGGAAACAATAAAACAATTACAAGAAAATCAGTCAACTATACTGCATGAAATTCAACAGCTTAAAACCGCGCAATCCTCCCACAACGAATTACTAGTGTCCGTAACAAACCGCGTTGCGGCACTAGAAGCAACACATTCCCCAACACCTACCTCTGAACATAGCGCTACCGCTCAGATCAAGAAAGATATTGCCGTTCTTAAAGCGGCAAGCACTGATGCAAGTAACAGGCTACGCAGAAATAATCTTATTTTCCTTGGCTTAAATGACAGCAAAGACGAGACATGGCATGATTCAGAACAAGAAATACTAACACTGTGTGCGGACAAACTGAATCTTCATCTTGATTCCAGCACCATTGAACGTGCGCATCGCATAGGTAAATTCTCGGAATCGAAGCATCGCCCCATAATAGTTAAATTCACTCATTTCAAAACTAAGGAAAACATCCTGGCATGTGGCACTAAACTAAAAGGCACCAAAATTGCAATCAGGGAAGACTTTGCGGCTCCCACGCGGATGGCACGATCAAAATTACTGCAGTTTATCCGACCACAGAAATGCCCCTTCAAACTTCGATTCGACAAGCTTCACGTTGGCGACAAATGTTACGCTTTCGACTCCATTTCTAACAGCGTGATAGAAATCACCCAGATCACTGCAATCACTCCCGCAAGCAGTTCTACTAGCGATACTGCTTCGCATATCAATCATTGACGATCAGTTCGGCTTCCCGTATTACCATCCCGGCACCAACCACCGTCATGCACAAGTCTTAACATCGGATTCACCAACATATGCAGCATCATACCTAAGCGAAATCAGCTGCTCAGCTTCGTTGAAGATATTGATACTGACATCCTACTCTTAACAGAAACCTGGCTGAACGACAACATTAGTGACAATGAAGTTTTTTCTTATAACACAAATTACACATTATACCGACGAGGTAGGAACTATCGGAGGGGAGGGGGAGTTCTCGTGGCAGTGAAAAATTGCTTATCATCTTCACTCATAGGTCATGACGAAAACTTAGAACTTACATGGATACGTATCGGCAATGCGCCTCCCAAGGCGATCTTTGGCATATGTTATCGGCCACCTGATTTCATCCCATCCTTCTGTGATCTCTTAGATCAGGCCCTAACCGATATTGAAAATACATTTCCTGGCATACCTATCTTTTTGTTTGGCGACTTCAATTACCCTAACATCAATTGGTCTCTCATGTCTACCTCAAATGGTTCATCAGCCGACTCCAGACTGTTTATCGACCTAGTGCTAGATCATTACATCCAGCAAATGGTATCATGGCCTACTAGAGGCGATAACACTCTAGACCTCCTGCTCACGTCATCCCCCGATAGTGTAACATGTATAAAACTCCTGCCCGGTATCAGCAATCACAACCTGCTTCACATTACCATTTCATTAACTATCAAAAAGCGATCACCCGCAAGAAAACTAATCACGGATTACAAAAGAGCAAACTTTGAAAGCATTAATCACAGACTTGATGAGTTTTTGGAAACTTTCCACAGTTCTTATCTAACTCCCACGGTAAATGCTAATTGGGAGTTGTTTAAGAATACATTAGTCAACTTAAAAAACCAATATATTCCTACAATTCTCGTAAAATCTGACAATAACAACCCCTGGTTTAATAAACGCCTCAGATCACTACTAAATCGAAAAAAACGACTTTACAGGACTGCAAAGGAGAGCAACAATCCTGAAAAATGGAACCGGTACCACTTATGCGTAAAACAGTACCTAAAGGAGCTAGCTGAGGCTAAGAAGAAATTCCAAACATCTGACTTGCTTTTAATTCTGAGATCCAACCCGAACAAATTCTGGCGTCTTCTATCGAACAAATTCCGTCCTAGCCAAATCGAACTCGCAGATCCCGGTGGCGACACTATTGACCCTGAGAAATGCGCAACCGCACTAAACGACTACTTCGTTTCTGTTTTCACGCCCGCTAACATCACCCCTGTCAATCACACACCTATCATTCGTTCACACCCCATGACAGATATAGAAATTAATGCACAGGGCATATCAAACCTCATTAGCTCACTTCCGCTTTCAGTATCAGGTGGCTGCGACGAAATCAACAGCAAATTGTTAAAAAACACTGGATCATTGTCGAGCCGCATACTCTGCCTAATCTTTTCTCAATCACTGGACACTGGGAACATACCTGACGACTGGAAAAAAGCCCGAATAATACCGGTTTTTAAATCAGGTGACCGTTCAAGCCCATTTAACTATCGCCCAATATCCCTGACTAGTATTCCTTCAAAACTCTTTGAACATATTATAGCATCTAACCTTATGGCACACCTTGAATCAATTAACTTCTTCTATCCACAACAGCATGGTTTCAGGAAACTATATTCGTGTGAAACGCAACTAGCCGAATTTACTCGTGATCTATTGCAGTACATGTATGACCATTACCAGATCGATTCCATCTTTTTAGATTTTTCGAAGGCGTTTGATCGTGTCCCTCATAATCACTTGTTGCTAAAATTGTCCGGCCTTGGTTTAACACAAAAACTGTTATCATGGATAGAGCACTACTTGAAAGGACGTGTTCAGTGCACATGTGCTAACAATTACACATCTCCTCTCTCGAGCGTAACATCCGGTGTTCCTCAGGGCGCCGTGTTGTCCCCATTACTGTTCCTAATTTACATCAATGATCTGCCCTCCAACATTAAATCTAAACTGAGATTGTTCGCCGATGATGGCATCGTGTACCGCGCCATAACTAACGAAGACGACACGTGCGCCCTCCAACAAGACCTAAACGCTATCTCACTTTGGTGTGAAACATGGCTCATGCCTTTAAACACGACTAAATGTAAAGTCATGACATTTTCCCGCCTTCGCAACCAGATTAAGACTACCTACTACCTCAACTCTACAACCGTTGCCTACACATCATCATACAAATATCTTGGCCTGCACATGACACCATCGCTATCATGGATAACACATATTGAAACCATTTGCTCCGAAGCCTCACGCGTCCTCGGCTACATGCGGCGTAGTCTCTCCGACTCATCCTCAGACATTAAAAAGCTAGCATATCTCACATTCGTCAGACCAAAGCTTGAATACGCATCAGCCATCTGGAACCCGTCACAATCATACCTCGCCACTAACCTCGAAGCCATTCAAAACCGTGCAGCACGATTTATCACCTCGAACTACTCAAGAAATTTCAGCGTCACCTCAATGAAAAGAGACCTCGACTTGCCGTCCCTCGCATCACGCTGCATCATATCTCGTTTGTGCCTTCTTCACGCATTCTATTATCACCCACGGTCCAGACATGAGCTACTAACAACACCACTACGAAGACCTTCCCGTTTAAGCCACAGCCAGTCTCTAGCACGAATTTCCACCCGCACCCTTGCAATGAGTAGCTCATTTTTCCCTCATGCAATAGTCTTATAGAATTCCTTACCCGAAAACATAGCCGAATGCACAGACAGAAAACAATTCCGTAATAAGCTAAAACTTCAGCCATCCTGAATAGACTGTCCCCTTTGTACTCTTTTGTTACTTAGTTTAGTTGTATTTCTGCGCCTTAGCGTAATTTTGTTTCTCTTCCGCTTGCTTGGTTGCTGTTATTTGACTTAGATGTATGTCTGCATTTTTTACTGTATTTTTTTCTTGCTTTTGTTTTTGCTTGCCTTCATTGTATTTTGTATTTTGCTCTTCACATTTTTCCACGTTCAAGATTTTTTTACATCATGTTAATTCGCCTCCCTCTTATGTAATGCCCTCGGGCCCTTAAGGAGAAAATAAATGAAATGAAAAAAAAAAGTGGAGACGCCACCACTCAGCCACGAAGGTTTCTTTTTTATTACTCGGCCACGAAGGCTCAGGGTTTGATCATAGATAAAGGCGCATCTAGTGAATGCATGGGTTTCATGAAAGAAATAAAAGAAATAAAACATAAGAATAGAAACAAGAATGAAAATAAAATAAAACTAAAGTATGGAAAATAAAAAACAACAGTGCGCCAGGAAACGCTTTCGCCTTGCAGCACTTTAGAAAGCCAAACTGCCCCTAAGTTTTTACCTTCTATGCATTCATGACAGTGTCTTACAATTTTTCAATTTCCACAATTTTTGGCCGAGATTCCGGGGCATTCATACCAGGCGTGTTCCATCTCCCGAACCAAAGTTACGCACGTAAGCACCGCTGTTGCTGCTGAGATGATGAGTGCCTGTATAGGGTGAGCTGAAATGCTTACATACGTTTTTAAATGGTCAGTTCCTGCGTAACAATAATGAATTTGCCTCGACAACGATCTTGGACGGTGTCTAACTACCATTGTTAGGTTTCTTGCTAAGGGCGGGTCCACGAGTCTGTATGAGCACATTGGAGGCGAGTGGCGACTATGAATACTTTCCGCGGCGTGGGAAATGAAGAGTGTTTCCGGAAAGAGCGAGTGAAGTCCTCACGAAAACGCAAATGGCTGCAATGGGCGCCAAGCACAGATTTGTCCGCATATCTAAAGGATCTAGAGGAAAGCACAGATCTAAAGGAGAGTGACCATTATCATTCCCTTTGGGGCCTAGTCAAGAGCAGGGCTAACTTCATTTAGCCAGAGCAGGTATGCGCGACGGATCTGTGCAGTACATACTGCCGTGCAGTATGTTGTCTGACCTGCCCATAATCCGTGTTTGAAGGAGGGTTAAGAAATAGCAGAGTGTTTTTGCTTGAGGCCGATGCGTGCGTAGACCACATGAGCATCTTGTTGAGAATAGGGATGTTAACACTGCACCAAATTATTCTCCCACAGTACGGCTTATTGAGAAGTTCTTAGATGAAATGGAAGCATCTGGTTCAAATGATTCCTAATGCTGACCAGATATCAGTGCGGGTCGAATTGCTGAAATCGGAATGGGCAAAGAGAAGTTAATCCATTTACAGTATTGAAAACAGAAATATAAAAAAATCGCATTGCACAAGCCCATTTCACTCGCCCAGTGCCTAAGATTGGGCGCCGAAAATCAGAACCACGCTTTACACACATGCAGCGGAAGCTGTGTACAGTTGTTGACTTGCCAGGCCATTCCGCGGAAACCAAAATTGCCGGTCGCGTACTAGTTACGCGCACTGCATGCTGACGGGAGCATTTTAATGATCATGAATTTAGATGCTGCGGATAGTGTGGGGGAGCTTAATACTAAACTCTTTCCTGCTCTACAAGCACAGTCCAGTAGGCCGGCACCTTCTGACCTGTTTACGAAAGGCTTCTACAAGGCTTGAATCTCTAGACTTCGCTGCTTTAAGAAAACAGTTGAATCTCTGGCCTCCGGTGGAATATGAAACCAGGTACAGAACGCAATACCGCAATCAGAAGTGTTCAGTAGACTTCTTATTCTGACAGTATCACTTGCATACTTCTGGGAAACTTCTTAATCGAACGCAGTTGCCAATTTCAGCGCACCTGTAGCTTATCATTCTTGTTCACATGTCCGCATTTCTGCCAGGCTTGTCTGACTTCATACCTAGCAGCTTAGCTTCAGTTGGTAATATTGCCTATCAGCGTAACCAGTTGCAGCTCAATACAGTGTCTGTCTAGCACGCCACTATAACTTTGAAACTTCAACACGCACTCTTTCGTAAGGCAGTAGCATTTACTGGGATAGAGATTTTCGAGTTATATTAGGCACGTGCTGTGTTTGTTCTATCCTAAGAGCCTACGGAAGTTACTAGAAGACAGCCCACGCGAGCGACCTCAAACTACAGGAATACAAAAAGCCATAAAAGCGCGTGGTCTCCTTCCGAATGAGCTAAATTTCTATGCAATTTATTCGCTTTCGTTCTATTTTGCCTTTACTGCATATTTTACCTTTTATCTAACCCGACGCCTCCGGAAGGCCTCAACAGAAGCCAATCTCTCAGCCGGTCCTGACGACTAGGTAACATTACTGTCAGGCAAACGGTGCGAGATCAATGTTCTGGGCTGTTATTTACGATGTGCCTGAGAGCAAGCGTGATCTTTGGAGAAAAGTTTTCTGCCATTGTTTTTTTTAGCCTTTGGTGCATTAGCACTCAAGTTTCACACCAGCATGAAACTTGGGTGCACTCTACACGGTTGTTTGATTAATTTTATTCTAATATTTCCTAGCTTTTCTGGAGTCACATCTCTCCAAATTACTACTTTCGCATGCTGAGAAAACACCTCGTATCTTGGTTTTTACACGAAGGGTCACTTGGGATTTTTGTGTGTAATAGCCGAGAAGGAGAATTTCCTTTCAACTTTTTCAAGGAACTCCGACACACCTCTCGAGCGAAAATATCTAGGTGCTTGAAAAATCACTGTGGAGTTTCATTTCGCTCTTCCATTCTACCATCCGCGACGTACGTCATTTTTCATTTCAAGGTAGCCATCTGTGGGCAGCCACCGCCAGTCCACTTAACAGTGATCAAATCCCTATGTCTTTATTTTTTCTCAATATAACCTTTGTCTCGAGGAAAAAAAGTTCCCGCTTTCACGCTGATGATGTGAGAAAAAGTATTATGCCAAGCATAGAAGCTCAACCAGGGAAGTTGAAGTTTTAAATTCAAAATGTACAAATGATTGGCGATATCATGCACTTCTTCAGTGGGGACATTTTCTGGAAAAAATGGTCTAATATATTTCTTTTCTGAAATAGTCTATTTTTTTGGTGTTGCACTGCGTGTAGCTGAATGCTCATCGTTGGGAAAATAATACCAAATTTAAAACGCAATCTTAGTGATAAAGCAGAAGCGAACCCAACATTGCATTACTGATGAACATAGATTACAAGCAAACGAACCACTGTGGTTACCCCACTGGTTTGTTCTTGGAATCCTTTTTGGAATCTTTCATGGATTCCGTCTTGGTTAGGAATGCACCCAAATGAGTCAGCGATACGTCTCTTACCTGTCTTGTCTTCTGTCTATCTATCTTCTGTCTTCTATCTGTAGATCTGTCTTGTAGGGTATGATGGTGTTATCACGTTTACCAGGCATGCTGTGGGTGTGTGCGCCGTGCGTACACCTGCTTGTCTTTTATTTAGAGGTGTCAACTTCTGTATAAACTAGTTGTTAGTTTGCGCTTGTCCTGTCGTGTCTTCTGACTTTGTGTCGTCTTTTTTTGCGCATACATGGCATTTCAAGTATGGCATTACATGACATTACAAGTATCAAGCCAACTAGCCCGACATCATCTCTTGCTGGGGTACCACGCATATGGCGCAGTTCACCGCATTTTAAAAAAATTGTACATGCATAGAACAAGTGTCACGCCTTCCTCTCTGACTTCTGAAACATTCTTAGTGAAGGGCTGCTAATGAGCGTAAAGTGCGGTGAAAGAAGCAGACACTTGTAGAGTGACGCGGTGATAATGAATGTAACGCCTCCTGGGGTTTCAAGGGCAAGTAAATGAGATTGAGAAGAAGACTGAACGTCCACAAGATGATCTATGACACCATGCTAGGGTTGCAGGTTCTGCTATTACACAGGCATGTTCTTCATTTTTCCCTTTTCACGAAATTATCTAAAAGTGAATTATCAGTTCGCTCCTTTTTCATTCTGTAATCAATAATCGAACATTGGCCCCACAATGATATTGCTTATTTTGTAATTAAGGCTTCTTTCGTCAGAAAATAGGAGTTATCTGAGCACACTTCTATAGCTGACCAGCATTCCAGTGCTCCTGTTTTCACGTGTCCATAGTCATCTTCAATTTCGCTTAACTTTAGCAACTCAGTAAAACTGGCTATAGGAAAACAGCAGCACAAAAATACAACAGTAAATTCTCCAAAGACAAACAGCGTAGTGGCAAGGGCAAGACATGCTTTCAGAAGTACTTGCGCCTTTATAAAATTACGTGCGGGATCGCTATGATGCAGACAATTTTCTACATAATGAAACAATACTTAATTTGTGTCAAGTCTAGAAAAAAATGTAACAAATCCTTAAAAGAACCAATAAAAGCTTTCGTGTTTTCATGAACGTAACGACGGTAATAACTTATGCCACCGATCAGTTTTAATCTGATTTAAAGGTTTGAAAAATGAATAATACACGTGACGCAATACACATAAATAGCATATGTATTGCCCTTTGATATAAGCTTCGATGAGACCATTTCTTGTATTCTTTCTCTTCGCTGCACTGTTCTCGTTTCATTGAGTGTGCAATCAATTACGCGCCATCAGTTTTCTGGAGAAGCCTTCAGCTTTCCGCGCTCCTAATGCGTCTGTAATTTCGTTGGCTTGCTTCAACGGTAATTAATTAGTTTTGGCACGCCTCTTATCTCCTATCGGGACGCGAGTCTGGAATCAAGAGCTCTAGCTGTGTTTGTACGGAGAAAGAACAGACAGCGAGCTGGAGGCGAAGCTTGCCTGCTGGAAAGCTCATAGAATTGATTCCTATCTCCGTTGGACGATCCGCGGAACAACGAGTAGCTAGTTTGTGGTGGAGAGAAACGCGGGAATACCACTGATTGGACTAAGCTTGCACACAGAAAAAAAGTAATGCAGCGTAAATTGGCGCAGTGGTAAAAGTGTTTCTAATCAGTAAACACAAACTTGAAAACTTACAACTCGTTATTTCCTACAAAAAGAAAAAAATCTGGATTTCGCTGCCTCCAGAAAGATTACAGCGTTCTTACCGGCATTGGAAGCGCCATTTTAAAAATGCACTGGCGATCACATGACCTTATGCGACAAATCTGCGTTAGCGGTTTTGGTTATATGTTTTACTTGTACCATGAATGCCTCTCCATTGCGTCCGTAAATTATATTTCGCCATCAATTTTTCTTCCCAGTGCTGTGTAGGCTAACGAAAAGCGCGCAGCTTAAGCAAAGGATAAGGCAGCGAACTATGGAAAGAAAAATGATAGGTGTAAATAAAGTTAACAGACCGGAAGCGAGAAGAGTGAGTGAGAGAACTAACTCTGGTTAATGACAACCTTATCGAAATCAAAAGGAAGAATTGGGTTTGAGAAAGGCATGTAATGTGAAGACAAGATAACCGCTGGTCCTTAAGGCAACGTAGTGAATTATATAAGAAGGCAAGCTGAGGAGGGTTTAGGTTTTAGGTTTTATGGGGTTTAACTTCCCAAAGCAACTAAGGCTATGAGAGACGCCGTAGTGGAGGGCTCCGGAAATTTCGACCACCTGGGGTTCTTTAACTTGCACTGACATCGCATAGTACACCGGCCTCTATAATTTCGCCTCCAAAGAAATTCAACTGGGGCGGCAAAAAGTTAGGTGGGCGCATGAGATTAAGAAGTTTGCGGGAATACGGTGACCGCAGATGACAAAGGACAGGGTTAGTTGGAGAGGCATGGGATTGGCCTTTGCCCTGCAGTGGGTGTAGTCAAGCTAATGATGATGCGTAGGTATCTTATGGGTGGAGGCGCCAGGAGGCTGGAATTAAGTGCATAGCTGGTGTATACGGCCTTCTGGAAGGCGACTGATGGGTGGTTAGTGGTGGCTAACTTTCTGCTGGGTAAATATGGGTTGGTTGGTGGCTGGTAGAGTATTTCGGAGGGGGGATAAGCGAGGACACAGATGGATGGGAAATGAGCAGAGGACTTCTGGAGGATGGAGGCGGCATGACGCAACACCAGGCATGTTGCGTGAAGTAAGACAGTAAGGAATTAAGACAGCAAGGAGACAGGAAGACAGGCTAAAACAGACGATTCGGCGAGTTGGTAATATCTATTGTTTCAGGTTTGAAGTCTCACAAAGCGAACAACATTGAGGCAATATCCGCAACCGTTCAGAAAAAAGTAGCAGTGGTTTCATACATTCATACGATCTCTCACATACGGTTTCATACGGTCTCTCAAAAAAATTGAAAAAGATAGGGAATCGAGTTTACGTTAAAGTTGCCTTTTCGGCACCTGACAAGCCGTATAATATTTGCAGGAAGGCTACTAATGCCCCGTTCGTTGCACAACAATGCTGCGTAAGACACCAAAACCAATATTCACCTTGTCAGGATAGATTTGTTTACTCAATCCCGCTATCATGTGGTAAACGATATGTTGGGCAAACGGTGTGATGCATCAACGAGCGCTCAAGGAGGATCCCAGCAATGTATTCGAAACAATGAAAAGGCACTTGGGTATTCTCTGCAGGGATTGGGAAGATGGCATGCAGCACTTCACCGAAACGAGCAATCAGCTTACTCGCGCAGTTCTAGAAGTCGTAGAAATCACGATGATTGAGGACGCATGCGTAAGTAGTGCTTTGTTGTCGTTAACAGAGAGATAAATAGGGTTTTTGGACGCAAGATAACGACGCCGCTGTTGCAGCCTTCAACGGTTGTTAGCCTCTGTCTATTCATGTGACAGTTTTGTTGATTGTGCATGATGTATATATTGTCGCGGGCCAAGCAATAAAGATTCAGCTGCAAGTCATCGCTCGTCTTTGTGTTCTTCCCACGTCGCCGTCTTTTTCGAGCTGTCTGCAATCAGGAAGACAGGTTTCGCGAAGTAAGGGTAGTAACACTAAAACATTAAAAGTTATTTCGATTTGTTTATATGCCATTTTCGCCCAAAACTACTCATTGCTCGTTTTCACAAATTTTCATACTTAATACCGTTCCTCACACAGCTGCATTTGTTAGTCTCGCCGGATCAAAGAATTGCTTCACAAATTTAAGTTTCTTGTTTCGGCCCTACAGCATTTCTGATTTTTTTGAAGAGTTAATGAAAGTTATTTTAAATGCTGGTTATTCGTTGGGGTTCATATTTGTTCAGAAAAGACCTTTACTAGCTGTAGCGGTCGCAGTGTACATACCTGAAGAACGACAGTCACGAGTTATTTACAGCATAATTTACAGCCACCAGTGTTGTGACGATCCGACTCGGCGGATCTGAATTTATGTTGGCATTTTGTAAGAGAGTGCTAAAGTAATTCACGTTAGTTGTAGCAGGGCTGCTATATGAGAGTTAACGGTCATTATTTGATAAAACTAATGGGGTCTACCTAGCTCTAGGTGTAGCAGTTTGATACGAATGAGAAAACACATGTTTTCAAATGGCGGTTCCATTGTAGTGAACTGTAACCGAAAACCAAGGATCGATGAAGAGCAGGACAACAATTACCGCTAGTAATATTAACGATTTATTTCGGTTAATATAACAAACTATAGCTGAAGAAAGATTACTGAACACATCACCTATGACACAAAACTTCACAAAAACCTCTGCTGAAAATTTTATCGGTTTTAACCGATGTTTTGTGGTTATAAGACCGAAAAAAGTGTAATCAGAAATCTGCAGTTCTTTTTGCTAGTGAAATATTGGGCCATAGTGAGATACTTATTGCGTAGTCTGTTTATATTTTAGGCCCATATCATATGCCTTCTATGATCTCTCCAATGAAGGCGTGAAGCCTTGGATAAGAATCACAATATGTGTTCCAGCGACTATATGCACTCAAATAAAGCGTAGTTGTTAATAATGCTCAGTGTCATGTGGTTCTAATTCATACTTATTTATTATATTCTCCTTTTAACCCTAATTTATTATTCTATCCTTGTCATCTACTATACTCTTCATTACTGGGAAGTCGAGTAACTAGCTAGCCTAATTAACAGTCCTCAGTGCCAATGGAAATTATACAAGGCTCATATACTTGTATGCCGTGTGGATACACACTGTAACTGGTGTCCTCAGCTAAGAGACTACAAGATTTAATAAACGAAAGAGTGTTCTAGCCGAGTAAAACCAGCTGAGTAGTATTGAGAGCTGTGTCCCCTAGCTCTAGTATTTTTTCACTCTCTCCGAAGCTAATTGATTAGTAATTACTGATATGCTGATCTTTTAAACATTTCGTTCAAGAATAACTTGCCTTTTCACCACTCATAGAAAGTCCTAAAAAACAGCTATCTGAAAAGTTTCCGCCTTGGTACTTTTATGCAGCTTTAATTACTCGCTGTAAAAGAGGGACCCCTGGAAACCAAAAGGTGCCACGTGACAGCTTCCGGCTTATATTTCTCGCTGAGTTAACGCAAATACTTTCCGTGGGCACAGAGGTCCTGAGAAAATTGATTTTGTTCCTGAGATGCGTCTTGTTACGCGCAAGTAGCGGCGCTCTAACCTTTTAGCTTCTGTATTTGCTAACTTTCTTCTCAGATCAGTGTAAAGCATGCGTAAAATGGTACCTTGGTCCAAAAATTTAAGCATCTGTTTTTCAAGGTCATGTGCACCTTCCGTTCCGCTATTTTATGGACACCGATATTCAGAAAGTTAGGGAACAACTATGCGCTCACTTAGCGGCCAAAATACTGTTCAATAGGCCATGACACTCGAAACGGCACTAAAATGCTTTCACTCGCTCAGGGCACAGCGTCTGTTTTAAAATCTCGGTTACACTAATTCTGATACACGGTATGCAATCCAGCCATTGGCGAACGTATGAGAGATGCAGATTCGGGGGAAAAAAATTAACTTGTGTGTTGTTTCACTGGCCAGTAAGTTAGTGTTTCGTTTAGGGCATGAGCACGCACGTACCCTCAGATTTCTATTCTTTTAAATAACTTGCTTGGCGTAACTTGAACGAATGAAAATTTATTCAGGTGGACAAGGTACAAAGAAGGTTCGCCTAAGAGTCTGACAAAGAAACACAGATGCCTGACAAGTGCCTATCCCCTGTTCTAAAACACATAACAGCGAAGCAAGCGGTGTAAGAAAAAAACACGATAGATTAACAGACAATGAAACTGAAGGTAAGATCGATGCTTATCACCCACGCACTTAATGCAGAGCATAATGAGAGACTGAAAATTATGTCACATGCACTGAAAGCGGGCGCGATGCGGAATTTGTCATTTCTAAAGTTACAACAAATACACGTTCACTTTTCTTGTTGAAGATTGCTAAGGGCGCTCACACGTTCGCAGTAGAAGTGGTAGTAGGAGGTGGATTTTAAAAATCTTTTATATTAAATGATTGCTTTTGCATGCAGTATTTTGCGCTTATCTTGCCCCTTTGGTAAGTTATGTATTGGAGTCGAAGAAATAAAACTTCGTACGTTAATTTTCATCCCGTAAACATATGTCCATGACTTTACGTGTGTTTATGTAGAAGGCCATTAGGTAAAGTTAAAAAAAATTGCATCGCTAGAACGATAAAGCGATTACAAATTTACATATGACTCTTTTCGCAGGCTCCATTCCAGTCATTTTCTCAGCATGTCTTCACAGTTGCTTTGCTTTCGGTTTGCTGCTCCAAAGTTAGCGGGATCAAGCCCCTGCGGCGGCCGCAGTTCGATGGAGTCATTGAAATAGGCGGTAAGCAAAAAAAAAAACAAACAACACCAACATGCTATGCGATATCCGCGCAACTTAAAGAATCGCAGATGGTCTAGTTAGTACAGAGCGCTCCAATACGGGGTCCCTTATAAACCCAATGGTGTCACCTAGGACATTAAAACCCACATACCAACACGCTTACAGTCACTAAAGATAAATGATAGCTTCCTATGAATGTGTGCTGTACTCTCTAGGAATCTTCGTCTAATTCATATCGTTTTATTCTACATGATTCAACTAAAGACAAACATGGCCATATTAACTGCCTGAAAATCCTGACTGTCTCTGTTAGGCTAAAGAGAAAAAAATTATTTCAAGAGTATGAGGCCACTCACAGCCACAGGAAGGGAGCGTGGATGGACGGCCACCCCTTCCAGGAGCTCCTTGTGCACTGTTCATGCACATAAAACGCAAAAGGTGGCAAAGGTCCTCTTAACAAAAAATCACAATTACATGCCATATGCAATACCTATGAAATCAATGTTTTAATAAACAATCAGGGATAGCACTTTGAGCATGAACTGTTTTTCCTTCCCGCAGTTGGCTAATCCGGGCGAACGTAGCTCGTACACTATGCTAAACGGGGAGGCGAACCTAAGGCCGAACTTTACTGAACTGCAGATCTTTTCCGCCCGAACGCTAGTCAGCAGAAAAAGGCTTTAGTCCTAAGCGTGATTCGAACCCCTGCCGGAGCTCATTGAGCAGCAACGTTTTTCCACACCTTAAGCCACTCTGCCATCAATACAGCAACTCCGTCCAATGTTCTGGGGCCTTGGACACAACCTTCCACACAACGGAAAGCGGTGAAAGCGCTCCTGAATTTCTTAAGGGACTCGGGGTTGCATTCCCGCCTATAATCTTTAAGTTTTCAGTGCGCGCCCTATGTCCCTGTGACATAGTGGTCGCTGGACACTTAGAAAACTCATTTCCTTGCTGCTCTTTTTCCTTTTTTCCCCTTTGTTCCCCTCCCAAAGTGTAGGGTAGCCAACTGGGCATCGCCTGGTTAACCTCCCTGCCTTTCCGTCCTTTTCTCTCTCTCTATCCCGCGGGGTGCTCTGACTAATAGCCTCTCTAGTTATGCGATTCCTGGGTGTTGTAATCGACTACAATCTGTCATGGTCACCTCAGATCAAAAAACTCCGCCAGAGGATTACTGCAGCATCGCAAGTGTTCAGGTTCATGGCGGGAACAAGGTGGGGTAGCAACTGCCGATCAATGCTTCTGCTTGAAAAAGCCTACGTTGAAGGAACCTTGCGCTACTGTCTACCAGTGCTTCAAAGATTATCTACATCAAGCAATAAGACTCTCAATGCCGCACGGAACAACTGCCTGCGAATATGTCTTGGCCTCCCAAAAGGTTCCTCTGCGTCAGGAACAGTAACGGAGGCAGGATGTCTCCCACTAGAGGTGATTGCCGCCCAGGAAACTATGCGTACCCATCTCCGCCATGTCCTGCAAGGGAAGAAGCACTTCCTACACCGTGTCCATCTAACTCACAGCAACTCTAGCTTTGGCCAGGCAGTACATCTCCTGCCCCTTCCTACTATTAATCAGCCACAGAAGCTACTACCTCTGGCCTTTCCTCCATGGACACTCTCTCCTCTAAAGGTGAAAAAGTCTGTTCCAGGTGTGAATGCAAAGAGCCGCATGCCACAGGCAGCGCTTCTGCAAACTACTCTCGCCTACTTAACGGAGGAATATACGCAGCACATCCATATCTTCACCGCTGGATCAACTACTAAAGAAACCTCTTCTTGTGGCCTTTATGTGCCCTCAACAGACCATGCCCTTTCTTACCGGCTGCAGCGGAGGACATCCTCTACGACAGCTGAGCTTCACGGCATTAAGGAAGCTGTTTCTTACATCCTGCGCCGAACCGCCGGCCGTTGGGTTATCTTCACCGATTCAAAAGCATCTCTCCAGATCCTGGCCAACCTGCTGAAGAAAACGAATCACCAGCCAGTTTCCCTCGACATCGGGTATATACATCATTTAGCTATTGCCGCAGGCCACTGCATAACATTTCAGTGGGTACCTGCTCACTGTGGCATTCTGGCTAATGAAAAAGCAGATGAAGCGGCCCGTAAGGGCCATCAACATCGGAGATACATTCGAACTTTTTTCACGAAATCGGATGCGTCCCAAATGGCTAAAAGTTTTGCTTACGAAGAAACGTATCGGCTTTGGAGTTTGCCGACACATCAGTACCAATTTCTTCACTCAATCGACCCACATCTTAGATCAAGACTCTCACCCAGAATTCCTCGACAACTGGAAACACTTTATCACCGACTTCGTCTGAATTCTGCATATACAAACGGCTTGCGATACCGTTTTGGACAAACGAACAGTCCGCATTGTGACAATTGTGCCTCGATAGAAACTGTGGAACATATCCTACTTGTGTGCCCTGCGTATGCTAACGAGCGTGCGTACTATGAACATTGCATGCAGAAGCTCTGCCCAGTGCCCCTAACAATGGACAAAGTTTTAGGTCCCTTAGCCTGCTTCAGGCAACAGAGACTTGCAATGAACTTTCTTTTTACATATTTAAAAGACATTGGACATCTTGATAAGCTCTAAATTCACTTGCACGTTAACTTCATGCATTCTTCATGCAGTGAACTTCGTCAGCCGATTTGTCGGACTATGCGCTCCATCATTCCATAGGTTACATCAATACTCGCCATTGCATCCTTAGTACCCATTTCATGGCCGCATTTTATCTTCGGTTTTTCTTTTTTTTCTCTTACCTCTTCCACGCTGCCCTCCTTCTGTCTTTTTCTCCCAAATTCCCCTTCCTACGCAGAGTAGCATGCCAGCGATTTTTAAACGCCGGCTAAATTCTCTGCATTTCATTAAAGAGTCTCTCTCTCTCTCTCTAGTTATGCGTTATTGATCGTCGTCTTCCTAACCTTTCATCCTCTTTTTGTGCGCTTTCAAATGCTAGAAGTGTTGCCGCCACGGCTGGACAATTGACGAGAGAGTGAAAGTCTTGACTCTGCTACAATCTGTATGCAGCCGCACACGAAGATGAGATGCGGGCCAAGGTGGCCAGACGTGCCCCCGAGGCCGATAAAAATTGCGCTAGAGCTGTCAAAAACCAAAAGCATCTAACAACGTTGAGAGCGCTGCCCAACATGAAAAGTGGAAGCGGCTCAACGCACCAATGGTAAAGTACAAAAAGCTGCGAATAAAGTAGCGCACGCATACCGCAAATAAAAGCTGCTGATGGCGGAACTCTTCACGCCGCGCATGCATCTATAGAGACCGTGTACACTGCCTAGCTGGAAGATCCCGAACGGGTGAAGACAGAAACACGTTCAGCCGCCAAAGGCGCTGGCGTATAGTAGAATGGGGCAACCACCATCTACAAGCAATCCTACAAAGCTCTAAGTCTCTTTCTTGAAACTCTTTTCGTTCTTATATATATCCTTGTCAACGAGACACAAAAATGTTTATCATGGGAGCGAAATAAAATACTTATTTCGAAGCGTATTTAAGAGCTCTTTTATTGCCTTCGAAGAGGGATGTTCCTAACTCATCACAACTGCATTGTTATAGTTCGAGGGAAAACACTACCAACGAGGCGCAAGTTTCGGATGATAAAGTGTCTGCAGAATGGGTGCGAAAGAAGAGAGATGAAAAGGCTTTCTTTGACACATTTCTTGTCATATCTTCGTGACACATCCCAGATATATAGTTATATAACGAGCTCTTCCATTAGGGCACAACTTAAAACGCATCAGTGAGCTATTTTTTACAGAGTGGCTATGACAAAAGCCTTGAATATTGTTTTGCTTTGTGTTTGGCAGATGCCAGAGTATGAGGTACGGGGCAATGACGTAAAAAAACAAACGAAAGCAAAATTTCGCCGACAATTCAATTTCCTCAGCGGTAACATGTCTGCAACGTATGTACAAATATCCTGGCTTTTGAACAAATATGTGCAGATAGGCCTTTTTTGACTTCCGTATTGGTCGTTCGGCCGACATCATGTTTTTACACTGCAGAGAAAAAGTAGCGCCGGACGTTGCATGACCATTGTTTTCTGGCACACAATCACGCATAGGAATCCACTGCTTTCAATTCGGCTTCGCCAATTTGCTCTGAAAACAAAAAACTCGAACTGATCAAGACTGCGCAAAGAAGAGTCTGTAAACTAGTAGGTAGCTCAGTTTGCCGACGTCATCAAACAACGAATTTTGCGCCAAATGCACACTAGTGAAACAACATTTCAAAGCACAGCCCTTCAGCTCTTATGCGCGTCATGTCACTAGTGGGTTTTTCGGCCTGTTTAGAAACGCCACTTGGTGTTCGCTAGTCGCCCCATGATTTGTCTTGGTTCCCTTATTCACGCGCGATAGCAGTCATAGCAGGTAATCATATGCACTACACTTGGAAATTTGAAGTAGTCTAGCGTGTCCTTCACTATTAAAAATGTATTCGGTAGCCTGTTCACACACATGCTCGGCACCCGCTTGTCGCAAGAGAAATCATGGGGCGACTAGCGAACACCAAAGTGGCGTAAAAAATTCTAATCATCAGTCTGAATACCCTGCCCCTCTATTGAACAAACTACCTTAATGCTTTGCATCGATTCTCTTTCATCGCCAAAATAGACACCCGACAGAAAGCCTTCTTTACTAGTCGCGGAAAACCTAGAGGACATTTTGCACTATCATCAGCACGAATATTCAAGTGCCAGCCACTTAAGTTTGGTTTATTGGGGTTTAACGTCCCAAAGCGACTGAGGCTATGAGAGACGCCGTAGTGAAGGGCTCCAGAAATTTCGACCACCTGGGGTTCTTCAACGTGCACTGACATCGCACAGCACACGGGCCTCTAGAATTTCGCCTTCAAGAAATTCAGCCACCGCGGCCGGGATCGAGCCCGCGTCTTTCGGGTCAGCAGCCGAGCGCCGTAAACACTGAGCCACCGCGGCGGGTGCCAGCCACTTAGGCACCCTCAATACAATAATGCTATTTCACTGGGTTCAAAAAGCCAGAATAGGTTTCGAAGCGTGAATTCGAATATTTTGGACTCATCAGGAATTTTATATCGCTCTTTTTAGTTTTTATTTTATCTGAATAATCAGTGGACATTCCGTACTCATATATATACATTTTTTTTACTAACTCCAAACTGCTCATGCAAAAAAACAAAATCATGCTTTGACTCGGGACTTCTTCACAAGAAAAAGAACAGCAGACACTTAGATAAAACATATCCTCCTGCCAGGGCCTGTAAGTAGACGAGAGCTGTGCGGAAAAAATGTCCTCAAAGACACCGGCACGAATTCTGACACACATTACCGCTGGCTGTAGCTTTACCCTCCTACAATGTTCCACGCGAATACCGAGCATCGAATCTCGAACCTCTAAAGCAAACTTTGTGGAACAGCCTTCTCTACTCTACTGTCACGTCTTTTAATTGTTGTAAGTGCCAGCACGGCTCCTGGCATTTCGGCGCTTCTTGTCCAAAGGGGCAGACTGCTCTATGCCAGCCGGCACCACCTCTTGCGTGCAAGAGTGTGGTTCTGCTTTATCTTCTTTCACCATTTCCTAGAATGCATATGAATTACGTTTTACCCTAATCCTCATTTTGAAGTTGCTACTAAATAATCATTAGAACGCTACTGCGCGCTTTCTCACAGAAGAGGCGGTATCGGGAATGGCAGCCACATGTCATACGACACGCAGAAAAACCGCATCACTCAACAGTGTTGGAGTACTTAAGGTGACACTGAGGACAGATCAGCCCGCTGTTTTTTGTTTCAATAAAAATCGACTCTCTGACTCATTTTGGCTATGCGGATGGTTGCGCCTTAGCAAAAGAAGCATCGATAAGCACAAAAAAATAGGTTTTAGACATTTGTAGACATTCTGCAGCGCTCAAAACAGAAATAAGAATAAGTATGCATTCATTTAAGGAACACGAGGTGAATAATGTTTATTCACCTGACGCAAACCAACCGCTTGAATAGGCATAACAAACGTTTACAACATGGTCGAGTCAGCGCACCTTTCGAAAATGGCGTTTGGAGCGACGCCAATGCCCTCCTCTTCAGAACCACAGAGTTTCAGGCGCCCGCTGTTGCTTCATCACCGGTCGTCACGTTTGCAGTGACCGTATTACTTTCGGTCCAAACGGAAGTACACATTGGAAGGCGCAGATATTAGTTATTACCAAGAGCGCGGGCTTCTATTGCCAGTGAAACTGATCGAGAAAAAAGAGAAAGGCAATCAAGTACAGCATGTGATCGCACGTGTATACTTTGGCTACAGAAATTTAATCTCGCAGTAGGCATTAGTGAATACTTGTCGCTATCATACTTACCTAAACCGAAACGCAAAAAGAAAAGAAGTAAATCTTGGGCACGGTCTCCTTTTGAGCGCTCAGTTCGTTCTCGTCAAAAGGTCTCGTCCAGCGTGAAAAAGCTACTGATGCCGATCAAACAGGGCTACCGTTAGCATTGAAAGAACCCACTGGCGAGCTGTTCTGGCGAAAATTCGTAGCGGTTTATATGAACAACTATTCCAAAGAGAACATATGGCACGTGCGGTCTTGCTCGTTGTGCGCCGAGCTTATCTCAGAACATGCGTTGAATGTCGCGCTGCATGGTACGGTTGCTCTGAATAGAGATTTAGTTCAGTCTTATCTATTGCGTTCACGTTTCAGTAAGCGTTTTCATCGATGAGCACACATTTCCTGGCTAAAAGTTTTTATCTCGTGCCACGCATAAAGAGGCGGTCGGTCTA
Source organism: Amblyomma mixtum (assembly GCF_055824585.1). Lineage (NCBI taxonomy): Eukaryota > Metazoa > Arthropoda > Arachnida > Ixodida > Ixodidae > Amblyomma > Amblyomma mixtum. The sequence goes on from NC_143012.1 coordinate 251,034,754, forward strand.
ATGCTTCTTACTTTTTTTCACTCCGTTATCATATTACTCGGCCCGCTGAAACTTTATCCTTTCAGCAACCGTGTCTAAGGATATCAATAAACTGGCAAACTTTAGTGCTGTTATGTCTCACTCTTGATATAGCAGTGCACGTATATCATGCCACATTCTCCTGCCCAAGCTCTACACATCTCATCGCGTTCTTCGTTAATAAGCCTTTCCTGTAAAACTTATGACTTATTAACGAATAACGCGATCAGATGTGTAGAGCTTGGGCAGGAAAATGTGGCATGATATACGTGCACTGTTATATCGAGAGTGAGACATAACAGCACTAGAAATCCCGGATGTATACGGGTAAGTAGCTCATGATTTCTTTTAGCGCGCATCAAATTCTTAGACCATTCCGTTAGTGTACATAATAAGATAGCCCCAAGGTTTAATTATAAAATGATGTTTTACCACTAGGGTTAAACAACGAATAATTAGAAGCTAGTTTTCGGCCATGGCCTCTGATAGCTTCAGTATTGTTTTCTGTGTTTTAATTAAAAAGCACCAACCGTAGTGCTCCCACTAAAAGGAACAAAAAAAATTTCCCAGAAAGCTTATTGCAAATTCTACTCTTCAAAACTCAGCACTTTATTTTCTTTGCATTCTAGATTAGAGCAAAGATTGCTTTAAATGTTGTTCGCAAAAATTACTTTTTCTTTTGCTGATTTATTTCATATCACCTTATGCTGCTCAATGCGCGTTTCAAATTGTCCGCAGCTTGTAAGCTATTTTTCTCTTAGATTAATGACTGTGTTAAAAATAATCGACGTTACAAAATAATGATTACACATCACACTGTAGGGTTTCCCAAACACTGGGAGTTCTCAGTTCATTCTTAGAACACGCGTTTTAGGATTAAAGGCCAGTGTCTTTACTTGCGTCATCTCATATCTTCAGTTATGACACTACCCTATTGAAATATCTCGTGTGATTTGTTTCTGCCGTGTGGATTCATTTGTGTTTCATAGGAGCTATATTTTTCACAAATGTGTCTCGTATGTACTTAAATGTGCAGTATGAGTTATAGCTGTCAATACATGCGCCTGGTATGAACACATACATAATTCATATGTGCTCATATGCGTCGCAAAATCTCTCGTATATGCTGTTATGGGCTACATAGATTAATACGTTAAGTTGGGCTTGTTGTTTATGACATACCGAATAAATTTTTTAACTTCTTTGCATAAACGCATGCACAACATCTAAGACAACTACATGTAACGGGTGTGCCTTGTGTGTCGTCGCTGATGAAGTGTCTGTGTTCTTAAAAAAGAGCCGCAACAAATGAATCCGCTAAGTAGCATACGTGCTCATACGTGTCACAATAATTTCACTTGTGAACTTGTATGTGCCGCATACAATTGACACGCGACACAAAATTGTCTTGTATAGGCCATACCCCCCTGACACGCGACTCATGGGCGCCAACACGATTTCAGAAGCAATGTGAACAATAAGTGACGAACCAGAGTATTAAAAAGGAAAGAACGGGCCTGTTTCGCTCAATTTTTTCCGTGTTTCTCTGTTCTGCTCTCTTCCTTGCTCTAAATACCAGCTAGCCATACTCTTTCGTTCAGCGCCTCAAATGTGTGTAGATAACGCTTTGTTGGAAGATGAAATTAGCATTCTCCGCTTTGTTCAGTTGTGCAGAATTGCGTAAGGAATAGAGGCTAGTATTTTCACGGCAGAGCATCGCGTGTAGCAAAACGAAAGAGTACATTGAGAACGCGACCAAGGATGAAACCAGTGCTGCGAAAATTTTGGTATACCAGGATGTTTCAGTGCTGATCACAGAGTGCACACTCAGAACGACAACAACCTGAGAGTCTGTAGATGACTCGCAACACCTCAGGAACAGTCGTCGAACACGGTCGCGATTTGTGTGCTTAATATAAAGGCCAAATATGCGGAAGAAAAGCACGAGTCTTGTCGCATAAGCTAATGCGACTAGTCCCTGTGGCTGTCATAACGTAATATTCAATTGTTGCAGGAACATCGCAGAGGCGGCAGTTCACAAATGGCACAAAAATGCCTTTTTTTCTGAAACCTATTCTTTACGGGTCATGTTTAATTATGCATTTGGTTTTAGTTTTATTGCACGGTGAAAGTAATAGGGGAAGGGAAAAGCATTGCAATCAAGTATTTGTGAAAACGTTTTGATGACACTTAAATTAAGAGCTGTGTTGACGCAATTGTAAGGGCAAAATTTTGTACTTTGATGCTTGCAACAGACCTAGAAAAAGCGACTTTATTTGCCTTATCACACCATACGATACCTCACTGGAATGCAATATGTTAACGAACCTCTAGATATGTTTTTTTCTGATTGTAGTTCATAGCTTATGGGAAACGAGAATAATGAACCAGCACTTTGAAGTAGTTATTTCGACAAAATGTTATTCTTCCCAAATGGTTGTTCATCTGGGGGAAGTGTAGGAATAAACCTTTTTTAAACTGCAGTGGCACTCCTTCTTTGTTATGTGCTCATGCTTACCTCCTTTTTAGTGCTTTGTTGCTCTGTTTTTTGCGATGCGTTGAGTGGCGCTTACCTGAAGTTTTTGTAAGTAGTTGATGTAAATAGAACACAATAGCAGCTCAGGAAATACCACACTTTAAAAAAAGCAAGCAGGCGTGGTGTACTGCATAGCGTATCTTAGATACTGATCCAATGGATGCTAGTTCGAATCCTGCTGATGGCGTTTTTGTCACCTGTAATTTTTTTCCTGCTCCTTTAATTTCCTAAATTGTATGGCAGCGATTTTACACTACAGTTCTTTTATACACAGACCAGGTTTTCTCTCTCTCTCTCTCTCCCTCTCTCTCTCTCTCTCTATATATATATATATATATATATATATATATATAAATATATAACATTTTTTGATAAGGTAGCGACTTACGCTGCGAATCATTAACGCCACTGCCTTGAAGAAAGGAAGGGACAACTTTTGAAACGATTCTTATTTCGGTCCTTGAAAATTAAAGCTCCAATGCTGCATAAAAAAAAATTACATAGCAGAATTACACTTAATGAAATCGTCTTATTCCTGTCTATAATATTGAAACAGCGTAGCTTACTGATAATACAAAGTGTGCACACGACAGCTGTGTTGCATGGAACAGTGACTAGGAAACAGTGCAATCAGTCAACTTAAATGACAGCTGTATGCTAATGCAGGAAGCAGTGGCAGAGGTCAGAGTGTTGTCGTGCACTAAGTGCCCAGCACCATTAGTCATCCACCCTTGCGTGTGTGTCACGTGGATTCGAAGAACGGTGCGACCTGACAAGTTCTGTGTTCAGAAATATTGCTGCGACCCAAAGCAGCCTTTCGACGAAAGATTAACGATGCGAACTACTTTGTTCGTGCGCCATTTCGCCATTATTCATCTGAACGTAGCTTAAGCGCTGGTGACATGCAGAAAGCTGCAATTCTCACGATAGCCTTCGTGCATGCTTTTTTTTCGAAAAAGGCAGAAATGTCCCTCTTTGTGTCTGATTTTTAATCATAGGGAGACCTCATTAAGAGTCATTTGGACATCTAACGGCCCGACTAGCATGCACTTTACTCAATGAAGTGTGCTGCTTGCAACGTGTTTCTTTTGTTGCATTGCTTCCCTCGCTATCGAGCTGCTATTATCAGCAACAAAGGGTTCTCAGAAAGCTATTATGGCTTGGTTATCTGCAAAGGTGTAAACAGCTTTTTATTTTTTGCGCTTTTCACATGACAACCTCACACAGCATTAAGGCTTACACGTATTCTGATAGCTAACACTATATGAGTCAATATCTAAAAATATTGATAAATTCTGTATTTTTAGCTGACGTTTATTAAGCGGAACCGTATAGTGCACCGTTAAATAACGTTTTTTTTGTTCCGAATCAAAATCATGTTTCATTAGTACTCAGAATAAAACTTGATTGGCTTGGTTATTGGGGTTTAACGTCCCAAAGCAACTCAGGCTATGAGGGACATCGTAGTGAAGGGCTCCGGAAATTACGACCACGTGGGGTTCTTCAACATGCACTGACATCGCATAGCACACAGGCCTCTAGAATTTCGCCTCCATCGAAATTCGGCCGCCGCGGCCGGGATCGAACCCGCGTCTTTCGGGTCAGCAGCCGAGCGCCATAACCACTGTGCCAATAATGGCATACAGGCGAAGATTTTTTACTCTGGCCTCGTATGCTAGGAGCAGAAAAGCTTGTACCACAAGAGGATGGTGGCTGCAATGTACAATTTGCAGTTTTACGTATCTGTATCTGCATACCGGCAATCAATAGAAAAATCACGTAAAATGCTCAAAGCCTCAAGGTCAAGGAGACATGACATCATGAACGCACAATGGCCGCAAAATAAGATATTTTGAAACAAAAAGAGAGCAAAGCAGTAGATAAAATTCTAGTTCGAAGAGTAAAAGCGTTGATGACAAGAAATACACAGCTCACATCGAGTGCAGTATTGTGAACAATTCAAATGCACGAGTTGACAATGGGGTTACTTGTGTTTCCAGAGAAGTAGCCCCTTTTAATAATTTTTTGTGTATAGAGTTGTTGAGTGTTCCACTTCCACGTGTACTCTGCTACAGCAGCAAAATGATGAAAAATGAACTGTTGGCTACGCGCTATTTGGATGCGCATAATGGTAGAATGAAGTTCCAGTGGATTGCGATTTTTTAACGTAGCTGTTCCTTGGCTTTCGCTGAGAAATACAACAAAATTAGATGTGTGAATAATGAGCCTATATTTGAACACAGCAAGATTTTGTTTGTTGAGTTAAAGTACGAAAATGATGGGGTTGATTGAATGCAGAAACCTCTGAGCATCTTGTAAAAGTAATGCACTTTTTTTAACTACCTTTAGGGAAGTGAAGCCAGTATTGTAATTGTTTCGGAAAAATAAATACAGCATATAAGATGCGATTATCTCATGGAGTTTTAACTAATTACTAATGTAATATAAGAAAAGCAAGGAGGAGTCAGGGTTAGATTTCTCAAACCATAAGGTATTTTGGACCTGTCGCGACCAAGAAGGAATTGCAATTTTAGATGGCGATCTTTCTGATAAGAGTACGATGATTGCTAACTTAGACAAAACTTTGGGCTGGTGCAGTCGAGATGAAAATGCGTAATTTTTCATTGTGAAGACCTCTACAATACCATCTTACGTTTATATGGGTTAATCATCAACATGTGCTGATGGCATCGAGAGCGTAAATTACCGATGTCTTTGTTAAATTTGGACGCCGTACTTACTATGCTGTCATCAGAGTCATGCATCGTGGTATCACGAACACATGGTATGCATTGGGATGAAAGGAGAGGGTAAACTATAGATACATGTAAAGAGACGTATTTTTGTGACAAATCTATATTGGAATTCTCAATTTCAGAATAAATATCACAAACACAACCTCTTGTCTATCATTTAAATAACTCTCAATTAGTGAAGAATGTGGGAAAGTTATGTCTATTTATTCAAAGAAAATCAATAGAATTGCAACATCAGTCAAAGAAACCACTGGAAATGTCTAGAAAAGAAGTGCCATCAAGTTTAGACTTGCCACTGATATCTTTAGCTCACCCGCCAGTGTAGTAAGTACTAGCTCGGTAGAAAACTTTTGGCAAAAGCTGAAACGAAGTGAAGAAAGAATATTGAATTTTTTCAGATATTTGGTCATGAGTGCCTGAATTCCTTTTAGTGTGCGTTTCGTGAAGAAGGAAAGGATGCAGATTGATTTGTAATGTGTAATGAAGAGGGGATGATGACCGTTATTGAAGAGAATTATATTTCTACCGTTTTTCCAGGGGGCCGGAATTCCTGATTAGCATGGTAGTGTGTACCGCCTAAATATCTTGGCGTTCCATGTCATGCATTTAAGTGCACATTACATAATTGAGCGGGTTGCGGCCGCCGAGTGTTGTGCTTAGAGTTTTGTTCCTCGTCGTCTTCCAATTTTCGTTCGTGCTCAGGCTTGAAACTCCTTTCTGGGAACAGAAATTTATTACCTACAAATCTTGCACTGCGCAAGGGATTCCATCCAGCGTTTTCGTCGAATATCTGCGACTTCTGTATGGGCATCAAATTTCAAGCTAATGCGACGGGATTATCTTTTCATGTCTGTTTTTGCAGGAGGACTGGACTTAGTTCTCATGTTAGTTCTCATGTCAGTCGCTCGTTTCTTCTGCTTTCGTTATGGTTCAAATCCAATTTTTAGAGAATTCTTGCAGATTAACTCTATAACCCTGTTTACAAATTTGGAAGATTCATAAATTTTACTGAGCGCCCCTCTTTACTAGGCTTTATGCAGGACGTTTGTGCGTCTGTGGGGCTTTTGACAGTTCGATTTTTTTAACGAGCGCTGTTTCGCGTAAAAGTCTGAACAGGGATTTGAGAACGATGCTCTCTCCGCTGCCATTGTATCCTTCTGTGTACTTTGGCCTTAAGAGTCATCATGTGTTAACGATTGCGCAAGATGTCTGTTCCTCTTTGCACCAAATCGTTTTTTGTATAAATTACACACCGATGCACTACCTGTTAACACGTGGCAAAATAAGAAAAACCTATTTGGACCTTCTCTTAACTGCCGTCTGTGCACTGTACCTGATACCATAAAACACTCTAATTGACGGCAAGGATGCGATTTTTTTAATGTGTTGCAGAGGACACTCAAGAGATATTTTTTTTTAAATTACTAGTGTTTTTACCGTGCGACTACTCAACCTGAGTACGAACGACAACATATGTTTTCCCTCATTGGACTCCATTGCCTGGGGGAAACTAGCATGCTGAACCGCAACGCTGAACCCAGCTGTTCTTTCAGGCAGGAGTCATTCTAGTCAAATGATGCTCCAACTCAGGCACGTTTGTTATGAAAGAGACTTTCTACCGGACTGGTCTCCGCAGTTGATGCGGTATCTATATTTGCCGCCCTTTTATCTGTGTTGTTTTCTGTTAAGCTATTGCAGTGCAGTCACTAGCTCAACGCTTTGTAAAAAATGTGTACATAGCCCCTTTCTGTGCATTCATAATAACCTCGTGTAATAAAAATCATGTTGAAAAAGAACCTTCTTGTCCTATGGGCTGACGACCACCTGGCACGTAGGAAGCCTGGGTTTTAACCCCAATGCTTTTTTGCGACCGACACAGGACGACGGCTGACGCCGGGTTTTCAAGAAAACGAGCTCTTTACGGTGTCGCGTAAAACTGCATTAGCTAAGCAGTTTAAGAAACGCTGACGTCTTTATTAGTTTTCAGGCATTTATTGGTTCTTGGTGAATGTTCCACTGACCGCTATCTTTGAAAATCGGTAAACCCTCCTGTTAGTTCTTTTGCGAGCACTGATTTGGCTGTTGTCGATAGACAAGAGCTTTAAATTCGTTTTGAAAAGCACAACCTTCTCAGCAGTGGTCAGGTAGTTATTTTAAGCACCTGGCTGTCACAAGGGCTCTTTACTTCGATGTTAGAGTAAGTAAGGCTTTACGGGCTTTGTTCACTAAATCTGCCTTCATGTTTCTTTAGTGAATCCTGGAGATAATGATCTTTTTGTGCTGCTAATTCAACGAGATGTGCAAAAAATATATCAGCAGGCGAACCCGGGCACCTAATCTTCCTGCCGAAAAAATTTAAAACTGCTACTCATTCTTTACTTTGTGTTACTGGTGTGACCGTAATCTCGTCCTTGTTTAGCCTCGAGTATTCTTACAAATCGAGGCCTTAGCCGACAGCGCAGTGTTTTCTTTCTGTTAGTCGTGTGCACTAGTATGAAGGACAGTTTCTTTTCGGCGTTTCTGGACCATGTTATTCAGAAGTAATATGTTAAGCAGCACTTGGTTAAGCTCAGTCTTGATGGAAGCAATGTCGACTTGGGAGGATAAGGCTTCACCATGTATCAACACAACACAATATCCGAAGCTTCTTCAGCTTCCTTGATAAGCCTCGACTCAGTATCATCAAACCGTTTCGCAAGTTCTCCTTAGAGAACTTCCTCAAGATAAATAAGCAAGGAGTTCTGCAGCAGCGACAGTTTACTAATACAAAGCAAGGCAAAAAAAAAATGCGTTCAGGTGTCTGGACTAACATGAGCAAGAAAAAGTGGCAGATTAGGTGGCACACGCTTCCTTGTCTCTGCTACTGCTATGGCGGTTCGTTGGTGCTTGCTGCCTTTCAAAGGCAGCGGCTACCGGACGGCTAGCGGGGCTGCCCCCCTAAAAGTGGAGGTGGGCAGTGGTTGCAAATTACGCAGCATAACGGAGATGCTGGTGGTACATGAGGATAGCAGGCGAGCATGATTGTGCTAGCGGTGATTTGCCAGCACATAAATTATTCATCCCAAAGCTCTTTTTTCCGAGGCTGAGAATTTTGATTTTTAAACATGGACCGGTACTGATGAGTACTAAACAAGCGAAGTTTGTTTAACTAGTCACACTAATCACTGTTAACTTGCAAGCTCAAGTGACGATGTTAGGTTATTTTACTTATGTGTCTGGTGACGGGGCATAAATATTTATTCCGGAAGATGCAAATAATTCAACTCCAGCTGCTCCTTTTACTCCTAGTGAACATAAGCAATCATTTTTGCTATTGTTTAATTTCTTCGTGGTCAGAGGTAGTAGCACGACCAGACTGCAGAGTTCTCGCTTCGCTTAACGTATCGCACTTGTTTCTGAATGCGAAGTTCGCGTGTTGCGGCAAATCTAATTAACCTTTCCTAGCTCCTTATCTCTTCTATTATTTCCAAGCATCGTTGATATGCAGCTCCCACACAAAATTCAAAACTGCATTCGTTCTTTTTCTTTAGTTATGTTCCTTGCGCTGTATTGCCTTGCACGGGGAAGTCGACCTCGTGGCAATTCCTTTTTATTTTCTGAGCTGATGGAACTTTCTTTTTGTGAGCCGAGGCAGTTCATCTGGCAAGGACAGTCTCGTGCTCACAATTAGGATGAGGCGCGAATGATTTGCACGGGTCAGCCCTAGAAATCAAATTATCAGACGGCGAGCACGCGGATCTAATTTGAGACCGGTCCTCTCTTTTCTACCCGCCTTACCGACTTTCTCTGTTCCCCCACGTTTGTTTCTTCTTAATATTAACACTGTGCTTTACTTCTCATTGCTTTATTCTGGTTTCAGTTTCTGTTTTCATTTTGTCCGTGGTGCGCTTTAATTTAGGTACGAAGATAAAGGCCATACAAAGGGATTCTTGGAGAGAGGGAGCAAATACAGCAACAAGTGCATAGCCGCCTATCTCCTAACAAGCTCTTATATATGTTTTTATGGTCTGCGCGTGCCGTTCTCGCCTTTGCTAGTGAACATAATTCAGTTTTTCCTTTTCCGAACTTAATCACTTGAATTATGCCTTTTCTCTTTTCTTGATAACGGATACGCGGAAATTGCACGAAAATTACTGAAATAATTATTGTGCAGCCTCTACATTATAATACATGAGAAATATTAAACCAAAGTCTTGTCTTTATATACCTACGTGTCATCATTCATTAATAATGACACTTTTAGTTTAAAAAATATTTACCTTCAAATAAACGCTTCCTAAAGAGCTGAAAGTGGGAAAATAAATGGCCAAAGTTTTTTAAGCTACTGTGATTATGTTCTTTCAAAAGAATAAAGCTTACCTAACGAACCTAAACAGCTGACGTGCAAATTATTGCAACCTTTGGTTTCACTTAGCTAAATCTGCAATGCTAAAATTCGGAACTGATGCCCCTCAGCACCGATGAAATTGTTCAAAGTACGCAATTTTCATCCCTTCAGTTTTTAATCCGAAATGATCTGTTGAGTCACGCGTGGCGTGTACAGGAACTGCCAGCAGAGCGTGTCGGCAGAGTGTATCATCACACGCATGTCCGCATAAAAATGACCATTCGAAACAAGAAATTCGCTAGCATTGCGGTTCGAGCCCAGGCGCACTGTGTGCCAGGCAGGCACTCAAAGCATACGCCACGAAGAGTCGGTTCTTTTTTTGTTTATTGCCTGATACACCGCGAACAGTCTTTGGTTCAAGCTTGCTAGAGGGGCACTAAGTGAACGCGTTGAGGTGTGCATGACGGTAAAGTGAGGTGAGGAGGCGTACTAATATTACAAAATGACGTCTCGCAAAAAAAGAATAGATGCTCAGGTTCAAACGCAGATGCTTTTGTATTTATCCTATGCAGCGGACTGCACTGCTCTCCATATTTTTTTACTTTCGACATATTTTAAAGCAGAATAAAGGTAAACAGATGGACATAATCGTGAATTCAGTGCTTCGGTGAGAATAAATGATGCATTTAGAATCACTAACATCGCAAATTTCTGCGAAAAGAGTGCCTTTCGTGACAATTTTGACTGTTTTTCTGCCAGTAGACAGCAGCACCAAAAAAAAAATACCAACCATACGGAGAGAAAGTTTTACAACATTCCGGCTTCCGTGTCAACCTAGCTTATGGTTAGAATTTCACGCTGCGTTTGGCGTTAGCTTCGCCACTTGCAAAAGACGACGTTCTGTTGATTTTTAGGAGAATAAGAGCTGAAAACATTTCAGGCTCGAGGCTTTCTCTCGGTGAAAGTGCTCAGACTTGACAGCGGTTTCCTACGAGCGAATTTATTCGAAAAGAGACCGTGCACCTAACCTAATGCGCACTCGATTGATTTATGCCTTTTGGAGACTTTCTTCACTCCTACTCGGGTTGTGCCTACTTCAAGGTGCACGGAAGCAAACCAGCAAGTAAAGTGCCGCAGTTAAATGTCTGCCGCTCCCTACTCGTTTTATATATACTTCTTCAGCTGCAGCCAACTGTGGGATGCTTATTGCGTTAGCACTACCGCACGCTTTTCGTTAGGTGTGCAAACGCACACGGCTCACACGGCTTTTTGTACCGCGTGGCAGAACAAAACGAAATCTGACAGCTCCTCCAAACAACACTAGATTTTTCGTCTCTGTGTAGCTGGAAGGCTCTATGCAAAATTTGTCAACTTCAAAGGTCATATAGTAGCTCCGGAATGTAAAAATTGAAGGGGCACTTTGGCTCTCTGAAGTGCTGCACAGCGAAAGCCTTCCCTTTTTATTCTTTATTTATTTTTATTGTTTTTTTTCCCCGTCAGTTAAGGGAGGAAGATGGGGATGAACGAAGACACCGTATTCACTAGACGCGTCTTTGTTCATTCGAAACCATCGAGCTGGCATGGTGGAGCGGTTAGCGTGCTCTTCTCGCACTTCGGACACCCTGGTTCGACTCCCCAACTCGACCAATATCTTACTCGGTTTTATTTATTAATTTATTTTACTTGGAGCATCACTATACCATCCCTTTAATTGGTTCATGGTTACTAGCCAAAGTACAATTCGCCTCGTTTGAAATTCGCGCGCTCTGACGTCACGATCATTCCGACCAATTGAAAAGCGTGACATTTTTGTCAAGAACTCCTGCTTACAACGATGAGGCATTAAAGGCTTCCGCCTTAATATTCGTGATAAAACTCAGCTTCTATAGCGCTGGATGGCACTCTTCTTGTACTGGGTACCGGCAGACATGTTGGTCTGCTCACATGAAAGGATGAAAAAATGACCGGTATAAGATTCAAAATTGAATGAAAGGGCTGCTACTAAGATAAAAAAACTTCGGAGCAAAGTTGACGCTGTTGCCAGTGGTATCAGTTGTTGGTCCATGCAACTATTGCGTCAAGCGACGAAGAATAGCATGGAGGGTAGGCGGCGGCGAAACATGGCGCAGAACTCACCGATCCATGACGACCGAAGCGGCAAAAAATAAAAAGATGTGGGAGCAACACTTTTTAAAGCTGTTTTGAAGGGAACGCATGTTGAAGGTTTTGCAGAACAGAGATTCAGAAACGGGCGCGAAAGAAAGAACAAATAAAGAAAGAGGGAAATTTGTCGAAAGCAATCCTAGACAGGCTGTATTGCGGCCAACAAATAAATTGCAACAATACGTTCACGTGTCAAAAAATCGTAAAGAAAGTGCAGAGGGCGCCAAAGAAGGTTGTGAAACAAACTTGATTGCAAAATACGCTGGGGCTGTGACAGCGCCCAACCATGACGACGCGCTCCTAGGGAACGTGCTTAGAATGGAATTTGCTTGGGCGCGCATCACTTATTGCTTTGCACCTTTCTTTTTCTGCTGCAGAGCTTGTTCACTGTTTCTTCGGAGGTTTTTTGTTGCTGGGTAGCGTTTTCTTTGAAGAAGCACCGGGCTCTCAGCGGTGGAAGTTCTTGAAGCGTGAGGCGTGGTGTCAAACTAATTATAGAGCCCAGTGTAATGTGTTACTCGGGAAAGCAGCCGCAGAAAAGGGGGAAGAATGACACTTCGGGCTTGAGGGGATCAGGAGAAAGATAAAAAAGTAAATAAAAGCGAAGTTGTGATCCGAAGAGCACTTTGCCACAGCGTGTAATTACTCAAACACGCTGCGTTCAAAACATGCCGGTAATAAAGGCAAAAGAAAAAATAAAACCCGCTGGACATTGGCGCCTAATGATATTGCCTGTCGCTCGTTAGAAAGGCGCTGTCTGCCGGCCTGGCCGATCGATGCTGGACAAAATCCTCAAATGGCGCAGTGAGGATACGGGTTCTGCCGCGATAAACCTAGAAGGGGACCGCCTTGAGTGAGGAAAAAAAGGCGCAAGGAAAGGGTGGGCCGAAGGGAGGTCAAGTGAGAAAGAGCCAAGATTTAATGCGGACGGAACCATTTTTCGTGCTCGCGTCGCCATCCGCGGACGTTCGCTTTGCTTCCATAAAGAGGCATTGCAGGCCGCCATCCCCTTTGACCGGAGCGGCACCTATTAGTTAGCATGATAAGTTGCTCCGCGCCCCGAAGCGCTGAGGAGCAAGATCAAAGAAACGCTCGTTGGAAGTTCGGGGGAGGCGGTCGATGGCTGCGAAATTAGTGTAGCAGCACGCCAGGATGCTCCGCATAAGCGCGCTCTGCCGCATCCTCTTGGTTCTCAACTTTGAGAACGCCGGTAGGAATGCTCATTACCTTTCGACGACCGAGCCGCAAGCAGTTTGCAGGTACTATAAACAAGCTTTTTAGAAAGCAGCGGATGTTAAAAGACGTCTTGTACGGAGTTAAAAAATCTGAGATATTTATTTTCGTCTTTGTCGTGCAGTAGTGGCTGCAAGAAGATACAGCAGGCAATTATTTTGTTGTAGCTAATGAGGTCTTGCGTTTGTTTTCACTAGAATACAGGGCGCAGAGTTCATTAATACTACCATCTGGGTGCATGCGTTGAGAAGGACAAGAGACTGGAGCGTTTTTTCATAAAACCCCACCTTTATGAATTCATTTCTTCAAGCCTCGTCAACCTCCTCGTTGTTGTTACGATCGAAGACGAGGATGACAGAAACATTGAAGCATTTCAAATCTGGAGGCGAATAATTTTGACTTGGCATGCAAGACCTTCAAATGCAGAGGAGGAAAAGGTTTACTTACCTGATCAAGTTTAGAAAGTGAAAAAAATCAACACTCTCGCTTCTTGACTAACGCGGCTTCCTGGTTTGCTTTGTGGCCTCTTTTGTCGTGTCATTTTTCTTTGTGCGTGTGTTGATCAGAAATAACCAACTTTTAGCCCTTTCACTTTGGGTACCTATTTACATGCATTTACATGATATTTTTTACTCTCAAAAGCGATCCTCGCATCACATTGCTCAATCTCAGTACAATTATTGTTAAATACTCTAAACAAACTTGTGCCTCTTGCGGGAATGACGTAAGGTTCTCAGTGTATTCCTTGCTAAATACTTCAAGCTAACTTGCCCCTCTTCCGTGAATCACGCAACGAACTGTACAAGTGCACGTCACTGCAACCTTGAATTTGTAAATTTTGTATACCTCTATCAGGCCCACGACGTCGAGTATGGAGCAGTGGTTTTGATGACAGTGGTTCACTGTTATTACTTAAAAGGCGTGTTGACTTAGGAAGGCCGTGGCTATCGTCGGTCGTCTGCAAAAGGCAGCGTCTAAGGCAATTGCTTTTTTTTTTTGCCTTTTACCCAAAAGAAGCGGATAGCCAGGCCGTTCCACTGCATGCACTAAGTGGAAGGTCAGTGGGTGCCTGCCGTCATTGGCGATCGCACAATCGAGGCCAGGTTGACCTAGAATCCCCTAGAGAGTACTCCAGAATTCAATATAAAAACAAATAACAATCACAGTGGTACTCAGCTATTTGTTTACGATCTTTTGATTCTGTCACTGCGCAAAGTTTTTACTCTTCACTAACCTAGATCATGATTTCTTTGCATCATGCAATACTTGCGCAGGATAGCCTTAGATATTTACGCGCCGCTAAACCCCACACAGCATCGCGCAAATAGGCGCCATCAACGGCAACAATAAGTGGCGCTGAAATTCGCCACTAGTAAATGGAATCCCTCGTCACATGGATCTCTGCATTCGATAATGGAAGGAAGGAATGAGAAGGAAAAGGAAGTGAAGCTAAATCACCGACGCATCAAACGGAACACGAGGCGAGACGAAAGGGACGGAAAACAGGCAGCAGCTTCTATGTGCCGCATATAGAGCGCAGACGCGACAGTTCGACACTACCATTTTTCACTCGCATCGTCGTCGCTGTCCACTCCACAAAAGCCCGCGCTGCATGGGATGGCGCGGACCCGGAGCCCTGGTCTCCCGGCATTCCTTTTTATGCCTGTTAAACGTATCGTCATGCTACGTCGTTTATCAGGTGGCCCGCGTCGACATCCGAAGAACAGACGAAAAAAGAAATAGAAAAGGCCAAGAAAGATGAGCGAGGCTGACCGGAAATACGACCCAATATCGCCGCGCAGAGCGCTACCGGCTTGAAGCGCTGTGCTTGTGTGTCCGGTTCTAGCTGCAGCGCCAGCGGCGGCACCGGACAGAGCAGGCTGTTTTGCGAGGTCGCGGTGACGTATTGTTCGCTCATATCCACGTATCGCGGCAGACGCCCTAATCCTTCCCTTCTCTTCCCCTTCCCTTGTGCCCCCTGTGTATCCTCTTTACCCCTGCCCTTGGTTGGGGGGGAAGCGGAGCTGGGGGGGGGGGGGGGGGGGACGGGGCCGAGTGGCGTTTTGTCAAGGGTGGCTGTCTTCGGGTGTACGTCGCCGCCTCTCGTTGGTGATAAACGACGGACACCTCGCTTCTTCGGTAGCGGCGCGCTCTTTTGTGATCGAGAACAAGAAGAGGCAGCTTGAAAAGGACGCTCCTGGGTCGTCAACAACCGCGATATCCACTCGGGAAGCGCTGCAGCATCGGGGCAATGATACGAATTTTGCCCTTGTGGGCTTCCTGTGTAAGTGCGTGGCTGTACCGTTTCGATTGCTAGCTGGCTAAGCGTAGGTCTTGAGTGGAGTTGAGGTTGTCACGTTCTATGACGCATTTCGCCGTAAAGCGAGAAAGATGCGAAATGTGGTCATGTGCTTGTGAAACCACCTTCATGCGCCTCACGAATGCGCTTTGTCGTGGCATGCTGGCAGGCAAGCAATTGTAAATTCAATTGATGTCTATTTCGTTCGCATACAGTGGTGAATAGCTCGACAATGCGCTAGAAAACGCAACGATGCGAGAAAAGAGAGAAGCAATAAAAAGTAGGAATGCATATTATCACCTGGTTGTAAATGTAAAGCTGAATTTAACACACTCAGACAAAAACAAAAGAACCGCTCTTCACGTGCCGTCCCTGGGGGCGCCCTAGACAATAATATTACAGCTATACTAGAGAAGCATATACAAGACGTAACTCGGCTAGCTGAAAGTTGTTGAGGTGACTACATTTGTGCTTCACTAATATTGCTTCTTTGTATGCTTAGAGTATTTCTCCAAAGGATTCACAGAAATTCTGTTCCCTCAACAATGTTCAAATTTGCGTGAACACTGCTGTAAGTAGAATGTGCAAGCCTCTGCGTTGAGATTAAAGTGAACCGTTATGGCGTAGGCCAAACTGGACAAGATTTCCTATCACAGTAGTTACTACTATTGTACTCCGTTGAGACATAAGACTGTAAAGGCCTTCCACAGCAGAAAAGACCCCATACAGCCAACACTACGAAATATTGCTTGTGAAGACGGTTTATGTACAAAAGGCTACATTTCAGAAACAATTCGTAAAACATGTTCTTTTAATTTTTTTTTCTGTCTTGAGACCAACAAATCTTCCAAGATGGTGCTGCAAATAATTTCCTTTAACCAAAATATTTCATCCATAACTATAATGCAGTTGGGTTATTATCCTACAGTGTATACACACCTTCCTTGATAAAGGGCAATCACGTGCTAAGCTCAAATCTTGGTAATTGCAGTAAAAGATGAAGGACGCCGCACAAAAAAGAAGATATTGTGAGGCTAATGGCGAATGAATATAAAAATGAACGGCTGACTGAGAGGCGCTCCTTTGACTTCCGCTGTTTGCATAACTTCTTAGGTCGTTAGACCAGCATGCTTATCCGCGTATCTAGCCCTTGCGCTTTATAAAAGTGAGTCTTAATTTCAGCCGAAGTCACGAGGCATTGCCCAAATTACTGCTTCATGCACCCCTTCTTATTTCTGTGGCCATGACTTTTTGTAAAATAACTTAAAACGCGTCCAAAATAACTTAAAACGCGCGCTCTAAGAGCCGGAAATGCAGCACTAGTTTATCTTTTGATTCCTCTCACATGCTTCGTTATAGCTTCCTAGACGCTTCTCACTACAAAGTGCTAGCACAAAAATTTAAGGAAGAAGGTAAACATCAGAAGAAATTAGAACAAGCTCAGTGTTTCGCAGATAGGACTCTTGTGCGGCCTGGTAGGGGAAGCATTTGAGCTGTCGCGCCCTTATTAACAAGCGCAGAGCTTTTTTCTATGCACGGGCTCAAAAGCGGCGCTCTTCCTCTGTTGCGGGTCCTCGTCTCGACCGGGGCGCAACAAGACATCTTTATGTAGCGAGCATAATGGGCCTGCTGCCTTGATCTATGCGCCCCCATCATAATTCCTGGCACAATGGAGGAGACAGTTACGAAACAAGCCGCCATACAAATGCCCCGAGCGGCCGCCGGACTGTCTGCAGCAATGGGAATTTGCGAGGAGGAGTAGTCTTGTGCGGTTCGAAAAGCGCGTTGGAGAAACTTCAAAAGATAAGGCGGGGAAGAAAAGACACTTTTGTTGTTATGGTTTGAAAGAAAAAGAAGGCACAACAAAATGAAAGAGCTGCGAAGCGTTGGTCTTTCAGAGACGACGTGTACAAAACGTGACCCCTCGGCTGCTCTTCATGCCTTTTGTTTGCTCTCCCACCTTTTATTTTTTTCTGTTCGCTAAAGACGACGAGGGTAAGCTCCGAGACAGCTTTTCTCGCTCAGCGTCGTCCTTGATGTCAGTTTCTACTGAGAACATCATTTTTTCATGTCTTTCAAAAAAGCAAGCTTTATTCTGGGATATGTCAAGCAATTCATATAGAAGACGCCAGCGGTGTAGCGCAGACGAGTGGAAAGTTAAACACAAAATGAGCCGGTGGCTTCTACGTGCTTGTAAAGCTTCTTTGTCCTTTACCCTGTTTTCTTTCTCTCAGTTTCATTTGTGCATATGGGGCGTTTCATTCATCTTCCCACTCAAAGGCTCTCTTGTAGACACATCATTAAAACAGGTTCTGGACACTGTGTATTCGCGAGAAGAATTTGCAGTGATGGAAACTCTTTGATGAAACCAGATTGGGGACCAGTTAATGAAACATTCAAGAAAATGTGTCTTTTTAGGCTTCTTTATATATTTACAGAGAAGAAATTTGTATATTGGACTAAACAGACAAAGCCAAAACTGCGCTGTCGGGACCTGGGTACATATTTAGGTAGCGACGCCTGAACCTTACTTCCTCTTGAAACAAGCCGGGAGAAATACTACTACTTCCTCCACACTGGCTTTTCATACTAAGGCCACAGGTGACGATATAATCCTGTGTAGCGAAAATTTACCTAGTAACATGACAACAGGCACCGTAGATTTTGGTAATTCTCAAACCTCAGCCACTCAACCCTGGCTACTATGACAAATCTGTAATTCTAGGCATATGTGGATGTGTGGCCTGTAGTGCCTTCGAGGACAGCTTCGTACCAACCCTTGAAACGTGTCGTCAAACCCGTTATGACAAACTATTAGGCAAAATAATTTCAATTTAAAGCATTTGTGTCGGCCACACTTAAACTGAGCCACATACTCACTGCTTTCTTTGCGATCATCTAGTGTTTTTGTTCCAGATGAGCTGCTACTGCATTGTTGCTAATCCGCAGTAACAGCTCCTCCTATTTTTTTTTTCCAGAGAGCCTTAGCTCCATGAACTCTCTTGCGGCGTCTAGGGAAAAGCTTTGCTTGAAGATTTCATCTCGATACTTGTACACAGGCCGAAACAATAGTTATAAGACTGAGTTGCAAATCGGCCCTTGTAATCCGTAACACTCTTGGGGGGAATGAAGCATGCGTAGGAGAAAATAGCTTGCTGATCCCGTACATGCGACCAGCCGCCAAGCGCAATGGAGAACTGCCTAATAGAAACGGTCGCCGTATCCCCGGGAACGAGTAGCGCTAATCTGCTGCAGGGCAGTTTTACACGCGGCCTTCCCTCCGTGATTTAGAGCGCTCACTGCCGCGCTAATTGCGCTCAGTGACCAGCAACTATGCCCCATGGGACGGGAGGTTGCGAGGCTGCAAGCACAGCCCTTCTCGGACAGTTCCGGCAGCTCCAGCGTGGAATTAGTTTCAGCTCGAGTAATTGCAATTGCCACGCTACGCGGACTACGCCCTTTCTCAGATTTCTCCTACTCACGGTCTCGGGGATGGTTTTTTCTCTTTTTATAACCCCCGTTACACTTGCCGCATGGCTTGAAGGTGGTGGTTTCTTTTATTGATTGAATTAATTTAGAGAGTGGCAAGTAGACATGGATTGTCACTGATTGCAGTAAGGAGGTTAAAAGAAAGGCAGAGGACGAGCACTACAGGAAAAAAGCACTACAGAAGGCTCTTGAAAACGAAGTATAGGATATATTTCGCTCAAGCAGTAGCAATGGAAGAAGTGGAAACAGGAGGATTGAAATAACTGGTGATCTCTGGGAGAGGTCGGTGACCTTAGTAGACACATTCATCTTTGATGACGCTTCGTGAAATCACGGTTTGTTATCGTACAAAATTGATGGTGCAATAATACCCTCTCTGTCAACTTAATAAGGCAGTCTGTGAAACACGACACGCTCTTTTTGTTCAGCAGTAGAAGTGTGGACGCGTACACTAACGCCTCATGTGAGGCCTTTGGTGTGGCTTTTTGTTCGTTTCCAGCTAATAAAATCTCCAGAAAACAATATATAGCTAGAATAATTTATAGAGCTTTACTAGGTACTGTTTCGTTCGCGCTCGCCTGCACCTCGTTACTGAACTGAACTGCGTTTCATGTTTCATTGCAGCGTCTGTCGCCAGTGCGCTTTAGGTTAATAAAATATTGCTTTACCCGTATTGCTCACCACACCTGTTGTTTTCTTGATGCTGTCGCTGTGCCTATTGTCAGAACCGACAAGGAATGGGTGACGTCGGCGTGCCACATACTAGCTGCTAACTCGACTCACACAAGCCGATAATCTGCAAAATGAAAGGTCAGCGCCACCGTTGCAGTACGGTTAAGCCTAACGAAGCGGTGCTCTCTCCGTAGCACAGTGAAGCGGCAAGCTGATGCACACTATCATCTAAAGACGGAAATTGATTACCAGTGCGCTTGCTGTCGGCAGATGATACTGAGATTGGCATTAAAGATAAAGTAAAGATAAAAACACTGCTTTACAGAACAATCGAGGTTTAGCAAAACCTATTGTTCAAAGAAAGTCGAAAGAATGAAACGATCACCATTTCTAGAGAACAGAGAGTTCTCGACGTGAAATCTAGGAATGTATCACACGCAAGTCACTGAAGTTTTAATTAAAAACGCACACTATATTCAAAATGCAAAGAATGCACTATATATTCAAAACTCTTCAAATGTGCAGTTTAAAATCATTGAGAGCATTGACAGAGAGTACAAAAAATTGCGCCTGTTTTGCAATCACATGGCAGTCACGCATCGAAGGTGCTGCACTGGGTATTGCTGACACTCCATGTATTCATGTGGGCACGAACCTTACAATGTTACACATTGCGTATGTGTTTCTGTATGGCGGGACCTTGTAGTCGCAGTGAAGAGCAATCAGAGGGATGCGTCAGCTGTCCTAAAAGCATAAAACTGAAAAAAAAAGTTTATTTATTGTCCCGTCTATATGAATTGCAATGAGCTTTGGTTGAATTGTCTTGCAGTTTTAGCAGCAGTCTATTGAGCAAGCGACCTCTTTAAGTACAGAAATCACCGTCTCAAAAAGCTCATAAGAAAAACTTATCTTCTGTCAGCCAAATATTCAGTTGAGGAAACACATGCAAAGATACTATAGCAAACGCTCAGCTGCTACGCACCTGAAGTACTTTTGATTTTCTTTTATGGCCGGCCAGATTTCGTCAAGTGTGTATATGCATAAGAACCATTTTAATAACTGTTGTAAAAAGAAAACGCCCAGAAGTTGTATAACTAATCAGTATGGGAGAATAGGTAATTTGTTGACGGATATTCACAAAGCATTAAACAGCAGTATAAATTGTAACACAATGCTTACTTCTCCTTCATGAGGGTTTTCTTTGTGTCTTGAGCCAAACAGCGAAAAGTACTAGCGAAACGCCCGAGCAGCGATTCTTCTCCACAAACAAATTTTTCTTTTTCCGCCTCGGGGAAGTATTCTGCTTATTCTCCCTTCCCAAACACATAAAGCAGAAACCGTTATCTTGATGGGAACGCAAGCATAGCGATGTGGGAGAAGATCAGTAGGGGAAGGTAAGAAAAATCTGCAAAAGAAAATAAACGTATGTGCCTTAGCCATTCGAGGTGGTTGAAAGGAACAGAGTCATCGGGTGCTACTTGTGCCTTCCACTGCTGATTCGGTCCTGTTGGCTACGCACAATGGTAACCCGGCCTCCCGAGCCCGGTCCTTTTTCTTCGGGAAAGCCTGACCGGTCACACGGAACATTCCTGCGCTCCCCCGCTCTCCTCTGTTTCCTTGCACGTATGGACAGCGAGATTAGGGAAGCAGCGGAGGGAAAGAGGAGACCAGAGCGAGTTCCCTAATGATCACCCGATAGCAACTCACATCAAGGAATCTGTGGCCTAAGCTCCGGGGTCTGCTGGACACCGCATTCTTCGGCGCACTAATGCTCTCTGGCGGCCTCCCTGAATACGCGTAAGGGCCAGCTTGGTTGTTTACTGTCGCATCAACGACTCCTGTGATGCTTTAGTTTCATTTTTGTGCTTGGCGGAATTCAGAGAAATTGCATTCAAAAAGCTCCAACGCATTCAACGAAACAAAACTGTCCTGCTTTCAGATTTTATACTTCTTTCCAGTGGCGACGTTGGATAAGGACGCTTCGATTTATTGTAGCGACTAGTTTCTTGTACACATTTAATTTTTTTTCTAAAAGCGATGTGGCTGGTTTCTAATTGAGTAGCTGCAAATTCAGAAAACATTTTTGATCGAGTGCCATGCAGATCGGCATTGGTAGAAGAGTTGTTACGAAGTGTGTTACAGGAAAATGACGCTTTGTTACGATTACCAAGCACACTTAAAGCTTATATCAAGGCGTTAAACTTTTGTCTAATACACTGCGCTCTTAGCACCTCCTTTTGTCACGTTCAGCTACGACCATAATGAAGGGGAGATTTCTGTTCCTCCTCGAACACTGAATTTCTTTCGGATTCCACATCGAGATAAACTAGGGTGCAGAGTATCCTTTCATGCTTTCCCGCCTTTCTCGCTTTTTTTCCGCCTTTTTTTCATCCTCTCTTCCCCTTCACGTCTTCCTTGTGGGCCAAGCCCTAATAAACAACCTCAGTAGTTGAGACACGAACAGCTTCGTCGGAAAATAGAAGCTGCGTTCTTAAGAAAGTAAACACTCATCATCATCATCATCAGCCTCACTACACCCACTGCAGGGCAAAGGCCTCTCCAATGTCTCTCCCATTAACCCTGTCCTTTGTCAGTTGCCGCCACTGTATCCCCGCAAACTTCTTAATCTCATCCGCCCACCTAACTTTCTGCCGTCCCCTGCTACGTTTGCTTTCTCTTGGAATCCACTCCGCTAACCTTAAGGACCAGCGGTTATCTTGCCTTCGCATTACATGCCCTGCCCAAGCACATTTCTTCCTCTTGATTTCAACTAAGATGTCATTAACGCGCGTTTGTTCCCTCACCCACTCCGCCCTCACTATTGCAAACACTTTTGCATTAAAAAAAAAACTGCTTCTTCGCCGCATGAAGTGCTTAATACAACCAAGCCCTTTTTTCTGCTGGCTTCTACAAGGTTTCTTTACGCACTGATCAAATTAAACAAAAACAGAAAAATATGCTTTATGTAAAATGAAAAACTGCTCTTACGATCTTGACTGCAATGGTAGCTGGTCGCAGTGACACAATGTTTTCAAACAAGCAAAAACACGTGTTTTATTATCTCGGTATATTGGTCCTATTACTGTAATAAAAATTAAACAATAAATGCGGTATAATTAGATTAAATTAACTTGTTAGCCTCACATACACGCCTAGACACTCCAGAGGGCTACGAACACTCAATCAGAAAGTAAACACTCCTACGGACCGAAGCTCGTTTCCGGGTGTTCTTCATAGTAGTGTGCACGCTAGGCAGTTTCCTTGAATTGCGAGACAGTGAGGGTTCTGAAAGGGTTTCGCAGAGCGCTTGTGCCAGCAGTACTTTGTTGTGGTCGCCTCGATTGGATGGTTTCTACCGCCATTCGCGGCGCACAGCATCCGCCATTATGGGTGCGGGAAGAGGAGCCAGGCGAACGGAAAGAACCGAGTGGAGGCCTTTGTTGCAGAACAACTTGCCATCTTGATACAATGGGAACACGAAAGGAACTAATACCAGTACCATGATAAAAGAACATCATCGGCTTCTTTTCGTCGTTCCTAAGCCTTCCATTTTTCGCCGTCCCGTTGAACGAGGGAGCGAGGAATGTGCGAGATTGATTGCGGATTCTTTTGAAGACGAGACGTGGTTCCTCCTCACTGGGTCGTTGGGCGGCCGCATTTTTATTGAAACCAAGGACACGTTGTTGGATCTTTGGCCACGTGTGCGGAGCGATATAGAAAGCGCCTCTGGAGCACTGTTCACTTATTGCTTGCGATTTAAGTTTTTTATTCGATTCCCGCCACGGAAGTAGATGTTCTTTGTACAGTACCAGCTTTTTTATTATAGATAGCACCGCAGAGGAAGTATTTCTCAGCCTTGTTCGTTTTCATTCCCCGGCTTCACATCGGTTTGAAGTGTTGCAACGCTAGTCGCAGTTCGCGTTCTTTGTTCCTTATATGGTTATTCTGTGCTGGCTCTCTCCTCGAGTGAAGGGAGATGTGTTCCCCAATAGTAAAAAAGAAAGTTTGTAAGCAAGACAGCATGCTGCTATGCATTCGAGCAACCAAGCAGCAAAAACAGAGACTGCCTACCGCCTGGCACGTGGTGTGGTTTGTTTAGTGAGAACAAAGCAGAGCGCATGCGAAGGCTGGATTTCAGAAGGGAGCAGCTTTTGGAAGAGAGACGCGAAGAGGAATGATTGTGTTTGTGAGCATGCGACTAGGATTCATTGCTTCGAGCTGACGAGTATACCTAGGATGCGCCGCATGTGTGCGGCACTTCAGTGCCGGGCGTATATTAAGATGTCAGATTGTAGTTTAGAAAATCAGGAGGTTATTCATATTCGGTGTTCTCTACTGATCATCAGAGAACAAATTTGCATAAAATCGAATTAAAAATGCTTCAAACAAGAGGCGTGGCAACATTAAGGCTGATTATAATCATAGATTACACAGTGTGCTTCTGTTGCAATGGTATTTCGAGATTCCTTCTGTGCTTTTTTTTCCTGAACATTCAGCAGCCTTTACAACTTAAGAACAGCCTTTCAACGCGAAAAAGAAATGATTTTGTAAAACTCTAGATATAACTGTCCTCGCAGATATTTTGCAATTGCATTCATGTGAAAGCTGTCGTAATTTCTTTCTATTTGTAAGCTCTAAAGCGTTAATGCTTTCTTTATGCAATCTGCACGTTTCTTGTTACGCACAGCTGTCTGGACTCCCTTTCGCATGAATGAGCCGTTTGAACAGAACTGAGAAGATAGATGAAGTTGAACAATTAGGCATGCACACGAACTTTACTCCATGTGTTGCAACAAAATATGCGACTGTGTAAGCTTGTGCTCATAAAACTTCAGGTTAATGGCATTTCTCATGCTTCGAGGTTATTGTAGTCATATTTATAAGCATCTTCCTGCGACGACGGCAAGCTTTTCCAAGAACGTTTACAGATCATATGGATTGACATTCACAAGTTTCGGTTCCAGGATTCAAAAGTAGTAATAACATCTTTTCTACTTCCTTGATCTAAAAAAAAAAACAGCTACGTTATTCCTTGAATCAATCTTTCCACAGCTCTATAGAAGTATTAAGCTTTTTATTGTCCAATGATTCGTTCTGCAGCTGAAAAAGGAGGGAGGAAATATACCACCAGTGTCATGTTTCCTGTCGCCCAACACTCTGTACAGAGGCCAGTTTCTCGTTGTGCTTATGCTCTTGCTAATTGGTGCACTTCTCTGACTTTATCGTTTGTTTTTTTGGAGTTGTTTAACCCACTTTCTCGTGATTTTTTCAATTCTTTCACCACCGACTATTCGATCGTCGTGTGCAGTGCCTTCTTCTTTCTTGCACGCTCAACTCAGGTATATAAGATAGAAATTGCAGAGCAAATATGCCTTTTAACACAAACTGAATAACAGACAAATATAACACCTGAGGCATATTTAATAAAAGTTCAGAGGACCTAGCTTTGTTGTGCACGACAAGGCACCCGGACCGTGAGGGCGTTGCAAAGGATCTGCTTCGCCCATTTGGCACAAAATCAATCCAAGACACGCAGAAGGATAAGAAGAAATAACGTTTTGCGCATTTAGCAACTGCGGCTGGAATGACGAGGTTGCCAGATTGTTTCGTTATATTCTAATGGTCTGCAAGGTTTGCGCGCACTGTGGCACGCGTGTGCATCGACAATACGGCACGATTAGAAGTGTCACTTTAAAAGAGCTCGTGCAAGATTTCAACCTTTCGATAAATCGCCCTGATGCTTATTTTGCACACGAACTCTTTAGTTTGCCTCATGGAAGTCGGTATCCGAAAGAGGCATTCTCTTTATGTGGACCTCTTTCGAAGAGATGGATGTTGTGCAGAAGCCCTACGTATTCATGAGCCAGAATTGGTGAGTTGAGAAATCTCGCTGAATGCAGCGGTAAAATTGGCCCCAGAACAGAAAAGGAAAAATGTAGAAATAATACTCACTGCTACAGTGGCCGTGCTATAATCAAAGGAAGCTTCCGGTGGGTATGAGCTTCTCGCGCGCGACAGGACACTGCGTGCCTGGCGAAAGAAAGGGGGCATGTCCAGCTTCCCAAGCATCTTCAAATGGTGCGAACGTTGCACATGCATCGCAAGAATTGGCAAATTAAGAGTCTGTGTCCCCGTAAAAGTTTTTTACCAGCACTACAAAACATCAATAACAGCGAAACACGAAAAAAAAAGAACATGCACTTCAACAGTACATAATCTCATTTAGCTTATTTGCAGGCATCATTGCGACGTTAAGGACAACATCGATTTCATCGCTGAGAAGCGGAGCTTCTGCCACTCCAAAGCGTCAGTAAGCAGCCTTAGATCCGCATTTATGTGAAGGAGCAGGAGTGGTATAGTTTGATTTGCTTCTTTTTTTGTTTTTTCTTTAATCTATTTCCGCCACTGGCGAGACAAGGTTCTCAATGATTTTGCCTTTGCCTAACTGACTGCTTGCATTGAGAGAGAATCAGGTTGTCAGTTCTTGACTGATTTTCTGCGTAAGTCGCATAATAGAAGGCGTGCCGTCTTCTGCTGCGTAAATTACATGATTAATATGTCATTTCATTTCTAAGGAAACAAAAAAATCACGGTGAGTGATTTACTCACTTCTTTAGGCCTCTTAACTTCTTAAATAGTTATGATAATCAGTTTGCCCACTTCGGAAATGCGATGTGACGTTAATTGAAACGATGTATGGAGAACGGACGAGCAAAGTATCCGGTGGGCGCGCCTCTTTGCTCATCTGTCTCTCTGCCTCTTTTTTAATACTATCAAGGATAACATCACGGCTGTCCATATGCGTTAGTGCAATATGAATTATATAGTACATCTACCCTGCAGCTATGACGGTAAGCTGTGTTTAGTGTAGACCGGCATATTATTTTCGTCGCCTAGTATTTTTTTTTTTTAACTGAAAGTGAATCAGGAACCTCAAGACGTTCTCTTCAGCATTCCTCTCCCTTCGGAATTGAAACCTTATGCGGGCCAGCGGTTCAGGTACCACGTCAGAATTTGGTCATTTTAAACGCTGTAGAGCCTTTTATGAATTTTAAATCAAGACCTTATAGAGCATACGATACCCGGTCTACCGTCTAACAAATCACGGTATGTTTCTTGCAGTTTTCGACCGTTATCCCTAAAAATCTTGTGTTCCTTTCTATCTTCTGCCATAAGCTTCACTACGACACACGTATGCGAGTATTTAGGCTCTGTATAAAAAATTCCTCTCTTTAAATATTGCAGGAAACGTTAAAAAATTGCCGAATCTATAAAACTGCTTTAAAGAAGTGTCACACTGCTCACCGCTTGGACACCACCTGACGAAGTGCTTCCTGTTTTTTTCGACCCGGTGGTCGCCCAGCGTTCAATGCACGCCAACATTGCTCTTAGCCATCGACTTCCTGCTGACCGCCATCGACTGCCTCACTGGAGTCGATAAATAAGCAGAGCACAGCGCCCATGCGTGCCCCCTGTTTGATATACACGTTACAGCCCAAGCCAATCCATCTAGCTGCCTAGCTCTACTCAGAAAAAGTTCCTGCGCCGCCTCGCCGAAGGATTTACGTTGACTTCCGGAGTTTCTCGCATTGCTACCGAAGAGATTTGGGCACGCACTGCGGGAAAAAGGCATAAAGCGCCTCGTGACTTCTCCAACGCAGCATGACGCGGTTTATTCGGTGTATGTTTTTCCCTTCGCGTGTGGGTTCTCCAGGAAGGACAGGAAGTCCGCGGCGACGCTTTCCTACTTCAGGCCAAAGGGGAGGGCCCAGTAGCTCATCCTCTGGCATCGAATATTGAGGCTATATGGGGCTTTAGAGCAAATGTCTTAGTTTGAAAAAATGTAAGCGCTCCCAACTTTGGCCCTACGGAAAAGAGATAACGGCGGGTACGGTCGTTTATACGGCAGTAGCCTTATAAGCTATCACAACATAAGTGCAAGAAAAATATAGTGTCCACTAGAAACTTACTGCTCCGGGGACGCCTCTGATACTGAAGGTTTGATATATCTAGAAATAAAAGTCAATGCGAGCATGTTCGGTCTGCTAGCAGAAGCTCCACGAAATGAAAGCAGAAATCTTGTAAATGTCTTACGTGTGGGAATCGAAGTCTGTGGGGCAGCCAAGAAAAATGCCCTGGAATTTGAACGTTCCTGCCTCTTATGACGCACATCTACGCACGTCTGGCATTGGCGGTTTTAACAACATTTTGTAGTTTTAGCCTGACGGCTAAATCATATTTGCGTCTCCACATCTAAAACAAAATGCAAATATCACTGAACACTGACGTCTATCCCCTCGCATGCATTTCTTAACATGATTCTAGGCACGCAACATAACCTCCCGCTGCTCTATAGGTGTTCAGAACGCTCTCTTTTCTTTTTCCTTGTCCCATGGGATTAGACAGAAAGAGCATGCATTTCTCATTGCTGTAGCAAGAGAAAAATTTTTATTGTTTCCTCTGCCCCAAATAAACACAGTTATTACGCAAGTGGTGTAACTGCGATGGCAGGGCATAGCGTTGTATATTTTGTTTGACAACTATAGCCTCATGCATGGCTGCAGTATGAAAAATACATAATTAAAATTAATTCCAAAAACCAACATAATGTTCATGGTCATCGTTAAAATTCTGCGGGCATTATTTACTGAAATAATACTTCTCAATTCTGTTCTCGTCATCCCAAACAGCTGATGAAACTATGTCGATCGAAAGGAAGACACTGTGCGAAAAAGCGCGATCTCCCAACATAAATAATAAATCATTCAGAAAGACTGACAGCTCTTTTGCTATCAAGTGGAAATAAGTCTTATCTAATGAACACTCCACAGCGCTTGCCAACGCGTTTATAAACTACCAAGAGGACCCATTTTTAATTTATGTTAATTTCCTTCAATTTACTATGTGATATAATGTTCATTTCCATGTTTGTGGCCTTCTGGTCTTTGCAAGAACAGATTACGATAGGCGCTTCAATGTTGCCAATCTCACGATCTTTTATGGCTTGCTGCGAAAAAAGTGTGTGTACAGAAATAAGCCAGCAAGAATGCAAGATTTTGAGGGCTTGTCACATTCTCATCTATGTTTTCGCAAGCTCTCTAATAGACTTGACTTTCCAGTTATTTAAGAACAAAAATTCACTCACTTTGCATAATGAAAACACGAAAATCAATTTTAGAAGTCACACTGAATGCACACAATGTGCTAACAGCGTGCTAAGGTGTTTATTCAAAGGTTATTCACTCTTCCAGATTCGCAAAGCTGTAGACTATAAATAAAGTATCAACATATTCTATAAAGAAATACAAGGCATGAACGTTCCACATTGTGCACCCAAACTTCGCAACTTCACTAGGACTGGTTGAAAAATCTTCAATTGATGCGTTCTCATTATAGCCATAGTGCGAGCAATACATCCGTAGACGCTATGCTGTCCCTCATAACCACAGGAACTTTTAAGGTCACATTTTTTTCTCAGAGCTTCTCTGCATCACCCTTTGCCAAGATATCATTTACCCACTAGACTACATTTACCAGTCTAACAACCATCACGAATAGGTTGGTATCGAAGTGTGCAATAAAGCTCTTTTTTTAGACATTCCTTCCTCACTAATGTTTGGAACGGAACTGCATGTTCTCGGACGTAATATGGCAATTGTGCACTTTTGGGGTGCATTCGCAAGGAGTACATAATGCGAAGAAAAATATAAAGTATACTAGTGGGTTGGGTTTGTTTGCGCGCTTGCCTACCTATAAGATTGCTCGTTTAGAAAACTGAATGTTTTACAGAAGTGGTGACTCTTTTTTATTGATTTCATTATGGCAAATCTTAGAAGTTAAACAGCTCGTGGTCATTATATCAAGTCGGATTTATGAAAGAAATACCTGCTTCTTTATTTCCACTGAAATTGTTTTATAATTGTTTTCTAATCGACTCAGTGACGCATATGTGACGCATATGTGCTTTTAACTTATTACCTCAAGGATTGATGCCGCGGCGGCTCATAAACAGTTCGTCATTTAACAGAAGCTGCGCATGATCTTGCCCTGTGTTTTACCTGGCTTCTAGAAGCCATCGCCACGCGCTTTCAGATTTCATGGCATTGGAATGTTGTGCAATGGAATGCCAGTGGTGTGTGGTGGCTCTGCTCCAAGTTGTACATTCTTCAGCGCAGGGTGTGTTTTAAGCTGTTTGCTCTCAGTTAAAAGCAGGCTTCTTCTACATACGCTAATTTTTTATTAAGAACACTGCTTTGAAAAGGAGCATTGAGCATGGTGTGAGCACTTTAGGCATCGCTTCAGGACAAACAAGCCCACTTTCTAGCTAATGTTAAGACAACCTTTGTTTTGCCGACAGGTGTGCTTAACAGACGTCGCGAAAAAGAACTCTCTGGGTGACCAAGTGGGAACCGCTCGTAGAGAAGCAGGTTTTCGCAGTCATGCGTCTAGCTTCACCACCCGAGCAAATGGTTGGTTGGTTGGTTTATGGGGTTTAACATCCCAAAGCGACTAAGGCTATGAGAGACGCCGTAGTGGAGGGCTCCGGAAATTTCGACCACCTGGGGTTCTTTAACGGCAGGTGGTCGAAATTTTCGGAGCCCTCCACTACGGCGTCTCTCGTGCTAAGAGTTGGAATTTAACTCTCTTTAAAAATGTTGTTTTCAAGCATTGTCAATGCTTTATTTTTAACACGCGCTGCTCAATCACCCACTACTATTTTATTCTATGGTAAATGGTTCAGTGCTTATTGTCAAGAAAACATTTTAACTAAAAATGGAGGAATAGATTAGTGTTCAAATGGGCTCTAACAGTGCTTTTTTCAATGCTTTGCAAAGTTTTATTTTTAACGTACGAAGCCCAATTGCCTGGTAATTTTTGTTTTCTGAGATAAAAGGTTCAGTGTTTATTTTCAGGAAAATATTTCATTTTAAAACCGAGGGACAGTTAAGTGTTCAAGCGGGGCTTTGACGACTACCGGTTTTTGTTTACTTAATCTATTATTTTGTAGCCTGAAGTGAAACAGCCCACGTAGCAGCTGTCCAAGAAATTATTCTACTGGTATCATGTCATGCACGGAAGGTTTGGGCTCAAGCAAGGAAGAGACTGTTTCATCTCCAGTGACGTGTTGAATAACCTGTAGCTAGTGGTTGCTTTCTAACTACCGGCCTTATCCTTACTCCTGCACTCTCTCCTTGTTTCTTCAAGTGCAGTTCGTGTCATTCTACACGCATGGGTGATACAGTAAAAGAGCCAGAGCGCCTTCGCCTCTTTTGGAGGGCACTTTCGCGGTTTCGAGAAACGAGCTACAAAGTTACTGACGGTTTACATTGCTTTTTATAGCTTTTTTAATCTTTAGTACCAATATTTAGCAGTCTTCATGAAGATTGGTAAGTATGCGTACTCTGTCGGTGAAAACGTTTGCTCCATGCGCTTTTTGATGCGTCAGCATTACTACCGTCTCTTCCTCAAAATATGCCTGCTGTTGTCTGATGCCACATATGCAATATCTGACTCCGCCATGACAGGGTTAATATGTTGCATCAATATGCTGGTCCAATAAATTTCTTGTAACCTTCCCACCCCCACTACAATATTACATAACGTTTAGGCAGCGAGCAAAAAGTTGCTAATGGAAGTAGTCTAGGACTAGTTACAAGTATTTGCCACGTATTTTGTCACCTGCATCGCGTATCCCCAGCTGAGAAGAAATGTGCTGGTGCGAAAGGATTAAAAAGTTTCAAAATACCCTGTCACGTTCATTTAAATGGAAAGTGCCATTTTATTTTCGTTTATAGAACCTACGCAAAACAACCAACCAAAGTCTAGGCTCTGCGGTTCTTTTGCAGAGATGCACTGCACCTTTTTGTGGCTCAAGGTCACAAAAGTTCCGATGCTTTTTAATCTAAAAAATGCGTTTGCTTGCGTGAAAAATTTTTTTGGGCCGTTTTCGAGTCATTAACGAGTGCGTGCTGGAGAAACAGAAACCATAACTATGTTCACTAGTGAACAAGCAGTGTACAGTAGCGGCCAGCTCGCGTACGTTAAGCCGAGATACGTTGTTTTCTTTCTTTAGTGTTGTAAGCCACCTTGGGTTATAAATGATGTGAACTGGTCTCATGAAGCGCATAGAAAGTTCTAGAGTACTGACAGCCGCCTCTCTTTCAAGCACTATTTATTAATGGCTCTCCAGGAGCCCTCGTGTTTTTCCCAACCTTCATATATTTCCTGGAGCAGAAGTTTCCAGTTTCCTGTTGAAAGTGTTCCCGGAAACATCGACGCGCACGCTGAAGAGTGATGCACTGGCTACCTGCTCTTTCAGGACACCATTTAAAACTGAATTTATAAAAGAAAAGGCACAAAACTTTCAACCTAGAGTCTTAAATTGTACGCTGTGTCATAGAAAATTGTCCTTCGCAGAAAGAAAAATACCAAAATCATGCAGGAGGCTTCGTTATGACGCCTTTCAAGCGCATTTTAAGAGAGGAGCATCCAACTATGGAGAGCAATCTCTAGAGGAAAAGGCTTTAAGCCGTAGGAAGTGCGGGAATAAAGTGCACTGCGAAAGGTCTTGCCAAAATAAATGCCGGCTGTAGATAGGTTTTGTTCACGTTTGGAGTACGGTGACAGTAAATAGTAAGTTACAGGGTGGGTAAAGGCTCCATCTTCAGAGGCTTCCTATTACAATAACAGACAGGTGTCTGGCTCTCCTCTCACTTTTGTGTGCTGTGGTCTGCCTGTCCTCTCACTTCTGTGCGCTGTGGATTCATACAGCGAAGTGCTCATGGGGATCCGTGCTATAGCCATCTCCGAGTGAATGTACTAATAGGTGCTTTGTCATCTCCTTCAGTGGTGCATATCAAATCAATCTTATTCCTCCTGATGATATATAGACAGTACGCACGTTGCCTTCGCAAACTGATAGCTTCGCTGTCGAGCATGTACGGGAAATCAGCTACTGTTTTTTGATACAGCAAACCACTTTGAACGCGGCGCACGATTTTAGGAAGGCGGTCAGCTAGCGTGTTATATTTTAGATTTTAGTGTTGCATTTCACGATTTAATATGCCTGCGCTATTTGCTTTTCATCTTATGTGCCAGTTAGAATTCGACTGCCTTCCCAATATTCAGGAATATGAAAGATTGTTAAGTTACCCCTACACAGTGAAAGCTGTTCAGAAGTATTGTATTACAAACCGATCTACCACCATAACCAAAACACACTCAGGCATAGCTCTCGGTACCTTACGGCACTTCGCTCGTTCGTGAATAACGCTTCGGAGATTTCTGGCGTATATACGAAGGCTACGCCGTTAACCGTCAAAAAGCTAATCAATTCTATTGCAACCGCAGAAGTACGACGTGTGAGCAGGGCACGGCGCAACAACACACCAGCAAAATAGCTTTCGACATTGATCCGGCGGAGTGCCGGTGGATAGTTCGTCCGTTTAAACAGAATGAAGTAAGGCAAGAGTCCCTGTGAAGGGATCGGTGCTTAAAGCAAGAGGCATTCATAGCACCGACTTCGCTTGGAGAACAAAACAAGGAACTTTCCTTAAGTTCTGAAAAGAAAGTGATTTAAATTATCGGTGTACTGTTTATCTTAACCTTACAAACAGCGTTCAGTAATTGAAGCGTCAGTTGTCTAAGGCACAGTGTTCTGGAGAGTAAAGACCGCCTCTGCTTTCTGTTTTAGACTAGGTAGCATAGAACTGCGAATAAGGCAGTGTCATAGTAGCGTGTGCAGCCATGTGGGCTGCACTATTAATAACATCACGCTCGGCTTGCCAAAACGGGAAACAGAGCTGGCTTTAGTTTGACAGTGTGCATATAGCTTCCTTGTGGCCAGGTGCACATGGTTGGTTACACAAGCGCAGACTCCACTCCATCTCCCTTCCACTTGGAAGCCTGCCGGTGCCATATCAAACCACTTGTCTGAAATAAGAATTATGTATCAAATTATGGTATGGACGACGTGTCCTTCAAGAACGTCGTGGGTCTCCTGGTGCTAAATAATGCGTGAATGGGAATAATGCAAAAGTTTGTACTGCATTTATTAGTTCAAGAGACCTAAAAGTAAGTTTTCGTCGCAGGTCTTAGTCTTTTTTGGATACCTTCTGCCATTTGCACTCACCTTTAGAGCACGGAACGTTCGGGCGAGATGTCATGTGGTCAAAATCAGCCTCCTGCAAATGATAGGTACTGGATTGACGGGAACGGGGGCCCGTTATGAGCGCCCACTTGAACGAGGATCCCCTGGCGTGCAAATATGGAAGAGAATTTTGAAATTTCGGTTCTAGAGCTGGTATCCTCTAGGAATTACACTTGTAGGTATTTAGAAAATGCAACAAACATGGCGACTTATGATTCACCGGCGTACTGGAACAGGCTCACACTGATCCGAAACGAGGGGTGGTGGTCTCATCATGAATGCTTCAGCAGGTTGGCGGTAGGTATGCTTTTTATAGTTTTGGCACCTTTTAATCAAGCCTTCAATGTCCGCTTCCCTCCCAGGCCAAAACATTTCTAGGCGTGCTTTCTGCTTAAGTTTGTTCATTCATTCATTCATTCATTCATTCATTCATTCATTCATTCATTCATTCATTCATTCATTCATTCATTTTATTTGTTTTTCACAACATGACGTACACATTGTGAAAGGGGCCAAGAAGAAAAGCCGTTCCTTTACGGCTTGAAAAAAAAATCTTGGTCCCCCCTGGCATTGACAGCAACGAAGCAACACAATCCAGAAACAAATGTACAGAACAAAATGTACAGATATATACAGAAACAAACAAAATTATAACTTGGCATTTTTATGAAAGATATGGCGACAAGCTCGTGGAACGGTCGGGAAATAAAGACATGCAGTTATAATGAAACAGTGGCTAAATATCTGTACAAGGTGTTTTGTTTATGAAATGTGTGGTGTGTATTAGGGACATGCAAATTAATAAAACAACGCCTTCAGGTTCCGGAAATTTAGTCCTAAAATATCTGTTTCCGCTTTAATATGTTCATTTAGTAATCGAGGCAGGTTATTCCTAAGACTCTGAAACCCATAGTTCGTACGGCATTTTGGCACCTTCCAACGGTCCGTTGTCCTCGTATTATAGGCCGCGTTGCCTATTAATTCTAAGTTCGATATGTCCAAAAACAGCCTTTGATTTTCCTTGATGCTGAGTTTATATTCGCGTAGGAGTTTATAATGATACATTTTAGTTATTGGAATGACCTTAAGATTTCTGAAGATAAGTTTACTTGAGTAAAACTTAGGCAAATTATTAATGATCCGTAAAACCTTTTTTTGCATCCTTAAAAGACTACTGAGGTTTTTGTCGGTCGTTGTGCCCCAGACTAAATGAGAATAGTTCATGTAGGAAGAAAATAAGGCATAATAAATGGCTAGTTTTGCAGACATTGGAAAGACATAGCGATTTCGACTGAGTATACCTGTTATGGAACATAATTTCTGCAAAATATGGTTTACGTGGTCATCCCATTGCAACGTCTTGGAAAAGAAAACGCCCAATACCTTTATTATTTCGACCACCTCAATCCTTGTACCTCTAAACAGAAGATCGTAATCGGTAGATAGCTGCTTACCCTTGGGGTGAAAAAGTACTGCTTTTGTTTTTTTTGTATTGATATTCAGTTGATTACTGTCTGTCCAAGCTTCCAACTTTTTTAAGGCTATGTTTCCTTTAAGGAACGCGTCAGCACAAGAGGATGAAGGCACAAATATACTAGTGTCGTCTGCATATATAACAAACTTCAGGTCAGATGATATACATACTATATCATTAATGTATAAATTAAAGAGTAAGGGACCAAGAATACTTCCTTGAGGTACGCCTGCGACTATTGCTTTCTGATTAGATATTAAATGGCTTACTTGAACAAATTGTTTTCTGTGAGAGAGATAACTAATTAACATATTAAGTGCATGTCCTTTGATACCGTAGTGATGTAATTTATCAAAAAGAATAGAGTGATTAATGTTGTCAAAAGCCTGCGTAAAGTCAACAAAAATCCCCAGAACGTAGTTCTTATCCTCGAAGTTTTGCAAAATGTATTCTTTTTGATCAAGAAGTGCCAGTTCTGTGGACCGATGTTTTTGGAAGCCATACTGCGATTTTGTGATTATATCATATTTGTGGCAGAAACGTGAAAGTTGTTTGAATAGGATTTTTTCCAGACCTTTAGAAAACACAGGCAATATTGATATGGGGCGGTAGTTCGAAACTTCTCGGTTATCACCTTTTTTTTTTGTATAGCGGAATCACTCGAGCCACTTGCATTTTTGTTGGATAAACAGCAGTTGAAAGGCAAAGATTATATATGTAGGTTAGTATGGGACTTATAACGTCAAGGACATATTTCACTGGACTAATTTGCACATCGTCAGCGTCGCAGCTACGCGAATTTTTCAAATTTGCAAACACAGAGCAAACTTCTTGAATGTCGGTTGGTTCTAAGAAAAAAGTATTATTGTTAGCTATACCTTGCATTGTGTTGTTTCCTGAAGGGCGTGCAGTCACATTCCTGTTAACAAAGAACTCGTTAATAGCATTAACCATTGCGTCCCCTCCTATATGGTTGCCATGCAACTTAGCCTGCATTTTAGTCCGAAGGATTTGAGGGATAATGACAGTTGAGCTTTTGAAGAGCGCACCGTTTACAATACTCAGTTCTTACTCGTATCGCTTAAACTCTCCCTGCACAGTCTCATTATCCCTCAGACATTTCATCACCGAGAAGAGGGTTGGCCCTTTTTTAGTTAATATTGACAATCGATTATATGTCGCTAACCTGACAGGACTTAGACAGCATGAATATTGGCTTTGTGATGTGATGATGGAGCTCATGAAGCACTCACTGTTGTTCAGTTCAGGATTTCCGCGACAACAACGAGACACAGAAAAGAACATAGATGACACGGGAGCCACTATGGTCTTTGGAGGCTTTAGCGGAACATCCTTTGGAGGCTTGGTGGCATGTCGCCCATAATCTTTTTCAATCGAAGATTAGAGGCTTATGGTCAATTTCAAGTGAAACGTAATACGGAATTTCCATAGATGAACTCTTGGAGACGTTCACAGTCGCATAGCCTGCCTAACGCCTCTGTCTGGGGGTATCACCGCTCGTAGTTTGTCGAAGATCGACATGTACCAGGTAGTGCATTGAAGACTTTAAGCAATTTTCAAAAATAGGCTTTTTGGGGTAAAGGTATAGCCTTTGCGGCATAGTATTACAAGTGTTGGCTGGTACCGGGAAGCCGGTGTCCTTTTCTTCGTACAGCTTGCTCACAGTGACGCCAAAAATCTTAACTGGAGGGTTCTGGTTATTGAAAAGATGTTGACATCAAACTTGCATACAAGGTGCTTCTATTAATGAGTGCATGGAGAGTAAATGATATATTATTTCGCTACACGGGACATTTAAGGACAATTACGCAGTGACTCATAGACACCTGGTGAGGCCGCTTTGATCGTGCACTTTTGTAGTTGAGTCAATGCATGCATTGTTTTCATATGCAAAGCCTAAAAAAAAAACCATTTCTATTCTTTTGGTCAATTTGCTCTTCAAGAAAAAAAGCTAGGCCCAATAACTCTATTTTCAAGCGCCCACGCAAAGACGTAGGAGAATGATTTATAAAATGCCTATGACTACAAACATGCAGGTAAACGTACTGCGTAAGACAGGAGCGAACCCAGAATAATGGTCAGCGAAACATAAAATGACTTAGCCAAGCAGCTCCTAAGCCGCCAGCACACAATAATGAATTCAGACGTGCGTAGCAAGTAATCAGAAGTAGAGGCAAAAATAGTCGAATCACTTGAATGAGACATGAAACCATACGATGGATGCACCGATTTTCAGATGTTTCAATATTGTTAGGTAAAGAGCAGCCAAAGAAATGTGGCTAAAAATAGCTGGGAGAATTGTCAACCACATTCCCAGACCTAATTTTTTCTATGCAATATGCCTGTGATTAACTCACCACCTTTCAAAAGGTAAGGGTGTTGTAGTTACGAAACATGCGCAACAATCTTTTGAAAGTGATGCAGTTGGTATCAGTCAAAAACCGTTCGTGTTTTCAACCACTGCGTGGTCTGCAAGAAAGTCGACCTAGCAGATCTATGGGAAGAAAGGCGTGCTAACACCCGCCACCACGTCAGCATTCGATCGTTACAGAAGCAGTTGTAACGGCACTCGTTGAATTGGATCGCGTTAGTAAGAAATCCACACACAAAAAACCTGTTACGGTGCGCAAACGAAAAGGGGAGAGCCCCAGGCGCGAATACATTGCCACAAAGATCGGAGGGAATCACCGGTCCTGAATATCTTTGCTTCCTCTCTTGAGCGGAATAGAAAAACACAGGCGACAGCCGCACAAAGTAATAGCAATGCCTTTTCAGAGAACAAATCAACAAAGAGAAGAATAAAACATGACGGAACGAAAGACCACCGAAGACATCAAACCCAGCGCGGGCGGTCGGCGATGGCCGCAGCGAACTTTGACCGCGCTTCCGAGAAGCGGTCGGAGAGGCGCGAAAGTAACCGTGACAGCGAGGCAGGCGAAAAGAGGGCACAAAGAAATAAACGCTACCACTGCCTTACTCCGCCAACAGCGCGAAGTTTTTCTTGCGGACGCAACGGACGCGATGGAAACCGTATCGTCAGTTTTACTACGGGGCGACACCGTAAAACAGGAATTGCAACGGGGGTGAGGTACTAAAAGATTTTTTTTCTTTCTCACCCTGTAATTTCAGCCCAGTCCGGTCTCCGTTCCATTTCACGTCAGTGCCGGTCCATGTTCCCAGTCCTGGTACGTACTCGCAAACGCTGCCTCCTGTCTTGCTTTTTTTTTTTGCTACCGGGTCAAAAACAAAAAAAAAAGTGGGTGGGGGGCACAGCTAGGAAGTTAATAGCAGCGATGCTGTTCGTATTGCCGTAGCGGAACCGCTATTCTTTCGGCTAACAAGGCCAATTTGAATCACCTGCGGCGTCCGCTACAACTTATTAGTACTGTTCTTCCGGCGGTTGACTGCACCTGACTGCTGACCCATGCATGTACAGCTTTTAGCAAGAAACGGAACTTTATTTTTGTTCAGAAACCAGCGGTTGCACTTTTGTGTGTTCGAAAACTTTCGCCGTCACTCGTTTATAGTATTATGATAGTGGACGCGGGCGCGAAAGACGGCGAACTTAGGTTTGATGTCCTTTCGGCCAATGCTGTGACGTGGCTACTTTTTATTTTTTTCCACTGCCTACTGTCAAATGTACGATAATATCAGTGCTTTCAAGCGCAATAGAAGCAGTTAAAGTGCCGCCGCTCTAGCTTCTATGTCCAAGAAGGTGCCAAAGCCTTACTACGCGGCCTTTGAAAATGCACCCCCTCAGAATTCTTCAAGGTTTTTTTTTTTTTTCACCAACCCGCGGCACGGCTATAGGATCATAACATTTAATACCCTGATTCAGCCATATTTTACAACCACCGCAAATGCGCCCACTCCAAATCCCATTTTAAGATGCACGCAAATGGATAGTAATGACTGGAACTGCACAACGAGGAATCATTGCGATTGAATTTTAAAGAAGGAAACATAAAGAAGAAATTTTCGCGCGCTTTGTGGTGCCTCAGTATTTAAGCAGACCGTAATTACCATAGCCTACACACAGTTTGCATTTTATCTAAGAACACGGTTCCTAAAGGGGAAACGACCAATTAGGACATGAATAGCGTCTACAAAATTTAGCGCTCAGATTTTCTTTTTATTTTTTCGTTTGATAAGGGTAGGTGGGGGAGGGCCTTAAAAAAGCTTAAGTAATGTCCGGAAGGATAAGACTTGCTGCGAAAAAAACGTACATATTTCATTAATGCGGCAGTGGCCAGAAACCACTTTGGGGATAAAAAATTCTGACTGCTGCATTTTTTGCTCAATGCCTGTCGCTCCGCAGTGTCATCAGTATTGCACTGAAATTTAAAGTTCTCGTGTTAATATGTCTTCGCTTAGAAGGCATACATAACTGATAGTCGTACTTAGCTCTTCTTGCTGCCTAAGATTCTTTGCTCCTGCCCCTGTTCGGGAGGTGCATATAGATCGGAGCCTTAGCACTGAAATCGAAAAATGGAGAGGAACACTACGAGATAAACTGTTTTTGTTTTGCAATCTGTATATAAAAAATCTCACTAGCTTTGCCTGTAAAACTGCAAAAAGAGTAAGCGTGGGATACTATAATGAGAACTTGTGAATGATGTGTGAAGGAAATTGCCTTTTCATAAGTTCGGTTCGTACGGCCAAAAGCAATACAAATAAAACAGTTTATTAGAGGAAGTACTCAAAATCGCCATTTATTCTGACCTGTATAAGTGCGTTGATCTTCAGGCGAGTATTGTAATATTTTCCAGGTTGAATAAGCATGTGAAATAGTCTAATGAAACACATTGTTTACATTATTTGCTTAGCTAAAATGTAGGATGCTTCAACCCGGCGTGCAGTCGTACAAAAGTGTTTTTAAACAGAATGGCGGTAAGCAGCTAAACAAGCATTCCTAAGAGGTTTAGAGAAGCTTCTCTCGCGTGTATACAAATGCCTTAGTATACGATTAAGGTGAAACTTTCCAAAGCACTCTTCCAACACTGACGTTTTCCTTCCAGCTGAATTGAGAAAGTGCTCGCGTAACTAAGCACGGAACTTTTAGAGCTGAAAGGGTGGCATGCTTTGTGAAAACCTCATGCTT
Organism: Amblyomma mixtum; assembly: GCF_055824585.1. Taxonomy (NCBI): domain Eukaryota; kingdom Metazoa; phylum Arthropoda; class Arachnida; order Ixodida; family Ixodidae; genus Amblyomma; species Amblyomma mixtum. The sequence continues at coordinate 251,074,992 of NC_143012.1, forward strand.
TTCACAACAAATGTTACCCAGCTATTTAGAGCTTTAAAGATACCGCCTTCATGAAAAGCTGCGATTTTAGACCTCTTCAGGGAGCTTCGTAATGTTATTATGTAGATTTCTGCATTAAACCACCATCGTTTTAACTCTACCCCCAAGGATTTCACTGGATAACCGGCTTACATTCTCATTCCGCTCAGTATACGTGACGTCACCGGCAAACATATTGTGTTTGGTGAGATCGTTCTGCGGTCGATCAGATGCGCCAAGTCTATCAGGTGCACCTCAAAGATCTGTTCTAAGCATTCCCATTTTCTTTCCCGCAGTATTAACTTACAATAAAGTTCTTAGTTATGTGTTCTTGCTGATTATTGTCCGGGTAAGAATGAAGTGCTTATGACGTTGCGCCCTTTATATTCACAAGGCCCACACTACTGGGCTCTGTTTCCACCTATAATACGCCCTGATGCGACAAAATAGAAATGGCATGTATAAAACGTCATTTTCACCGCTATTTTACCAATGAATGTCAACTTATTTCCTTCCAAGTCAGATTCCTGACATTACTACTAGCGAACTTTTATAGGCAACTCTTACCGAGAACAATGCATGCAAAGTGCCGCGTGCTTGTGTTATTGAAAACAGCATTGCTTCTCTGGGACCAACACAACTGAAAGGAAGACCACTATAATGCCTGTGTCCGATGCAAGTATCACATGTGGTAAGAATTCATGAAATTAATCAGCCTACTCGTGTGTATCTTTTTAATAAAATTTGTCGTTACAAAAAGCTTCACATACATATATATATATATATATATATATATATATATATATATATATATATATATATATATATATATATATATATATATATATATGCATACAAACATACATGCGTGTAGAAAACGTGCCATTATTTGAAACGCTTCTCTGTCGCGTTTATTATCATCATCACCGGGCGTCATTATTCTCGCAAAATTTTTTCTTGCGCCTTTTAAAAATTCCAGGGTTGCACTTCAGTCTGCTTAGGTGCAGTGTAGCGAAAGCATTGCTCTTACTGCTGCCGGTTATGCTCCTGGGTGTTCGTTTCTTTACGCCTTTGTCATTTTTAAGTCGTGTTTTTGCTCCAACTACAGTTCTACCGCATCCGAAGGCATGGGTCGGGTTCCTGGAGCGGCTAGTAATGAAACCAAACGTTAATTAGTCAAATTAATTGAATAATTAACTAATTATTTTTGATACCAAAGTCTGGGAAGACATAAAGTAGGTGCATATGCCTTGAGGTTGGAATCCCTGTAGCAAGCTAGCCTCAACCTGACTAGCACATGCAACCTATATGCAACGAAAAATCGTGCGAGACTCACCGGAACGATGTACGACAATATTTGGTGCCAATGTCGTGAAAACTGATGCCACATTGAGGTCGGTCAGTGGAGAGTGTATTAGACGAACGACGTGTATAGGATTTCCTGAAGTGGCGGTGCTCGGTTTCCTGTGTGCATCATACGGCCGCTTGATGACGTCAGATTATTGTTCTTGCCGTCGCAGAGATTTTCCGTATCCTCTGCGAGTGCAAAAACACACAAAAAGCAGAAAAAAATCACATCAATATTCACGAATGGTAGTCGAAATTACGGCAGTGAGAATAGATCAGCTTCAAAGGCCGCTGCGCGAGACCACTTGGCTATCAGCGCTTTTTTTAATTAAAGATGGAATTTAAGACAGTGAAGCAATGTTCTGTTAACATTAACTATTTACAAACCATCAAGAAAACAATCCAAAATCAACGCAATGCATAATACGATACACCTAATCCAAGCACGAGAAAAGACGTCAACAAGGGCCCATCACTACGTATCATACTACGACACACCTAAGCAACGATGCGCTATAAAAAAGGCAATGAAGAGCGCAGCACTATGAGTGGTTTCCACTCCGGTTCACACTTGGTCTGGGCATACAATTAATTCCTTTACATGAAGAATCATTGTGTTGAAGTCTCCTTTTGAAGAAACAACCGATTATGAATGTCGGTCCATTATGCACGTTTTCCAGATGCTTTGCAGTCCAATCAGAAAGAACATGTCTAAGCGTTCATCAACGAATGGCAGTGCAATGTGATATAGTGCGGAACGAGGTATCAAATTGTCTTTTTTCAACGTCCGTTGCAAGATATTCCAAAACAGGATTGCATCTTTGCAATCGATGACGCACTGCTCAGTAGCTTCTGAAGCACCACAAAAGCGGCAGTTTACCGTAGACACAAAAATACCCTTTTTTTTCCTTCCATGATTTAATATTCAATGCCTTACTTTGTAGCCTATAGACAAATGTCCTGGTACACGTTAAGTTCCTCGCTAGTTCATTATTCCCCTTAGTTCCTGTTTTCAGTGTGGAGGAAACGGTTGTACACGGATTTATTTGTATGCTTTGCCCTCCGTCCGTGTTGCCCTCTCTGTATTTTAGTCCACCGCGACATGACGTACTCAACAGAACACGTAAAAGTCCCCTTCCGTTGTGTACTAGGCTACCTCCACAGCCAAACATACACCGCACTCTCTCGCTGTGAATTGGAGAGCGTCGTGTTCAACAACTTCCATCCGCTCCGTCCCGCGGCACTGCCTGCTCACCGTCGTCTTCGGTGTGGCACAAATCCGTGCTTTCCTATTAAAATTCACTAAGCGCTCTCTGTAGCTTTTTTTTGCCTTGCAGCTCTTTTACATTTCAACTTCAGTAACTTAAGTTTGATGTCGCAAAAAATATTAGTTGCTTTGTTGTTTAATGTAGCTGCTCCAGTTCACTACCTCTTGTGCTTGATTTCATCCTTGAGTGACTACACTTCGTCTTCTTGTTTGACTATTGCCTTTTGACTTAAGCCAGATTGAAGTCTCCCCTGATTTATTGAAGACATTAATGATTTCTTTACTTCACCTGATACTTCTTTAAGATTTTGCTAAATTCTTTATCATTGCCTCACACTTCTGCACCAGACCTGTTCTATGATGTGAGATCTCATAATAACTAATAATTTTTTGCCGAAATAGTACACACAAGGAAGGAAAGAATATGTCCTCATCAAATGTATTAGGTTTCTTTAAGTGCTGAAGAACGTTTGAATCATACTCTATATGAAAAAAACAACTCATCCACATATTCTGTCGAGCTAAATTGAAAACTATTTGAGAATATTTTTCGTTGTTTAAGAAAAATGATATTCGGGCATCCTTGCGCAAATCCTGATGGTTCTATTATATGGCGGTCCATAACAACATAGCCCTATTTTCCATCCGTTCATGCTACACGGGTGCTTCGATATTCCCGAATGGATCTCGGTATATCCGCAGAAAAGTCCTGGCCATATATTCTCGGAAATTTCGAAACGTTGCACCGATAGGAAACCCTACTTCGGTTATTTATACCACCGTCATACCTGGTAATGCCCCCAATCCTTTCAGATATACTGGCAACGGGAACACTAATGGTCTGCTGCAATATATGCGACCTGACAGGGAAGATGCCTTATAGATGAACCGAGCAGGAGGATGTATGGCAATAAATTATTTTGTAGTAATAAAGCAGCGAAGGAAAAAAATAGAAAAAATTAAAGGTGAAACGAAAATTGTATGCTTTAATAATGTCTGCGATGCAGTAGATCATCTTGGCCGATTAGAACATGACTACATGAAGTACGTCTCTTGCGTCAAGATTTTTTTTAAAACAATATCGTAGGAAAGCTGAAAATCATTGGGCGTTTGTCTGTTAGCTTTGCCTTATTATAGCTTTAAGGCAGCAAATAATCCCATACTATTATAGAGCCAAACTGAACTTCTAACACCATAACAGTCACCATAACAGTTCTTCCTTCGTAATTTCCCTACATGCTACCCTCTCGAACCACTGCAGCTAATAGTTCAAGGCCTATATATTCCTGCAATTTCATCTAAAGGAGCTGACTGATATAACGTTCAAACTTTGTGCAGTACGAGACGCCAGCATTGATTTTGGATTGGAAAGCTGTTAACAAACTACATACACAGGGAAGAAAAAAAAGGAATGAAAGATGCTGTCTTCCGTTTATTCCCATTGTGCGTTTGGATTCGCCGTGGTAATGCTTGACCCTTTGCGCATTCTTTATGCTTTCTTTGGTTGAAAAATTTTGTTATAATAGAACCGCCGGGCACAATTTTTCAATAAATGTGTAACCGTTCAAGGTATTTCACTGATGACCGTGCAGCTCGCAAACTTCATCTAAAGAAAATATCATCGATGAAACGTTGGAACTGATCAAGCATGCATGATCTGAAGAGAACCAGAGCACATTCAGCTCCTTCATTTGGTAGTTTCTATTGCGGCAGGTATTACTATTTTGACGGGAAGTAACTTGGTGCTGCAAACTCTCTCAAAGTGGCTTTTAAGCCAAAACCTTGTTGTGGACTCGAATTAAAAAGAAATAGAATATGCAAATAGGCATAGAAGACAATACTGCTGCCTCTGATTGCGACTTATTTCCCCAGTCCACCACAAAAGCCTCCTGTTTTCATTTATTCAGCACTGGCCTAAGAACAGACTTTCGTTCCAGTCAGAAAAATGATATTGTCTGAGGCACTGCAACGGCTTTTATCATGCCATCGAAAGATACAGAACAACAATGATGACATTTTAAATTGTCGTGAAATCAACCAAAAAAAAAGAAGTTGAACGTTGAAGCACATGTCTCGCGTCCTAACATTAGGCCGAAAGCATATGGCCCGCTCCGCAAACTTTTGTCACAACAAGAAGTAGAGAGATTATAGTTTTTGGAATAAATACAACTTAGGCTTTGGATGGCCTTCTACCACCACTCAAAAGTTTGCAAGCATCACTCAGTGTTCACACAATGTAAGCAAAAACGAAGTAAGAAAGAAAAAAAAAACGTTGAGAACAGAAGTAGATGAGCTTCACTGCGTACAGTTTGCGCTTCCTCCGGCAAGGCGAAAAGGCGCATTCGTCTTTGACGAAGACGACATCTCTGCCCCTTAAAGTGGGCCATTTTTACTCCTTTTGGACGGAACAAAGGTGTATCTTATAAAGAGAGCCTTCAATAACACGCCGTTATCGCTTTTATGCTGTTCATTTATTGTTTGCCAAATATTTTCAGCAGATACATTTTGTAAGCAGTTGTAGCCAAGCGAAAGAAACAAAAAAAACGAAAAGCACCCGGCTACATCCTGTCTTCGCTATTCTCTGCGGTGTTGTCACGACACCACCGGCATTAGGTCTTCTTTCTTCTGTTTCTGTATTACCTTCTTTCCTTCCGGTTTCGCGTGTGTGCTGACCGAGGCGCAAGGGCGGGATAAAGTTTTTCAGCTCATTGTCCTTCGTCCGAGCCACACTCGCAGAAAAGAGCAAGAAATAATGAAAATGTCGGCTTCACAACTCGGCTATCTACTCTGCTTTGTCGTTTGCGATTCTGGGCATTTCCTTTCCCTGATTTTGCGCCGTCGGAGAGAGCGCGCTGCCGGGTGGGCGCTGCAGCGTTTTTGTGTTATCCGCGGCAGGTTGTGGCCGTTGCTCGAAAGCTTGCCGCGGCTGCCCACTACACATGTGCGCCAAGATGACGCCGTTGCACGGACAATGCGGCCGGAATTCTAGAGAGGTCGGAAGCGGGAGAGAACGAAGAACAGAAACGCAGACAGGGCCGGCTGCCGAAGTAGAAAGTGGCGACAGGAAGTGAAGAAGAAACCGAAAAGAAGCCTAGGTGGAAAGCTAGAAATCGACTCCTTTATCCGTTATTTTTTCTTTACCTCGTTTTTTTGTGCCCGGTTATGTTATTCTCTCGCGTAGAGTTTGCCCTTCCTCGCTTTTGCTTAAGAATTTCTTAAAAACATCCAGAAAGTAAAGGTTGAGATTCAAACTTGAGGGTGTGTTGTTAGGCTTGCGCTTTAGAGCAGAGAGCACAAACATCGTTAGTGGACCGCAGTAACATTTGTAGGGAATCAAGCGTATCTTAATTACGCATTCTGATTCATAAAACGCACCTTAAAAAACGTTTTTAATGTGCAAGACGTTTAAGCTCATTTTGTGGCGATAATGGCAAACATAGGGAGGAAATGATGACCCTCATGGCCAATGAGAGCGCTGTGTCCAAGGAAGCATGGCACTTCAGGATTCCAGTTGTTCAGCACATTCATTGGCTGTGCCGGTGTTTAATTCTAGAAGATAACCCTAAATAGTCGACGAAATAAACTTGAGACATGATCCCAAATTCCGCGTGTTCGAAAATGCAATTTTCCTTTACGGCATGAATGAAGGACATTATTGCATTCATGATGAATTTATGAAGTTTTATAAAGTTCAATTTTTATTTGCAGGCTGCTATTACACCCGAGTTTGCTACCTTACGCCCAGAAGGGGCTTCGGCACAACTAGACTTCAACACCATTATGTGGAAGAGAAAAAAAGATTGGTGTGGAAACTGGTTTCAGTTTGTGTATGCCTCTAGAATGAATTCGGAGCATGAACGACATTCAAACGTTGTGGTGATCCATCACAATTTAGCAGCGGGTAGTCGATGACACTTGAAGGTGTAAAAATATTGACATCACCATCGAAGGAAATTGCGTTGCCCACAAATAAGGTGCTGTCGCAACCGTTTTGCTTCTGTGCGAATTCATAATCTATCTTATATACGCTAAACGATTTCGCCTCTGCAATAGTCGAGGCTACACAGTGTTGAGTCGCCGAACACCAAACTGGATGAGCCACTCCAGCGGATACGCACAACTGGCCGCCGCGGTGGCTCAGCCATTATGGCATTCGGCTGCTGGCCCGAAAGACGCGGGTTCAATCCCAGCCCTGGTGGTCGAATTTGGATGGAGATGAAATTCTAGTGGCCCGTGTACTGTGCGTTGTCAGTGTGCACTTTAAAGAACCCTAGGTGGTCGAAATTTCTGGAGCACTTCACTACGGCGCCTTGCATAGTCCGAGTTGCTTTTGGACGCTAAATCCTAATAAAAAAAATATATGCACAAGTAATGAGAGCAGCGAATGTAAAATGCTGGTAAAATTACTGTTTTAATGGTAGGAAAAACGAGTTGGAGAGCGTGCGCACATTTTAATCCAAGCAAATTAATTCGTTGCAACATCTACACATTTTTTGCCTTGTTATGCACTGACCCATAAAAGCGATGCTTTTCTGGAGCATTTCAGTCGCGCTAGCATGTAGCACGATGACTGTTGTGGATTGCGTTCCCATTTAAATACTACCTCTACATTTTACGTGCGGAGGCGTAAGCTAGCTTCCTACGCTGCTGTTAACAAAAAGCAGTGAATCACTCAAAGCATTCGGCGCTAAAAGCAACAACTAATGAGCAGAATAACCTTTATTAGATACATATTTTATTTCCTTTTGTCTTCAATTTACGCTAGATTTCGTAACGTAAGACTCCACCTTTAACGTGTGGCTTAATAAGCTGCCTTGCTTTTGTTTATCCGCAGCTGCTTTGAGAACGTTGAAGTTGTTTCAATGAAGGGGCGTTTGAAGTCTGCAGGCATTTAAGCTCTTGCTGCAGCAAGGATCTCAGGGAAGGTTGTGTGGTCTCAGTCACCCACGCTCTTATTATAGCCTATCTGTACATGTAGAGGAAGTTTTATAGGGCTCACCCACGCAAAGTGATCGTACTTGCTTGTTATGTTCCGCTGTCTGTTCACTTTTCCCGGCTTCTGCCCACTATCTTTTCTTGCGTTCCTGGTGGTTCAAGCGCTCCGGAACAGCTATTACGTGGAGAGGAAAATTGTATTTCTAGTGCAAAACCGCAAACGCGTCCACCAAACTGCCCATTGATCCATCCACCTGTACCCTCCTCCACCACCAACTACACCACAGACACACGCCATCTAGGCAGCTGTGTGGCCGAATTAATTATTTTGCAGCATATTTACCACATCATCTACACTTCTCACTCTCTGCGCGATGAGTAGGGCGCTATACAGCGGCAGGGGCGCAAATGTTCGATTAGTGATCGCCGCATGTTTTGAAATGGGTCGCAGATACCACCAGTTTCAGTCTTTGAATGAGCTCCGGCTAGGTGCTTGGGGCGACATGCACCGCTTTTTAAGTATGAAATGCGTTTGGCTAACACTCTTCGCTAGCTCAGGCGAACTTCGTCTGAGAGCGGCTGTAATCCAGGGGTATTAGATTACTTTGAAGATTAAACCTCGATGTTAGCCTCCATTGGCGCTAGATAATAATGAACGTGACGGCAGTGTCCGCCCCTAAAAATGAGTTGTGCACAAACGCAACATATTGAAGGCCACATGCATCGTTCCTGTATGTCCTTCCGGTGACGCGGAATCTTCGAGTGGTTACACAGAGCACCTTCGTTTCAGTGAGCAGTGCGCATTATTGTTTGTATTTTTGAATGTTTCCCACATGCGAACATTCAACAGACACAGGTCCTTCACTAATTGCAGGCCGACAAGAACACAATGCCAACAATATTTCAATATTGTAGCGCATGCGTAATTAGCTTAATGCAGACGACAGCTGATTTATTTTCAAGAAAATCACCCCGACATAGCAGGTCTGCTGTTCTGGCTAGAAAGAATTTCCTCAGTAGATACAGAGAAAAATATTTTAAGTGCGACGTTCACCACGCCACACTAGGAGTGCGGCTTACACTGAATGTAGTTCCAAAAAAAGTAAATGCAACTATGGCTAGAAGCAGATATATAAAATGAGCGATTATAGTTAGCGACAGAAGTTTTTGTTTTCGCAACTGCCCTGTCATTTTTAAAAGTCCTTGCAAATATCAACAGGAAAAAAAAATGCGGAACAGCTTCCCGCTCTTTCAGCTTGTAGCTGCTAAGCCTCTTTATTTTCGTAGTTTCTTTTATTCCACCAGCAATCTGTAAGGAAAGGCTGCAAAGAAGATAGTGCGAAAGAAGAGGAAAAAGAGAGCATAAAAGGAAAAAGCGCGGCGTCTGTTTGTCACTGATTATACACCTCGGTAAAATCGCCTGAGAAGGCATAAAAGGGTAGGTAGGGGGTCAGGATGGGGTAACACGGATTAGAACGTATACCGTGTTCTGCAACTTTATCGGCACAGGTTTGAAAAATTCTCCCGCCACAACCGTTGGCTCGTTTGTGGTCAAACTGCGCACAAAGCTTCCTTATTGTTGTCCGTTTTAAGGCATAGTAAGTATAAAAGTGGTACTTACTAGGTATATTTCTGCCGTCTGCTTTCGCGGCGCTTTCCTTCAGCGATGCCAGATGACGCCACAAGTATCTTTCGGCAGAAATTCGATGACGGCGGCTCGATCTCAACACGGGTGCTTCTTGTTTCGCATCTCGCGTGACCAACCCTAGTAAGTACCACTTTTATACTTACTATGCCTTAAAACGGACAACAATAAGGAAGCTTTGTGCGCAGTTTCACCACAAACGAGCCAACGGTTGTGGCGGGAGAATTTTTCAAACCTGTGCCGATAAAGTTGCAGAACACGGTATATAGCCAGCACTCACCGCCGCGCGCAAGTGTTAGTGGGCTTAAGGGCACAGGGTAAGCCCTATACTACCCATGCATTTTAGGCCATGTTCAGGTACATGTTTCTCACCAACTAATAGGAGTACCCTTATAATATATATATCAATTTGTTCCAATTTTTGTACACTTTTTACTGAACTAGAATAATTGAAATGTGTAAAAAATTTGATTTTTAATGAAATTTCTACGTGTAGTGCATAAATTTCGGCTTTCTTAGGGCATTTGAGAATTCATAACGGAAAAACTCCTGAGTGAAATTTGTTAATTCTAGTTCAGTAGTTGCCAACACTTATGTAGATAGTTTCAAAAGAAAATCAGCTGTCTGTCTTGAAATACATTGGAAATAATGGTACCTTTGTAAGAAAAAACACAGTTCTGAGATAATTGAGCCTAAAGTGAAAAAAGATGTGAAAAACAATTTTTTACTAGCACAAGCACATTAATAGTAATATGTTTAATAGCCCCCTGCTTCGTAGTCACTGCCGCAGTCAATGTTTCGCTTTTGGGCTTGTTGCTTTGCTTGCCGGGCCTCTTTTTTGAGCTGTCATGTTGCTCGGTGCGCAAAGTACATACGCTTGTGGTCAGCTTCCCTCATCCACTTCATGGGGTTGCGCCCTGGGTTCAATCCACACGCCTTCAAAACATTGTCCCGGGCGATGCTACTATCATTAAATGAAATAAGTGCGTCCAGTGCTACCATCCTTAGGGTCTGAAACCTAAAAAACAAGCGCACTTTGTCACAATTTCGATGCGCTCAACACTTCCACCGCACTGTCTACACACAGCTCTGTGTAATTGCGGCACAAATGCCGTCTATGTCCATTACGGCATATTCGGTGCCGCTCTGTAGCACATCCTCTTCCTCAAACCACACAGAAAATCTTGAAAGCTTGGGCGTTCAGCGTCTCATTAGGTCGCGGACATCCTTTTGCTTTTTCACGATGAGTGTAATGGTTGCCGTGAAATTCACGCCTGACGAAGGCCTTCTTTGCCCTCGGCATCTCAACTTATCAACAACAATCAACACCGGCACAAAGTACAATACTCATCGGAAGGGAAAGCACTCGGACGCAGCTGCATGAAGGATGCAGAAACGTGCAAAAAACGTGCGCACCGTCTCAGGATTGTCTTGGCTAAAAAAGACAGCTGAACAATAGGTGCCAAACAATTTTTTATACGTAGCTGATTTCAGACAAGCTTTGAAATCAGGTGGCGGACTTTTTGGTTGAAAAAATTGGCGATAAATGTGCACCGTATCAGAAAAGGTGGCGTGGCCGCTGACTACTTGGTTTCGGAAAAAGCGTTTTTCAGCCCGAAATATGTTTTTCTGAGGAAAATGCGCTCATGGAACATGTGTAGAATGAACTGAACTTCTCAAATTGCAAAAGAAAAAAAAAAGCAATTTTTTTCTCATTTTACCTTACCCTGTGCCCTTAACAGACTTGGGTTGCAATCCGGGGCGTCAAAGTTTGAAAATGAGTGAGTGAATGAATGAGCGAGTGAATGAGTGCAAGTGAGCGAGCTAGTGAGTGATGGAGCGACCAAGCGTGCGAGTTTAGATGCTATACAGAGATTGGACAGCCGCTCCGCCTTGGAGGGGCTCCAGATGTGCGCTACCTGAGAGGTTCATACGCTGCCACATGGCATGATATAATATGTTTGGAGGGTTAGGATGGCATCACATAAAGAATTTCTGTGGTTTATTATTCCGATTGAATGGAATTCTGTTCTGCTGAGAGCGGGAAAGAGTTGCCTTGTGGCTACTAGATAGTAATAGCTTCCCTCCAAGGAAGTTTGAGATGGGTTGGTGACAGGCGTCAGTTTTCTAGAAAAGCATGCGGATAAGCCGTCTTTTCTTATGAATTTCCATCACGGTATGGATTGATCACTCTTGCATGGGCCTCGGTGTGATATTTCTCGAGGCATGCGCATGAAACCGCCCATTACGTGTACCGGGATGTAGACAAGCCAAAAGACGAGATTCCGAGCGGTCGCAGTGTGTTCACGACTAGTTGTGCACTGTGTCGATGTAGGCGGTTAGGGGATCACAATTTTGCCAAAGACTGTCGATCCGTTGACATGGAAGTGCTTATCTTGTGTTGGTATTTGCTGTGCGGTTTGAAGTCTATCACGCACGCGATTGCCATTTCTCCTAGTTCCTGCTCAATTCTGCGGCCTTTACAGAAACTGTGCCGAGTGGACAACTCTCCAAAACGAGAACTACCTGACATAAGCAGAACTTGGACGCGATGTGGTCTGCTTGCTTCACTTCCGTTTAAAGTAATAGCTCACATGTTAACTGACCGTATCGATATGGCCCAGTTATTGGCGCACGAAACCTGAGCTTTCTTTCCTCTTCGAGCTCGACATGGCAGTTGCTTAGCGAGCTGCGAGAGAAACCACGTCAAGCACACGTCAGAAATCGAATAAACTGTATAGTTTGGGACTGCCCTAAAACCTGCTACAATGCAAAGCGAGAAGTTTTGAATGACCTGAAAGTCTTCGCCCTCAACCTAGCTGGCTTCAAAACCCATAAGTCTCCGCCACTGATGAGAAGTGCGCGGGCGTCGGCAAACCGATCTAAAAGAAGCGATCTTGGAAGACGTAGAGACACAAGAGAGCAAAGTTGAAGCAGCCTGCCTCGATGTAACGAGCGGCCGTCCAGCGCGGAGGACAGAGATCTCAAAAGGGAGCTGCGCTCGGGGAAAAAAAAAGGATCCCCGAAAGAAAGAGTATCTACACAAGAGAGAGTGAGGGAGGAGGATAGGGATAGCTTGTTCCGCCATACTTCCTTACTTCAGTTTCATCGCTCCTTTTTGGACAGCAGGAAAGAAAATATTGCACCGAGAGGAACGCCAAAAGAAAAAAATGAAAATGAGCCGGTTGGGAAAAAAGGGAGGAAGGGGAAGGAGGAGAGCAGCGGAGCGCATGCGCCCTTCGCTCCCTCCCCAGTGGCTGTCGGAGAGCGCGCGCGCGGGTCGAAGGCTCTCGCGCTCAGCTCAGAGGCTCCACGGCGTTCAGTCGCGAGCGTGGCCCGGTGCGATGGGGATCCTCGGTGAAATTGCCATCGCGACGCTTGCTTCATAGCCAGTTACTTCGTGCGTCTGAACCGCTAGAGCTCAGGGCAGTGCTGCTCTATCTGGTTTTGCGTGAACGGAGCGCCCGGAGACTGCTTTTGGCTTCGTTTTGAGCTGCGATTTTCGGCACTGCGAGGACCGTAGGGTTTCGGCGATTGTTTGGTGACACGCTTCAAGACAGCACGTGCTCTCAGTTGGGATTGTTTTCTGGCGCCCAGGCGATTGGCGGTCGTGATACGGTCGCTCGATCGACTTTATGTGTCTTCTAAGATGAACGTTATGAGCCAGAGACGGACCTCCTGCGCTGAAACGCGGCCGTGAACGCAGGTAGTAAGTGTCTAACGGCACAAGTCGACGCGAAAGTTTGTGAGTGTGTGTGAGAATGTAGTCAACCTGATCGTGACTGTGGGCACCAAGTGACGTTGTGCGGACGACTGCCGCTAGCTCTCGACATTTGCCTACTTGCTGAACCTCCAGGAATCTTGCGTGGTCAGCTGAGCAGGAAGTCCCAGTTGTGCCGGTAGAAAGCGCGCAACCGAAGCGGTCGCTTGCATACACTGTCCAATGCATCCAACTTTTGTACTGCGGATGTTGCTAAAGTGCTTCGGACTATGGGCAGTGTTGCTCTCTGTTCTCGCCTCAAGAGTCCATGGACAACACGGTAAGAGAGCATTCCTGCGGTTTCTGTCCTTACCAATGATGAGCTGACTTGCCGTCTTTACTGTAGCGAAAAGCTTTCGAGCTACTGAACGGCCTGGTGCCTATACATAAAATGTCAAGGGGCCCCTCGCGCTAACATTTAGTCTTTCACACGTCATGTTTGTGTGTGAGTGAAAGTCATACAGTACTTGAATCTCAATTCAGTGAAACGTTTAGCTATCATAATATGTGTATTATAGGATAAGCGAGTGCTGCGCTATAAAGCCCCAACTTGGTGCCAATATTGCTCTCACGGCTCTGCAAAAGTGAACGAACTCTTATAGAGCTACATGGAAGGCAGGAAGGCGTAAAAAGACACTACCTAAAGATTGTTTTGTCGGAACACTTCGGTCTGGAAAGAAAATAATCAAACTCGCTTTGTTAAAAGGTGATATAGTGGACTACAACTGAAAGTTTCAAGATTAGGAAACTTCAAATGTAAAGTATACGGGCAGGCCTACAAAGACAGAAATACATTTCGGAGACTGGGTAAGAGCTACTGAAACCACAAGTTACTTAAATTGCACCGCTTTATTGGAGGTTACCTCCTGGATCACGAGGGCTTCGGCTTGAACACTTATCGCGAACAGCCCTAGGTATAATTTTTTAACTACTTAACTGCACAACCACTGCAAGAAAGAGAAAGAAGGGGAAGACAGCTGGCAGGGATATTACTCCTCTAAGGCATCAATAAGCAAGCAACCATGTACTCTGTAAAAGGAAAATTACAGTACGTAATTTGAGAGATATGCAATAACGCAATGGAACCTCGAGAGGAAGCGCATTGAACGAAAGTGCTTTCAGGTTTCAACAAACTCCTGTGTGAATCAATACAGTTTAGTGTAATTCAGAATGGAAGGACATTCAATAGTGCACACTCTTTATCTGTGCGGAAGGTGCTCACGCTGTCTCTAGAGCGCCGACACACGCCCGGAAAGTAAAAAATAAAGCGTAGGTTTCATCCTAGCGTGACGCTCTTTCTCTAAAATTCTGCGAAAGCTTATGTGCAGGAATAGGCGCCCTTAGCTTCAGAGCGACCTCGCGACTTTGAATAGCTTACCTGATATCAAATTAGACAACTATCTAATGTATCTATATCCGCAAAACAAATTTCCTCAACTTCTATCTAACCATGTTTTCAAATATAACAATATTATCATTCTTACGAAATCTTTTTTAACAGTCTAATGAAATGGACAACAACTTTACAAGAAAACCTCCGCAATAGGTATCCGTGCTCGGCGCCATTGCCATTACTGAAGACTGGCTGGTAAATGTTACAACGAACAGATGGCGCCACATGTCTTGCTCGGTGGAGGAAACGATCCGAATCATAGCGCAGCGGACATCACAATAGCATCATTATTACCGTTGTGATGCCTCATTGCTGCGAACAGAGCGTCACGATGAGGCGGGCATTAGAACGCCGGTTGTGTATGATCAGCAGGCCTGAAGTGTTTCTCCCGTAATTGATTTGCTGTCACCATAACTATGCTGGTGGGCACTTATAATGGAGCATTAACGATAGCGATCAAGTCAATTTCTTGTCATCCGTCTCTGTCGGAATCAACAAGGTCATTTGGCTTCTTTAAATTCAGGAAAAAGAAGGGCGTGTGTGTTTGATGCGTTATTTAGTTCAGAGATAATTTGGCTCCTTTAGCGGACGGTCATCTGGTTGTCTGCGGCGTATAATAGCTGCTAACTGAGGACTTTGGATATCGTAATCATTATCAACTAATTTTCTTGAGCATCGTTTTCTAATATTTTCTTAAGCATTCCAGTTCATTGTTTTTTGTGTATTAATTTATACGAAGAATACTGTACTTAACAGTCTTGCGGTAAAAAACAGGCTTCGTACCTGTTTTTGACGAAAGTTACCTCAGCAACGAAGCTTAGAACCCTGATTTAAATCAAGCTTTCCTCATTTCGGGTCATGCATTTCAATCTTCCATAATTTCGGGTTTCTGAGCAAAATTTGAGTATTCTGATTTCTAGTTTACGTGGTATCGCAAAAGACTCTTCTTAAGACTCTTCTTATATATAAGAGGTAATTGGCGCTTTCCCAGTTTTTCGTTCTTCCAGTCGAGGAAGAAATTTGTCAGGTTTCATCTGAAAAAAAAAGTCTGTAAAGAAAAAGATTGGCTGTTTAGAATAAACTAATTGGAACGATATTGAAAACAATATTTTCAATTTTTCGTTGTCATTCTGATGTGATCCGCATGCCCTGGAATTTAAAAAAATGAGTTTTTGTGCCGACCATTTTTTTTTTTTCAGAGTAGTGAGCTTTTAAAAAGGAAAACGAATCTCAGTGGTTTCAACACAGTTATTTTTACTGGAGCCTATGGAGGAGACAGACATCTTTAAAAAAACTTTTGAGGGAACACTGAAGCTCTGCCTTAGGGATATGATGCAATAGCTTTAATGACGTAATGCCAATATATGCGGAATTGGCTACTCTCAAGTTTACAGTCAAGTGTCTCTGGGAGTCCTCACACTACTCCTTGCGCAATGTTGCAGCGGTTAACCAATGCTCCACTGCCCAGTGATGGCAGATACTGCTACTGGCGGGTCTTGTGAGACCCAGGTTGCTCTTTAGCAACCTTTCGGGATCAACCATTAATTTAACTGCCACCTATTAGTGTGATTAGTTTTCTCACAATCCGGCGGGCAGGTTGAGGACACACCACAAGGTCACGTGACCTAGGTTGCCTGGCTATGTTGCTTCTCCGGGAGTGGCTGGCTGAGTCACCCAACGCTAACTCATTTATAGCTCACAACGCCGAGGCCGGATTTTGTGCGTAACGGAGCCTTTAACGCCATCACGTTAATATAAGCAGACCGCGTACGCATCTATAAAGTTAGAAAGTTCGTTTGCGCACAGAGCACTGACACCCATAAATAGACAGAGGTCGTGATTATTACGTAGTAAACACGTTGCAAACATGTGTTCGATAAGCATTTTAAAGGTATAGCTTGAATTTGCTCTTCCCTGGAAATTGCAACAGGCGCAGGGAAAATCATTTCCCGCTTTAGCAATTAGCACCTACGAAGTACTTCCCTGAAGGTATCAAAACCAGTGTATCGTTTGTGAGATAACACGATAGCTGAGCATTGTGAGGAGCATTTTTTTGCACAAAAAGCACATTATTCTCTTCAAACACAAAGGCGATGGCATCCTTGGTATGAAACGAGTAGGAAGAGAGGCGCACACATTATCAACGACGGCTTGCGCTTCGTGGCGAACTGTGTTGCTTTGTAGGTTCTTCAAGGTGTTTGCGCAAAGCCAAAATAGTCGCAAAAATCTCATTCTTGGTGCAGTAGGAGTAAGATAATATACAACCTTATGTCTTCGAGTGTCTAAAATGTCCTTGGATGCTTTTTTATGTTTTTTGTTTAATGATTATTTCCTTATACTCAAGGTGCTGCAGCAAGTGGGTCCCAATGTACAAAAAAAAGGAGACTTTCATTGATGCTGACCACTTGCTCTACTGTGTGGTGATTTCAGTCTCCAATGGCGCATAAAAGAAAGCAGCAGGCATGGACACTAGTTACAGCACTATATAACAAAATCTTGACGGAGCAAACACTATGGGAAGAATGACACTTTGGCCTATGAAAGCATATTTTCTAGTTAATTTTGTTTTCTCATGAAGTATTTGATAGACGTGTTTTCTTCGGAGCGACGAAAAAGTTTCTCATCCTATTTCAATTTTCATTTTATTGCAATATTCTGTTCTCAAATACAAACATAAGGTGAAGCTTGCTGCTCCGTTCTAAAGTTTTTAACGTTTATTGCTCAGTTTCATTTGCCAGATGCCCCATATGATGCTGGCTTGTTCGAGTATCATTCAGTTGTATATTAAATAACCCGCTAGTTCAACCACTTGCGTGGGTCAGGTGTCTGTCATTATTTAGAATTCCATGAATAACGACTGAAAATGTTAAATCAACTTTTTTTTTACGCGCAGTTTCTGCGTCCCTGTGTTCTTGCTGATGACATCCAGAGTGATAAACTTGTCTACATTTAGGCTTAAAAAAAACATGAGCACTTCTTTTTAGTTTAGCGTTTCATTTATTTCGATCACCATTCAAGAGCTCATGGCGAATAACTTTGTAATTTAGAAAATTCGCCACCATTTCCAGTTTTCATCTATAGCCCGAAGATATCGGCCAACCACGGTGTAATGAAGCTAATTCCTAGGCAAAAAAAAATTTTACGTATTGAAAAGAAAAAAAAACCTTCACTAAAACTTACATGGCATCTGATGGGACATTTCGGAAACTCAATTTATCGCTTTTTAAAACCGCACTCTCTAGGCGAGCCGGTAGATAGTTTTTCGACCGAAGCAATAACAATGCGTTGAATGTTTAGGGCTGCCATTTCGCTTAAGAGCAAGGGGTGTGAAACGGTATCAAAAGCTATGATAAAATTTAAGAAAACGTAGTCGATTTACCTGTCATTGTCAAGACCAAATTCCAGTACATAATAATCTCGAAGAACTTGTGTTGTAAAACACAAACCCTTACGGAACTCATATTGTGCCGTCAGTAAGTCATGATTATTAAAAGTTTTAGTATCGCTTGCCTCTATAGGGTATGAATACGTGAAAAACGTTGTCTAATTCTTCCATAGCCCATGGTCTCTGAGCTATGTCCAACCTAACTCATAATAGTGTATCCTGAATTTGCATCGATAAAAATTCTTCGCTTCTGTCGCAAGATGAACCCACGATTGTGTGTGGAGCAGAGAAGTGCTGCATTCTAGGAACGACGAGGCGCTACCGGAATATATTTCGGCAAAACATAATCTTGCAACAAAAAAGCATGCTTAATGATTGCTAGCTTCTGAGCAGTGGAGAAGCTTTCTAAAAAAAAAATTCTTTATCGCTAAACATTAAGCAGACATTTTCTTCAATTTTATCTGTTTAAAAAGCGTGAATGCTTGCTTTTAAGCGACGGCATTCGACGGGCACTTTGCTAAAAGGCATCTTTGCATAAAGCGATCCGCCATGGCTTTCAAAATCTGCGTGGCTTCTGTTTTGCTTGCGGGAACAGAGCGTATCTTTAAACACCCGCCATCGACAAGATGGCTGGCTTGTGTTTAACTTACTGCTGTGAAGAATAAATCTGAAATCTTGCCACTCTAACGGACACATAAACATAAGCCAGACATTTAAAAAAAAAAAGTTGTACAGTACCTGATTCTTGCAGTAAGCATTTACAGAACCATGACCCTAAAAATTGTAATTTAATGCAACGCATATTCTTCAGGGTTTCAAGTCAGAGGCATGATTTTTTTGTTCGACCTAAAGAGCTTTTTAGCGCGCATACGTCATATTTTTATTTCTGTAATAAAATCGTGTCTCCCTAACATGCTATGGAAGGTTGTGATGTAAAATGAGCGGCGATATCGTTTCCTGAGGAAAGCTCCTAAAACAAAGGCCAAAATAAATCCTTGTTATATAGAATAGCAGAGATTTTCTTTTAAATTCTGTATTGCTGCTGTCCATTCATCGTTTGTTAAGTATAATGCATGGTACATTAGCATACATCATATTATGAACGTGGAAAGGTCTTTCCATCACTCGAATAAATTATATATATTATAGCAGGTTTGCTAAGGTAGCTTGTGTTCTAGTTTTAAATCCCAGAGTTTGAGAATTATGAAAACTTCTTTATTTAAACACAACTTTTCAAATATAAGCTGTCAAACCACTCATTGCGACAAGTCGGTAGCACCATGTATTAGTTTCCACGTTTTAGAAATACACTACAACAAAGCCCAACCAATTCTACCAAATTTTCTAACAGTCACATAAGCAAAGGAAGGTTAATGTCCTACTAAATGCAAGATGTCTTCCAAGAAAATAAGGAATGTGGATTAGCTTAGGAGCTTTGTGGGTAGCGGTAACAAAAAGCAGTCTTTGCCATCATGAATTCGCGTTGCTGATTTCCAGGGAAAATAGAGAACAACCATCACGAAGCTTGCCTTCCACGAATTTCGCAACTGCTTTAAAAAATTTTACAATTCCTATAAATATATATTTCGAGAATTTTATCTCTGATTTACAGAAATTTGATTTTGCTTTGTGTATCTTTTTACCATAGAATACGTCCGCATAGAGACTTCCCTATAAACTTTTGTTTTATCACCTTTCGTTGCCGGAATTTTTTCTGTACAAAAGAAAAATCTTACTATTGTGCCACCCAAAATAGAGTATGCATTACAGCACCCCTCAATTCAGCGAGTTCTACTTTGTAAACACCAAACTTAGCGACGTTCTTTCTATATCTTCACCGCCATGAAAACTCAGCGTGGAAACTCACCTACTTCACTGAGTATAAGAAAGTGTCATTTTCGGTTTCTCATACCTCTCTATTTAAAACGCGAAATAGCAGGCTGATGTTTAGTTCCGATTAATCCTCAGTCATACACTCAACATTTACAGCTTGATAGTTTGAACATTAACATGATATGGAAGTGTATAGTAAGAAGCAAGAATGATTGTAGATCAAGTACCAGAACTGCAGCTCATAATGCGTGGCTAATTATTGCGAAAACTTTGTGCCTAGGAAGGAAATGTCGGCAGCAAAGTACAGTATAGCCGCCTGGTTACACAAGAAGCTTGCGCTCCGCATTCGTGGGAGGCTCCTGTTCTCGTTTCCGTTTCAGCGAGCATAACGCTACGTAACGCAAGGCGCTTTGTTTCCTCATACATCTCCCCAATGAGTAATCCTCTCATCTCGACGCGGCTGGTTCCCCCGGGACCCTTTTTTTTCTGTCGCCGCGGTATTCAAGCGATGGAAAAGACGTCGTAACGATGCAAGGGGAAAGTAATCTTCATGTATTTTGTATTTGTTTATCTTTTGTGCTCTGCTGTCACGATACACGAAAGTCTTCTGTTTCTTTGAATGCTGATGTTCTTTCCGCACGCATCCATGCTCCTCGCAGTTGGCTTAAAGCATTGCAAATGCATTAAGGCGTTGCTTATGAAACAAGCAGGACGTGCACATTTCCTACTTCCATCTGTTTATTTTCTTTTTGAGTCCATGTTTTTTGCTGCCCCTGCGTAGAAAGCTATTTAGTGGCAGTCGCTCCTTCAGTTGTTGGCGTCCTCCCTTGGTAAGTTGGGGCTCGCGATCCACCCCCATAGATAGCGTGCCTCTTCTAAGGCAGTATTACTGTGGAGGTAGTCATGGAGATGTATCGCGATGAGTCGAATGGAGAGCTTTGGCAAGCAGCGTTGTAAGCGCAACGTCTTTTTTGACTGCACACGTTTTTCTTCGAAATATTCGCTGTTGGAACGGTCTTACTTAACCTCGTTCCTGGACTGCATCATGCAGTTAGATAAGATAAGGGAGAATATGTCCTAACATTCGGTAGGTTTTCATGAGTACTGCTCTTTTAGGTAATTAAGAAGCAAGGATTATGATTTGACTCACGCGACAAGGAATAGTCGCATGAGGTTAGCATAAGTTTCATTTTTATATAAAACAAACATGGAGTGCCTGAATTCCTTTCCGAGAAAAGTATAAATGCGAAAGAAACAGCTAACTGGCAAGTTAATAAGCAACTCGTGCCTTCAACCAAACGTGAACTAAATTGTTCAGACTGCTGATTTCGTAGTTACGCTAAAATTCATCTGCGTGTATCAAATTCAACGTGAGTTTGATCAGAGTAGACGTAAACACCTTCGAAGGAAATAAGATCAGATGACTGCACTCGTTGCTGCAGGAGTCCCTCTTCTTTTACGCACTTTAATTGTTATGCTTGCTATAATTGTTACTTTTAACAAAGAGCGTTAAAGTAGGGATGCGGTTTAATAGATATATATATAGAATTTAGTAGAGCATCGCAGCTCTTAAATGGCGGATGATTTTTATAACAATTTCTTACATGTTCGCCTGCACATGTGTTGTCTGTATATATGTTAAGAGCGATAATTTACTTAGTACAGTCGCGGGTAAAAAAGATTAGCACACATGACGGAACACCAGAGCGCCGGAATGACAACGCGTGGCACTACGGCTGGCAAAGAGGCTGATAACGAGAATGTCGGGCCGTTCCCATTCTACAGTATTAGGGGAGAGCGGACTGCCACGGACCAGCAAAGTTACTGCCTAAATCAGCGCTATTATCTGTTGTTCCCGCGAGTTCCTTTTGACAGACAGTCGCGGACATGAAAAAAAAAAACAGTAATAAAAACAAGCCATCTTTGCTCATGATAACCGAGCCAGAATAAATGCCGCATGTACAGTCACGTAGGGTCGGCACTTCAACGCTCGGGCGGTGCACGCTTGATAAAGCTTACTTCCTGCCGTCCCCCCCCCCCTTGG
The DNA here is from genome assembly GCF_055824585.1 of Amblyomma mixtum. Classification (NCBI taxonomy): domain Eukaryota; kingdom Metazoa; phylum Arthropoda; class Arachnida; order Ixodida; family Ixodidae; genus Amblyomma; species Amblyomma mixtum. The sequence goes on from NC_143012.1 coordinate 251,096,619, forward strand.
CTGCAAAGATGGAAACGGCCCGTCAGGCAGGTCTGCGAACCGCACCGCCGCGTGGTGAGATATCCCAATTCTGATCGGCAGTGATATGTGCCAATATTTTTTGCTCGCGACTGTACCTGCAAGAGACTTTGAAAATATACATTACTCACCTTCTCAACAATCTTTGACAAGAGCATTAAATCGATGAAAACTCCCCTGATAGCTTCAGCAGCAGGGCTTGAATACTAGAGGCCATTCAGAGGTCATTTGAAGCAAGGAGAGCGGTATTTGGGGAAAACATGTCGGCCATGAATGATTTTCGCAATTTGTTTGTTCTGCATCATTACTCCGTTTCCTTCGCCGTGCTGCCACGCATGCGTCATTTACCCCTGTTTTCATTACCATTGGTATCGCAAGGGCCAATATCCTGGGACGTTATTGCATTTTATCCTTGACCTAGTTGCACATTTCGGCGTTCGTTCGATAGATGCTCTTAGAGCACATAATTGCAGCTACTGAGCCAGATTTCGATTGGACAACCGCGCGTACATGTTGCCAGCTGAATAAGGAAGCGATAAGGCGTTGCCCTACTGAGAGGCGAATGAAAAATGAAGTACCTGAATGAGGCAATACAATTGCTTGCTCGCGGAAACGTATTTGAACGGATTGGCCAATGTGGATAGCTGGTTGTTTGCGCTTGTTTAGATAACATGTTCAGATAACATGTGCTTATAGCATGTCAGGAAGAACGTTGAGAAGGGACGTAATGAATTTTTTGCTATTTGCATGCTCTCCGCGGAATATTACAGCCATCATTCGTTGCGTTATATTTCGTCATTCTTTCCTTCACAGCTTCTTTTGTATACCCGATGTAGCATCGAGTAGCATGCTATTTCTCCAATTTCCACCCCATTGGTTTATATTTCATAAAACAAGATGCATTGCCAACTTGCCATCGTTATACGAAAGCGACATTACCAGATTGAAAAATAATACATGCTTCGTAGGTTCCGTGACCTATACACCCTGTAATGATTCGTGCAAGTTCTAAAGAAA